>NW_024070207.1:58798333-58977783 GCF_014754425.2 Oryx dammah
AAGAAAATATTTTTTAAACAATTATTTGATAAAATAATTATAACCAGAATATAGAGAAATCTCAAGAATATAATAAAATAGGACTTCCCTGGTGGTTCAGTGGTTAAGAATCCACCTGCAAATGCATGGGACACAGGTTCAGTCCCAGGACTGGAAAGATTCCACATGCAAGGGGGCAACTAAGCCTGTGCACTAAAACTACTGAGCCCATACACCTTAGAGCTTCTGATCTGCAACAAGAAAAGCCACCACAGTGAGAAGCCAATGCACCACAATGAAGAGTAGCCCCTGTTCGTTTTAACTAGAGAAAGTCAGTGTGCAGAAAGGAAGATCTAGAGCAGCAAAAAATTAACAAATATTTTGAAAAGAATGTTTATAAAAGAAAGAATAAAAATAATTACAAAGGGGGACAAAGTTTGGAATATTTACCAAAGATGTATGGATCACAAATATACACATGAAAAGATATCAGTAGTCATGTAAGGAAACAGCCACCTAAGTCCAATTCAAAAGCAGACATTACTTTGCCGACTAAGGTCTGTCTAGTCAAGGCTATGGTTTTTCCTGTGATCATGTATGGATGTGAAAGTTGGACTGTGAAGAAGGCTGAGGGCCGAAGAATTGATGCTTTTGAACTGTGGTGTTGGAGAAGACTCTTGAGAGTCCCTTGGACTGCAAGGAGATCCAACCAGTCCATCCTAAAGGAGATCAACCCTGGGATTTCTTTGGAAGAAATGATGCTAAAGCTGAAGCTCCAGTACTTTGGCCACCTCATGCGAAGAGTTGACTCATTGGAAAAGACTCTGATGCTGGGAGGGATTGGGGGCAGGAGGAGAAGGGGACGACCCAGGATGAGATGGCTGGATGGCATCACTGACTCAATGGACGTGAATCTCAGTGAACTCCAGGATATGGTGATGAACAGGGAGGCCTGGCGTGCTGCGATTCATGGGGTCGCAAAGAGTCGGACATGACTGAGCGACTGAACTGAACTGAACTGAACTGAAGTCCAAGAAGGCCAGAGAGGCCCGTGCTGGATACCCTAAGGCTAAACACACCATGACACATGTTAAACTAACAAAAATTTAGCAAGGGAAGTGTGACAAGAAATGAAGAAGAACCCCAGGGACAGGAGGATTCTACTACATTCACACTTGGGACTCACAGGCACACACTGTACAATGACCCCACAATGTCTTTGGGCTGATGAGTAGCTGCAGTTTAGGAGTTTAGTTTTCTGGAGCTGATCTTGGTTTCTGCTCTCGTGCAGGTGAAATCCAAGGGAGGGATCTGCATCACCTGAGGAAGAAATGTGGAAAGGGACTGAATCCAGATGAAGTCTAAGCAGGCAATGGGATAGGGGACCTTGCAGCTGAGGCTGAAGAATGGATGTCCCTTTCCAGCGATGGGCTGGACGATGAGACCCAGATTCAGAGGGACATGCAGATGCCAGCAGGGTCACTGAGGCTCAGTTATCCCGGGAACACCAGGTCCACAGCAAGAGGAGGGAGACAAAAGGCAAGTTTCACCACCCCCACCTATGGGCTGTACAGGTCAGCATCACCAGCTGGAGCCAGGAGAGGAGAGTCATCTTTCCCTCAGGGACCACTGAGGCTACTCTGAGGAACAAAGTTGTGCCATGTTATAGATTCCCCCTCCCACAATTACTGCAAACCTTGCAAGTGACACATAGCCCTGCCCTGTGGCTGAAAGTAGAGAGCATTTTTACCAGAACAGACTGAGCATTTGTATCTGTGCACATTGAGTTGGTTGCATGCAACCACACTTTACAGGTTAGAAGTAAATTCAGTGGGGATTTTCCCCTTACTAACCAGTATGAAGGGTGAACACTCATGATGAAGATCAGATCAGCCAGGGAGAGCAAATACACCAAAGTGCCCGTGGAATCCGAGGTGCATACATTGAGACTGTGATTTCAGCATCCCTTACCCCTCACCATCACCACCGCAGCTCTTCCTACTACCATGGGTCACTGAGGCAGAATGGGACTCAGAAGGAGGAGAAGGAAGTCTTCCTGGAACTCCACAGCTGCCTTTAAACCACAAGATTCCTCACTACTCAACTTGAAGACGCACCTGTGAGGATCATTCCAATTTTCCACTCTGTCTTCTAGTCAACAATCCTGATGATTCTTAGGGATTTTTGAAACTTGTATCCTGATCTTTTTGATTTGAGAACAGAAAATAACATACCCTGCAAGCCCACAGCCCTCTACTTCCAATACCCTGCATCTTTAATTCCTTTCAAGCCATGCTTCTTGAACATGTAGACTCCAGAAACATCCTTACCTGGTTACCTCTCGATTCCTCCTTCATGTGCCTATCCACAGAATATTCCCTTGCTAACATCTCCCAAGAGTTCCATGGGCCTAACTATGACACCCAGTGCTGTACTGGCTAAAGACACATTCCGTTTCAAAACCTTGGTCAGAGTTTGTGACAGAAGCCCACCCTCGCTTTCCCCCTACCTCTCAGTCCATTCCTTCTATGTCTCCTTGTCTGTCCATTTAGTTTGATGCCCTCCTAAATCTTCATTTCCTTTTCCTCCAGTTTCCAACCTCTGCCGTGTGCTCTTCCATTCTATATATGACCCTTGGGTGACCATGTCACCCCCCAGAGTTTTTACCCATCTGACTTCTTTTCATCAGTATCCCCTGTGTGCTGATGGCATTTCCTATCACCAAATCCACCTAAGATGTCTCAACGGGGCCCCAGATCCCCCACAGGCTGAGATGTATGGGCCATCTGCACTCAGATGTCCCATAAGTCCTGCAGACCTGCTAGTAAGCCCAGGCCAACATTCTCTGTCTTATGGGTGTGCACTGCCATCCACCCACTTCCTTAAACCACAATCCCGGGCATGCTGCTGGGTGTGATCTTCACCATGCCATGACTTCCCCAGAGCTCTGGAAAAGGCTCACCCAAGATCTTCCTGTAGCCACAGGTGGGGATCACTTCCTCTGAGAGGCCCTGTTCCTGGAGACATGTTCTGAAGGTGTCCTGAGCACAGGCCATCACCTTCTTTTTGATCTCCGAGAGAACCCAGGCACTTTAATACTCCTGAGAGGTTGAAAACCCTGTCTTTAACAAGACGATGAGTCAGGAAACAGCAGTGTAAGCCCATCATTTGGAAATGTGCCAAAGAATATTCAAAAGAGATCCCTAAAGGAAAACGTTTAGGAAGATGGGTCTTCATGGGTGTGCACCAAACAAGGGATTGTTTAATTGTGTTTTTCCCAATAGACTTCCTGTTCCTATTTGGTCTTCCTTTAAGCATGGGAGTTAATTTGACAACACAGGAAAAAGTCTAGAACTGCAACTGAGCACAGACAGCAGATAAGCTGACAGCCAATCCTTCTACATCTACATCAATAGCTACAACTCTCAGCCATCTTTAATGTTTGAAGCACTATTCTGATCTGTTGCATAAAGTTATCTCCACAGTATTTTATAAATGTATTCAACTAACTAGACATAACGGATCCTGACAAGAACTAAAAGATACTGAGTTTTATTAACAACAGCAGGATTTTAACTATAAAATTTTGGATTCAGAACATGCAGCAGAGCAAGCACAAAGTCAGTTTTCAAACAAGTATTAATTTGGGTAAGTTGTCCCTTTCCTCAGCTTAAAACAGCGATCAAGCATAGCTGATCATGATGAAAGCCTACTTTCCTGATAGAGAGAATTTGCAAATTTTCGATTTCCTCCTGAAAGAATGGGTTCTGTTTCCATAACTGCGATCTCCGCTTTCATAAGAGAACTTTTTCAGATAATGCTCATGCTAGAGCCACATTCCAGACCTACTACTTCAGACTCTCTAGGGATGTCCTGCCAGCATCGGCTCTTCTAAAGCCTCTCCAGGGGTGACTAGATGTACAGTTTAGGTTGAGAAGCATAGTCTCATGATGCTTCACCCATCCTGGTTTTAAGTAGAATCCTGAACTGAAGAGCCATGTTTGCTACTTATGAAATTAAAAAAAAATGTAATTATGCGTCTTCCCTTCTGAGAGGTATTTTTGACAAATTTATTCACAGCCATATTTAGAACAATTTCAATGACTCAGTGATGTTTTTATGCCCCCAACTGCCCTTCGCAGGAAGATGGAGGGGAGGGAATGCACCTCAGTCCTGGAGGCAGAAAAAGGATGGATGGAGTTCCATTGTCTTGGTTACTGCTCTGCTGAGGATCCCTCCTGGGTTGCTGAGCTCAGACAGGGGGCCTCACAGCTGGCTACAGGTATTCCTGTGACCAGAGGATGGAGCTAAGGGCTGAGGTCTGTTACCAGGAAAATGGAAGCTGCGGTCATGTGATTTGAGAAGAATGGGTAAAGAGCTAAGTAGAATTTCAGATACAGGGTGGGTTTTGGGAACCTGCCCAGAGCCATTGACTTGTGGTCACACAATGGGCAACTGTGCATGAACACAGAGACACACTAGACATGTGTGCTCACTGGGGATTCTGTCCTGACGTGCACAGTGACTGTTTCTGGAGAGAGCATCTAGCACATTTAGAGGAGGCCAGACCCAGAATGTGGAAGGAGCAGGGGCACTCCTCATTGTTAGGAAAGCAATGGCATATCTTTTCTCACATATCTCACTTGGACATCTGCGTTACCTTCCTAAACCACTTTCCTGAGGTATAATCATACTCATTTGATGCATCCAGTGCAGGGAATTTTCGTAACTTCACAGGGGTGCAACCACCACCACAGTGGTTGTGGAACACTGCCAGCACCACAGAAAGGTTCTGTGTACCCATCAGCAGTCAATCGCCAATAGGACCTGCAGGCCCAGACATTCTCTCATCTAATTTCTGTCTCTAGTTTTGCCCTTTCTGGACATTTCATACAAAGGAACTCCTACAGGAAGAGGCCTTTTGTGTCTGGGTTCTTTCATTAGCATAATGCTTTGGAGGATCACCCTTGTGGCAGCAGAAAGCAGAATTTCATCACCTTTCATCCATCTATGCTATTCCACTATCAGTTCAGTTCAGTTGCTCAGTCGTGTCCGACTCTTTGCAATCCCATGAATCGCAGCACGCCAGGCCTCCCTGTCCATCACCATCTCCCGGAGTTCACTCAGACTCATGTCCATCGAGTCTGTGATGCCATCCAGCCATCTCATCCTGGGTCGTCCCCTTCTCCTCCTGCCCCCAATCTCTCCCAGCATCAGAGTCTTTTCCAATGAGTCAACTCTTCGCATGAGGTGGCCAAAGTACTGGCGCTTCCACTATATGGGTACAGAATACTTTGTTTACCACTTTCCAGCTGGCAGACTTTTAGGTTGCTCCACTATTTGGAGTTCACAAACAGTGCTGCTGTGAAAGACATTTAAAGACAAGTATTTGTGTGGACATAGGTTTCATTTCTCATTTCTCCATGATTTCATTTCTTGTTTTGCATGGTGCACAGACTAGACACTTCAGTCAGTGTGGAATAGAGATGGTTGAAGCAGACCTCCTATCCTTGGTCTGGATCCCAAGAGGAAAGCATTCACTCAACACTACTAGATGTGATGTGACACAAGCTGGATGATTCTCGGGGATGTTCTTCAGCACAATGACAATGATCCCTTCTATCCCAAGTTAGTTGACTGTGTTTATTGATTTAGTTAGTTATTTATCACAAACAGGTCTTGAATTGTGTCAAATGCTGTTTGTTTGTCTGTCAAGATGACAGGTGGTTCTGTCCTTCATGATATTAATACACTGTTTCCCATAACTAAAGTTGAGTGTTTCTCCAATATTGCAACCCCGGCATAAATCTTGCACAACTCTTCACAAATGTTTCTTGATTTGGCTTGCTAATACTGTGTTGAAGGTGTATGCATCACTATTCATGATAGATAAGGGTCTGTAGCTTTCTGGTGATGTCAAGTCCAGCTTTTGTGGGAGGGTAATATTGTTCTTATAATAGGATGAGTTAGGAAATGTTCCGTCCTCCCTGCTGTCTATTCAGGAAGAATCTGTGAAGGATGGGTGTTATTTCCTCTTAAAACTTTTGATAGATTTCAATAATGTAACCAGGAGGCTCAGAACTTCCCTCTGTGGGAAGGTCTTTAAACATATGGTTCAATAACTTTGTTTGCTATGGGTACATTCAGATTTGATATTTGGCCACTGCATTTCAGCCAACTCCCATTCAGTATTCTCTGGCCTGTTGGTTCCTATGGCTTGGACTCTGGCCTAGAATTTGATGTGCTAGACATCTGTACATCACAGGATTCTGGCTCCTACTCTGCAACTGGGGAGAGTACACTATCTCAGAAGTGACCTCCTGATCACCTAAACCCAATAGGCAGATTGGGGATACAGACTTTGAGATGGGGAAGAGGTGGTACTACTGATACTTTCATTTGCATCTGCCCATCCATATTCTTCCCTTGTACCTCAGTCGGTAAAGAATTTGCCTGCAGTGCAGGAGACTCAGGTTCGATCCTTGGGTTGGTAAGATCCCCTGGAGAAGGAAATGGCAACCCACTCCAGTATCCTTGCCTGGAAAATCTCATGGACAGAAAAACCTGGTGGATTGCAGTCCATGGGGTCGCAAAGATTTGGGCACGACTGAGCGACTAACACACATATCCATCTTCTGGGTGCCCTCATGCAGGCTGTGGGCAATTCTGCAGTTGGAACTGTCACAGCAAGCACCCAGAGTATCCTGTCTCCTCGCCCGCCATGTCCACTTCACCCTACCCTGTTCCTTCTCACTCCTCTTGTCTGCTAGCAATGCAGCCTCACAGAGGATCAGTGATGCACTTGCCACCACATCTAAGGGTGTCAGACCTCCTCTTGGCTTAATGACTTAACCCTCAAGAGCAGTGACAGTCCACGCAATTCCTCCTCAACTCCTCATCTCAATAGCCAGCCTGACATGGCATGGGGGGGTGGTTGTAACAGATATAGTGAAAAACTTCATGATTCACTAAAGGAGGGACTGTGGTTGGTGGGATCGACCTGGTTTGGCTGCTGGAGTGAGCCCATGGCATGCCCACCCTGGGGAACTTGTGCAAAGTGGGGATGCCTATCCCTGCCCCAGTGCATTGTGGGTAGCATCAGTGACATATCTTATCCAGACCTGATGTGCAACCAACTGTGGATTGACACTGAACTCACCGGGTCTTTTCATTTCACCCCAGCTTTTACAGAGGGTACAGTTGGGGATGCTCTTTCAGAAATAAACCTGTATATTGTCTATTACTCTATGATAAAAGAGCCAAGAACATACATTGGGGAATATACTGTCTCTTCAATAAACAGTTATGGGAACACTTGACCCCTTTCTTACACAACATTCAAAAACAAACAACAAGAACAAAAGTTTAAAGATGAAATTTTTAGACCTTGAACCATAAAACTCCTAGAAGAAAACATAGACAGTATGCTCTTTGACATTGGTCTCAGGAATAGGTTTTTTTTTTTTTTTTTTAACCTATCTTCTCAGGTAGGAGCAACAAAAGCAAAAAGAAACAAATGGGAGTTCAACAAACTAAAAAGCTTTGACACAACATGGGACACTGTCAAGAAGACCAAAAGGCAATCTGTTGAGTGGGAGAAGACATGAGCAAGTAATATATACCCAAAAAGAGGTAGATATCCAAAATAGCTAGAGAACTAATAGAGTGTATTACAAAAAAGACCTCAAACCCAGTTTAAAGCACTAAATAGACATTTCTCTAAAGAAGAGATACCGATGGCCAACAGACATATGAAAAGATGCTCAACATCTCATCATCAGGGATTAGAAAATCAAGACCACAATGAGTACTCCTTCATACCTGTCAAGAAGCTAATATCAAAAAGAGAGCAATTAAGAAATGTTGTCGAGGCTGTAGAGAAAAGGAAACCGGCATGCAGTGTGGGTGGGAATGTACAATGGTGCAGCCACGATGGAGAAAAATGAGGGTTTCCTCAGAAACTGAAAACTGGAACTACCATCAGATCAGATCAGTCGATCAGGCGTTTCTGACTCTTTGCAATCCACGGACTGCAGCATGACCAGCTTCCCTGTCCGTCACCAACTCCCAGAGACTACTCAAACTCATGGCCATTGTGTTGGTGATCAAGCCATGTCATCAAGCCATGTCATCAAACCATGTCATCCACTGTCGTCCACTTCTTCCCCCGCCTTTAATCTGTGCCAGCATCAGGATGTTTTCCAATGAGATAGTTCTTTGCAACAGTTGGCCAAAGTATTGGAGTTTCAGCTTCATCAACAGTGCTTCCAATGAATATTCAGGACTGATTTCTTTAGGATGGACTGGTTTCACCTCCTTGAACTCAAGAGACTGTCAAGGGTCTTGATCACTGCCTCCTATACAAGGCCACGAATCTCTGTGCATAGTTCTTCAGGCACTCTGTCTACCAGATCTAACCCCTTGAATCTATTTGGCACTTTCACTGTATAATCATAAAGGATTTGATTTAGGTCATACCTGAATGGTCAAGTGGTTTTCCCTACTTTCTTCAACTTAAGTCTGTATTTAGCAATAAGTATTTCAAGACCTGAGCCACAGTTAGCTCCTGGTCTTGTTTTTTGCTTGTTTTGCTGACTAACATATAATCCAGCAATTACACTTCTCGGTATTTTTCTGAAGAAAGAAGAAACACTAGTCATAAAAGATATATGTGCTTTTTTGTCCATTGCAGCATTATTTACAATTACCAACATATAGAAGGAACTTAATGCCCGTTGATAGATGAATCAAGGAAAAAGAAATGGTATACACACACACACACACACACACACACACACACATATTACTCAGCAAAAAAAAAAAAAAGAAAAAGAAAAAAAAAAAGAAATCTTGTCATTTGTGACAACATGGATGGACCTAGAGGGTATTATGACAAGTGAAACTGGGCATACAGAGAAAGACAAATGCCACATAGTTTTATTTATATATGGAATCTCAGAAATAATATAAGAAAACACTGGAATGTACACCTGTGGTGGATTCATGTCAATCTATGCCAAAATCAATACAGAATTGTAAAGTAAAAATTAAAAATAAATAAATAAATTAAAAAAAAAAAAAGAAAACACTGGAAACAAAACAGAAATAGAGTCAGACATCAAGAGAACAAACTGGTGTTTACCAAAGGAGGAAGGAGTAGGGAGATGTGTAAAACAGGAAAGGGATTAGGAGATACAAACTTCCAGATATAAACTAAGTGATGGGAATGGAATATACATACAGGAATATAGTCAATAATCTCATAATAAATCTCTATGGTGGCAGATGGTAACCAAACTTATCATATTAAATCATTTCATAATGTTTAAAAGTAAGGACTCACTTTGCTGTGCCCTTGAAACTAATATAATATCATATGTCAACTTGGATTTTCTCCAGTGGCTCAGCAGTAAAGAATCCTCCTGCAATGCTGGAGCTGCAAGAGGTGTGGTTTCAATTCCTAGGTCAGGAAGAACCCCTGGAGGAGAGTATGGCCAGCCACTCCAGTATTCTTGCCTGGAGAATCCTGTGGACAGAGGAGCCTGGTGGGCTACAGTCATGTGGTCACAAAGAGTTGGACATGACTGAAGTGAGTTTTCATGCATGCCCACATGGCAACCTTACTGAAGAAATAAAGAGTGTGGGCTCCAAATGGACGATGCCAAAATTTGTGGGTCACATTTCCTCTGACAACCTATATGGCTGTGAGCAATCTCCCTTACTTCCCTGTCTTCTTTCTCACCTCATCAATTAGGGTCAAAGTCTTCCAAAATGATGGATCTGTGAAGGAGGATTAAATAAGGTGACAGAAAGAAATATATTGAATGTGGTCTGATATCTGGAAAAGGATGAACAGCCTTGAAATGCCATGTTACCCCTGCTAAACAAACCCACAGTGAGTAAATTCAGGTCTCTGAGATTCATGAAGAAAAGCCTGGCCTGACTTACCTTCTCTTTTGGAGCCGGGAGACAAGTCTTGCAAGATTGGTTGAGCTCTGAAGCTCTCTGATGAGATCACAAGTTCAGACTTCAGTAAATTCACCTGTTCTCAAGCACCTCTATCTGCAGAAGCCTTGTGGCTTTCTGCAGAAATATAACTATGGGGACTATCTGAGAGCACATCACGACAGAGAGCAGAATTCATTTTCACTTCTGAAGAATCTCATGGGCACTTGCTGGGTACACAACACTGGGCTCTGAGTGTGGGGAGGAAAACTCGATTTCATCACTCATGCCTCCTATAATGAAAAGGGAAGCTATATGCTATTACAGGGAAGAAGTTTGTGAATCACAGATCTGAGAAAGGTCTTATATTCAGAATATGTAAGGAATTTTAAAATTGCAAAGCAAAAAGTGTAGTGAAAGAGGACAGATCTTTCCAGGGATTGGGGTGTAGAAGGAGAAACCAGAAAGGGGAAGCATCTGGGCATTTTCAGGGTGATGGACATGGCCAGGGTCCATGGTGGTGGTCACTGGATTCTCTGTTTGTCAGTGCTCAGAGAGCTTCATACCCAAACACAACCAGGCCAGGAGTTCCCTGGTTGTCCTGTGGTTAAGAATCCACCTGCCATATAAAAGTAATACACAGAAATCCCTTGCTTTCCTATATGCCAGCAATGAAAAATCATAAAGAGAAATTAAGGCAAGAATCCTATTCATTACTACTATGAAAAGAATAAAACACTTAGGAATAAATTTATCTAAAGAAACAAAAGACCTGTATACAGAAAACTATAAAAAAAAAAAAACCACTGATGAAAGAAATCAAAGATGACACAAACAGATGGAGAAATGTACCATGTTCCTGGATTCGAAGAATCAATATACTGAAAATGACTATACTGCCCAAAGAAATCTATAGATTCAACACAATCCTGATCAAACTACCAATGGTATTCTTCACAGAACTAGAACAAATAATTTCACGGTTTGTATGGAAACAAAAAAGACTCAAATACCCAAAGAAATCTTGAGAAAGAATGATGGAACTGGAGGAATCAACCTTCCTGACTTCAGAGTATACTACAAAGCTGCAGTCATGAAGAGAGTATGCTACTGGCATAAATAGAGAAATATAGGTCAATGGAACAAAATAGAAAGCCCAGAGATAAATCCACGCACCTATGCACATGTTATCTTTGACAAAGTAGGCACATATATACAATGGAGAAAAGACAGTCTGTTCAACATGTGTTGCTGGGAAAACTGGTCAATGATGTGTAAAAGAATGAAACTGGAACACTTTCTAACACCATACAGAAAAATAAACTCAAAATGGATTAAAGATCTAAATGTAAGACCATAAACTATAAAAGTCTTAAGAGGAAAACATAGGCAGAACACTCTCTGACATAAATCACAGTAAGATCCTCTACAACCCACCTCCCAGAATTCAGTTCAGTTCAGTTGTTCAGTCGTGTCTGACTCTTTGCAACCCCGTGGACAGCAGTATGCCAGGCTTCCCTGTCAATCACCAACTCATGGAGTTTACTCAAACTCATGCCCATTGAGTCGGTGATGCCAGCCAACCATCTCATCCTCTGTCATCCCCTTCTCCTCCCACCTTCAATCTTTCCCAGCATAAGGGTCTTTTCCGATGAGTCAGCTCTTCACATTAGGTGGCCAAAGTATTAGAGTTTCAGTTTCAACATCAGTCTTTCCAATGAATATTCAGGACTGATGTCTTTCAGAATGGACTGGTTGGATCTCCTTGCAATCCAAGGGACTCTCAAGAGTCTTCTCCAATACCACAGTTCGAAAGCATCAATTCTTCAGTGCTCATTGTTCTTTAGAGTCCAACACTCACATCCATACATGACTACTGGAAAAACCATAGCCTTGACTAGATGGATCTTTGTTGGAAAAGTAATATCTTTGCCTTTTTTTTTTTTTTTTACTGCTGTCTAGGTTGGTAATAACTTTTCTTCCAAGAAGTGTCTTTTAATTTCAAGGCTGCAGTTACCATCTGCAGCAGTTTTGGTGCCCAAAAAAGTAAAGTCTGCCACTCTTTCCACTATTTCTGCATGTATTTTCCATGAAGTGATTTGCTATTACCTCCCAAAGTAATGGAAGTAAAAACAAAAATAAGCAAAAGTGACCTAATTAAACTTAAAAGCTTTTGCACAACCAAGGATACTATAAGCAAGGTGTAAAGACAGCCCTCAGAATGGGTGAAAACAATAGCAAATGAAACAACTGACAAAGAATTAATCTCCAAAATATAAAAGCAGCTCATACAGCTTAATACCAGAAAAACAAATGATTCAATCAAAAAGTGGGCAAGAGACTCAAACAGACGTTTCTCAAAAGAAGACATACAGATGGCTAATAGACACATGAAAAGATGCTCAACATCACTCATTATTAGAGAAATGCAAATCAAAACCACAATGAGGTATCATCTCATAGTGGTCAGAATGTCTATCATGAAAAAGTCTACCAACAATAAATGCTGGAAATGGTGGAGAGAAAAGGAAACCTTCTTACACTCTTGGTGGGAATCCCAACTGGTATAGCCACTCTGGAGAAGAGTGTGGGATTCCTTTAAAAATTGGAACTAGACCTACCATATGACCCAGCAATCCCAGTGCTGGGCACACACACTGAGGAAACCAGAACTGAAAGAGACACATGCACCCCAATGTTCATTGTAGCACTGTTTACAATAGCTAGGGCATGAAAGCAACATAGACGTCCTTCGGAAGATGAATGGAGAAGCAAGTCATGGTATCTACACACAATGGAATATAACACAGCTATAAAAGGGAACACATTTGAATCAATTCTAATGGGGTGGATGAACCTTGAGCCTGTTAGACAGAGTGAAGTCAAAGAGAAAGACAAATAGTGTACGTTAATGCATATATATGGAATTTAGAAAGATGGTAGCAACGATCCTACAAGCAGGGCAGCAAAGGATACAGAGACATAAAGAACAGACTTTTTTCAAGTAGGCGGGAGAAGGCGAGGGTGGGATGATTTGAGAGAATAGCAGTGAAACATGTTCATTACTGTAATAAAATAGATGACCAGTGCAAGTTCCATGCATGAAGCAGGGCACACAAAGCCAGTGCTCTGGGAAAATGCAGAGGAAGAAGGTGGAAGTGGGGCTCAGGATGGGGGGACACATGTATACCTGTGGCCAATTCATGTTGATATATGGCAAAAAGTCATCACAATATTATAATTAGTCTCCAATTATATTGATGATCAAAAAAAAAAAAATCCAATTGCCAATGTAACAGGCAGGCATTCGATTTCTAGTCCAGGAAGATCCTATGTGCTGCAGGACAGTTAAGCCCGTGTGTGACAACTACTGAACTTGCATGCTGCAACTACTGAAGCCCACGAGCCTAGAGCCTGTGCTCTGCAACAAGAGAAGTATCTGCAATGAGAAGCCCATGCACCGCCACCAGAGAGTAGTCCTACTTCTCCACAACTAGAGAAAGCCCTCGTGCAGCAACAAAGACTCAGTCCAGCCAATGATAAACAAATAAATAAGAAAGAAAACCAGGCCAATCTTACTGTATGTTCATTTGAAAAATCCAATGGTAGATATTGAAGTAGGTGCATCTCTCTATATTCTTTGAATAATCTTATCTTGGGTGAAGCTAACAAAAATTACACCACAGTCTATATTAAAACTTTAGATCAGCTTTCCAGGCACTGCTCTTTTCTAGAGAGCTACTTTTCTCAGAGAACTCTTACTTAGCAACTTTAGTAACTGGACTTGCGGCCTCCAGCACATTCAAGGGCAGGAAACAAAACACTTTAGACTGGTGATTCATTTCTTACATGATAGTATACATGTTTCAATCAAGACAAGGTTCAAATCCTATGAGTTGCCTGTGACCACAGGCTAGGAGGAACACACATCCCAGAAAGAGCCTCTTCACATTTCAGTAACTGAAACCTGTATGCTGATCACTTAGTTCAGTTCTTTAGGGCTACTGCTGTCCCCTTATGCAAACATGTGATGTGAAACATTTGGAAAATTACCTGAACCCAATGCACTCCCAACCACTTTTCACATGTCATAAGGAGTCTCTCACAATTATATTTCTTCACATACAAAGCCAATTCTCAGATAAAGAAAAGATTTCACACACACACACATACACACACACAGACACCACTCACACATACACACACACCCCACTCACACATACACACACACACACATACCCTTTGTGAAGGAACACTGAGATTTTAGAAACTGACTCACAACTGACCCATGGTTCACCATTCTCCTCTCTCTTCTCCCTCCATCCACTCTGAGAAATGAATATTTGGCCATGCTATCTGATTTTCCCACCAAGTTTCTCATAAAACACACATGATGTTGTTCCTAGTGAGCCTGTACACAAGACTTTAACACCAGCCAGCCCTATTGAAGTCAGCTGCCTGGGGGCAGGGAGGTGGCTGGGGCAATGAATTCATCATCTCATTTCCTTCATCACCCACCCCATTTCATTCCCTGCAGTCACTTGGCCCATATGAATAAAGATCTCCCAACAAATCTCTGCTTCAATCACCACTGCCTCAAGTTTCCTTCGTTATCTCATGTGGCTTCTGAGGCCAGGGAACAGATTTTACTTGAGATGAGTAAAGCTAGACAGCCAGCCTATTGGGCAGAGATTGTTTGGGAGGCGATGTCTTCCCCACGGTGATGAATAAAGTAAAAGTCATCTTGGCTTAGCTCTTTTGCCCTGTTGTTCAGATGTTAGCCACTAGATGGTGGGCTATGATGGTACTTGGATCTGTGATTCACACTGTAATAATTAGACTTTAATAGAAGTGGATTACCCTGCATAATGAGGGGGGGGGTGGCAGGGGGCAGGAGAGCCTGTTCATCCAATCAGTTGAAAAACCTTAAGAGCAGGGACTGAGGCTTCTTGAGGGTGATACAATTTGGCCTCAAGAGTACAGCCTGAGAAACCCTGCATGAGACTCAAAGTTGCTGGCCTGCTCTGCAGATTTCAGACTCTGGACGGCAACCTGGATTTCCAGCCAGCCCAATTGCCCTAAAGATACCAGAACTGCCAACACCAATGAGCCCATGATCCAATTCCTTAAAATAAGTCTCTGTATATTGGTTGTGTTTCTCTGACAGAAACACCCCCAATATGTCACATCCTACTCAGTCCAATCCAGACATTGACTGAGTCACGATATTATCCCACACCAGCTGCTGTGCATTAAAGAAGCTGATAGATAGAGGGCACAGCCATTTATTTAGTGCCTTCCCCCTTCCAGGTCATGGGTGCTAGGTGTTTTACATCTGTTATCTCTGGTAGGTCTCCCAAGAAACCTCACTAACAGGTAGAATTATTGCCATTTTACAGATAAGGAATTTGAGCCTGAAGGAGTGTGACTGGGCTGGTAGGGGCTGCACTGGAACACAGCTTGAGTGTTAACTGTGAACTGTGAGATGGAGGAAGATGACATGGGGAGAGGAGTTTGGGCACAGGCCTGCCATGAGGGAACAGGGAAACATCACACCCTTGTTATCAGTCCTGGACATCCCCTTGCAATAGAAGCAGCCCCAATCCATCTGAGGACAAAACTGCCATGAACTGAATCATGCATGCAGTAGAAGACGAAGTCCAGTGGTGGTCTTCAGGTGGGAAATGTGTAACAGAAAAGCCAGCCTCCTGATGAGGGTTCATCCAGCTGTGAGGGAAAAGCTTGAGGACTGTGGCTGAAAAAGAAGGAGCCTCTAGGACCGGACACAGATGTCTAATATGACCTTGAAGTGTTTGCTGATGCTTGAAGGTAAGGTCTGACCTGCAACCTGCCCTGTGGAGCTCAGCAGTTGTTACGACAGGGAACAATCCAGCACATTTCTATGAACCTCATTCCATACTCACAATTACAACCCACTCAGTTCATGTCGTAATTAAAAATAATTCACCCATTTTCAGGTGAGATATTATGGTTCAGCAGGCCAATTTAATTTCTTAAGACGATATGATAACAAGTGGCAGAACTGGGTTGAAAGAAGGTAATCTGAATCAGAGGTAGTGTCCTTACACACAACACCATATTGTTTCCTCATAAAAGGAAAAAAAAAAAGGAAAAAAAACAGAGGAAGAATAAAAGGAGACCCATGATGCTTACTGTATTTGGGCATCCACCTTGGGCTGTGAGTGAAGAGAAAATTCCTCAAAGTGGCCTAATCAGAAAGGTAACTGACAATCACACAACATGAAGTTAGGAGACAGCTCAGGCTCAGGCACAGAGTATATGTACATGGAGAGCAGTGGGGGCACAAAAGAGGATACAGGGGAGGGTAAGGAGTACAAGCAGCTGTGGAAGCAAGAGGAAGATGAAGAAAGTAGAGTGACAGAGCTCCTGTGGACTTTCCCAAGGACACTGATCAGCAGGTTCAAACTGTCCATCCTGCTGATGGCAGCCTGAGTGGAAGCTACACTTCTCACCTGTGAAATAAAGTAGCCCAGCTCTCGGAGCTGTATTCAACCAACAAATATCCCCCTATCACCCACCTGGTTATCAATGCCCTCAGCACAGTGCTGAAAGCAGCCATAACCTAGGAGACACCTCAGTCTCAGGAGGCAAAGGATTGTCCAAAACACAGAATAAAGGGCAAGCCAAGTGGGAAGAGATGGACACTAGACACTCCTGTCAGAATAGGGATAGAAGACAGGATGTCCCTCACCCACTCGAAGGAACAAAACCTTGAGCTGAGGATTTTCAGGGTTTGCTCACTGACAATTCAATTGAGAAATGGCTGCTACAATGGTTACACACTAGGAAGGGGAAAGGTGGGTGTTACTCTGGTACAAAAGGTTCTGGATAATGTGGGGATAAAAGACACAAACAGCCCTGGACCAACAGAAAACTGAGCCGATTGGTTTGCTCTAGCCACTCGTTTCCTATATGTTGTTTGCAACAACAAAAAAAATTGATGGTGTAACAACAGCTGCATTACTCTGTGTACCTCACTTATCATCACTCATAAGATGGTAAATGTGTTCTGAGCACCTGTGGGGCACCAGACTCCCAGACCAATGTGTTCCAGACTTTGTGCCCACAGGAATGTTTCATGTGGGAAAAGAGTCCTCAAGGAGCTCACAGTGGACAGAGAGCCTGACTGAAGTCAATGGTGCAACAAGTGTGATGAGAGCCTTGGCCTCAGAAGCCAGCAGAGGCTGGGAACAGATGGTGAGGAATGGGATTCACCTGTGGGTGGGATAACATATAATATTATTGTCCCCATTTCAGACAAGGGAACTGAGGATCAGAGAGGGTGAGCATCTTATTCAAGGTCACACTGCTTGGTAGTGGTCCTGACCAAATTTCATCTACGTCTGTTAAAATCTAAAGGTCTCTTCACTATTCATTACACCTCTCTCGCTCTCTCTCTCTTAATGTTGTCACCTATTTTAACTGACAATCACCACTTTATACATTCCCTTCACTCTACATCATCCATTATTAGATAATCTGCTGAACAAAGTATAGATTTATTGTTAGCATATCTAGTCTCTCCACTGTATAAACAAAATTCCCTTGCAGGGCACATTGGCCCCACCCAAACTGATGGTTTACACTGAGTTTGTTCTGCACCTATATGCAGGGTAAAGAAAATGGATCACTGAGATCTGTAGTTTTACTTACCTATTTTACACAATTTCAAGCATACTTTTAAATGTAGCCAGTATTCAAGTAAAAACAGTAGAACTACTGCTATCCTAAAATGACCACTCACAAAAGAGCTCATTGAATGTCAATATGTTCTAGGAAGGAGACTAAACCCCTTTCATAGGGAGTTGTGGAAATTCTTTCCCTTAAGTTAGGGAAATCCTTTCTTTTTTTATACATTTTCTCAGTTGCTGGTTCCCTGAGAGACTCAAGCAAGCAAAGCCACTTCACTTTTCTGTTTTTGACAAAACAAAAAAGCAAAGCAAGCCTAACACACAGGCACACAGACATATACAATACACCCAAAAGAGGTATGTCAAATATAAGGCAATTATATTGGTTGCCTGATGCTCTTAGAATACTGTCCAGCCTCCTGGACTAGACACAGCAGGCCTTGTCTGCCTGCAAAAGTCTGATCTTCACAAGACCCCCTCCTTCTGCTCCATGCCCCACTTGATATTCCAGCCCACCCAAACTTTCTCTCTGTTCATCAGATGGCCAGTGCACTCACACTCATACTCCCTAGCTCCCTGCCCCCTCTTGCTCCTTCCCCAACCACAGATTTCATAATCTCACTTCTGCTTTTGCCTCCATCTTACATGCCCTTCCTTCCTCCCCATCTGCCTGATTCCTTCTTAGGTTCAGCTGTTAGGCTGGATAGAGTGATTTCCATTTTTTCCTGGGGAGTACCTGATGAAAAGGCACAGTTGACAGAGTTGATATTTTTACCAAATGGAAGGTCATGGAGATTTCACTATGAATCCCCCAAATGGTCACACGTTTTACCCTGCTGCATGATGTGCTGATGTGAAATGCAATCTGATGGCAGAGTTTTTCTGGGAAAGGCTTCCTTGCTAAGAATAGGATACAGACAGCAAAGCTCTCCTCTTGTTTTATATGGGCCCATTGTTGTGTTTAAATATGGCCTTTGGAATTTGGTCATAGTGTTGGAAGCATAAAGGGATCCAGGGTGACCACCTGCTTCACAGTAAGGAGGGATCAGCTGAAGCATGGGAATTTCAAAAGGTCACTTTACAGTGTCTGACCCAGTACATGGAACAGGACTTGGACTGTGTTTTGACGAGATTTTCAATATTTTTCATTCTATACTCTGAGTTTCTGTTAGGACAAGAGGAAGTGTATTAACACATCCTCCCTATTTAGGGATTTGATTTACTAGTCCCTGTGGTCATCAGGGAGGCAAGAGTGAGCTGCCAGCTAGTATGGGGACACTCCTAGGGAATGTGACAGCACCTTACTGCAACTCCTCAGGACTTTCCACCAGGTGCCATCAACCCCTGGTGGAAACTGCCAGTTCCTGTGATGTCAAGTGGAGGGAGAGAACTCACTGCTGCTTCTGCCCGCTTTGGATACAACTGTGACGACTGTATTCATTCACTACAGCTCCTCTGAGAAGAGCACACCTAAATATGAAATTAAGTGTGTTTCTGTGTTATGTAAAGACAATTAAAAAGTTGGACATAGCACCAGTTCCACCACCACCACCCCAACTCCCACCCCAGCCAGAGGATGGAGTAGACTCCCAGGGGCTCTAGCATGCCTCCCTCCCCACTGACGTGTCCCTAACAAGGGGTGAAGTGCAAATAACTCACCTGGAGCCTAGTTATGGAGCTTGTGGGAGCTGAGCATAGGGATTTTATTTCCCACAGACACAGAGAGGTAGGGATGATCCCTAGTCTTCTCACAGACAAGGAAGAAAGATGAAAGAGCTTACGTGGCTGATGCAGTAAAGGCTGGATCTGGGAGTCACACCCTAGTTCCTCTTGAGTGCAAATCTGGTCTTCTTTGAAATCTCAACAACACGTGTGGCTTGTGTTTCAGTTACCGAGATGCAGATACTGTTCTATGAGAGGAGAGCCATCATTGTCCCAACCCCCTGTCCACTTGTGAATCGCAGGTACCCAGTAGGGCAAAGCCACCCTGAAAGGTTCTAAGACCCTTTGTGTGTGTACTTTAGGAGGAGCTGCCTTGCAGCTAGGAAACTGGAGTCCACTGGTGGGAAAGGCTTTCCCCAGAGGCAACAGCCAAGCAAGACTTTAACTTCCCCTGGGAAGAGACACTTTGCCATATCAGAAAGGCTTTGCAACCAACCCCCACTCCCAGTTATGTCTAAGAGTTTCACAGCTATGGATGTGTCTTAAGGAAATATTCACACTCACAGAGATGTGTGTACAATTACAGCAAATTTATAGAGGAAACTCTAGTGCCAATTGATAGTGACCAGTGGATGGATAAATGAGAGATGAAGATTCCATATTATAACATGGACCCTATCAGATACATTCGGTATCAATATTTTACCTTATTCTTTGAGTTGTGTTTTCACTTAATTATGATGTTCTGTAAAGCACACTTTTTGAATGAAGTCATTTTAACCTAAGTTTTCACACATTACCTGTGCTTTTGGTGTCACATGGAGGAATCTATTGCCTAACCCAAAGTTATTAAGAAACCTATGCTCTCTTATGGGAGTTTTATTATAATAGCACTTAAATTTGGATATCCATCCATTTGGACTTAATTTTCTCTGTGGTATAAGGCTGGAATTCAAATTCATTATTTTGCATGTGGATTCCTTGTTTTCCTAGCACCATTTGCTAAAACAATGTTCTTTGCCTTCAGTTGTCTTGGCACTGTTGTTAAAAATTAATGTAGTACAGATATATGGATTTACTTCTAGACTCTTGATTCTATACCATTGATCTATGTATTTATTCTTAGGCCAGTTCCATGCAATCTTGGTCATTATAGCTTTATTATAACATTTGAAATTGGAATATGTGAGTCCTCCAAGTTTGGTTTTCTTTTGTGCAGTTAAGGTAGTCTGTGTCCCTGATCAGCCTCTCAATGTCTAAAAAGTATACAGTTAGAATATTAATAGGGATTACACTGAATGTCTGGATCAATTTGGGGAATATTGCAATCGTGACAATATTGTCTTCCAATCTATGAACACAGAATATCTTTCCATTTATTTATTTGGACGCATGTTCAGTCGTTTCAGTCATATCCAACTCTTTTTGGCCCTATAGACTGTAGCCCACCATGCCCCTCAGTTCATGGAATTCTCCAGGCAAGAATACTGAAGTGAGTTGCCATGCTCTCCTCCAAAGGATCTTCCCTACCCAGGGATTGAACCCTCATCTTCTGCATCTCCTGCATTTCAGGTGGTTCTTTACTGCTGAGCCACCAGGAAAACCTTCCATTTAGTTAAGTTTTCTTCCATTTTTTTTCAATTCTGTTTTGTCATTTTCAGTGTACAAATCTTCCACCTCTTTGGTCAAATGAATTCCCAAGTATATTGTTCTTTTTATTCTAACTGGGATTTTCTTACTTATTAAGAGTATTCACTGCTAGTATAGAAATACATTTGAGTTTTGTACATTGAAGCTGGTGATGATTTCACGCATATATACACACTCCCAAGTTTGTGAAGTACACATTAAATATGTTCAGCTTTTTACATGTTAAACATACCACACTAGAGTGGTATTTATAAAACAGAAGTGAAAAATTAAAGGCATTCTAAAGTTTGAAAGAGTCAGGGATTTCGTTGGTAGGAGAAGTGGCTTACAAGAAAAGCTAAAGGAAATTTTTCAGGCTGCAAGAAATGACTTCAGATGTTAATTAGAATCCACATGAAAACACAAAGAGCACAGGTAAAGGTAATTATATGAACACAAAATACTTTATGAATACACATTTTCACTGCTTTCTTCCTGTATTTAAAAATCGATTGTATAAAACAGTATCATGTAAATTATTGTTGGAGCAATAACATATAATATGTAAGATATTTGCCAGCAACAGCACAAAGGAAGTTCTTGGGAGCAAAGCTGTATTAGGTAAGGAAATGTTCTGGATGGTGTCAAATTCACATGAACATATGCAAAGAATCATAAATCATATACCAGTATATATAAATATATACCTGATATTTTGCCTTATATCAGCTGTTCATTGACACCCAGACATTGAACCTGCATCTCTTGTGTCTCCTGTGTTGGCAGGTGGATTCTTTACAACTAGCACCACCTGTGAAGCCTAATATAACTCAGCCATTCTACATCTGGAAAAATTTACCCAAGAGAAATGAAAATATGCTCACAAAAAGACCTGCATTCAAATATTCCACACAAGTATTCCTAGAAACAACTTAAATATTCAACAACTGATATACATATTCAAGAAAAACAAACAGTTACACGAGTTCAAAATTGGGAAAGGAGTACGTCAAGGTGGTATGTTGTCACCCTCCTTATTTAACTTATATACAGAGTATGTCATGAGAAATGCTGGGCTGGATGAAGCACAAGCTGGAATCAAGATTGCAGGGAGAAATATCAATAACCTCAGATATGCAGATGACATCACCCTTATGGCAGAAAACAAAGAGGAACTAAAGAGGCTCTTGATGAGGGTCAAAGAGGAGAGTGAAAAAGCTGGCTTAAAACTCAAGATTCAAAAAACTAAGACCTGGTCCCATCACTTCATGGCAGATAGATGGGGAAAAAATGGAAACAGTGACAGACTTTATATTCTTGGCTTCCAAAATCACTGTGGATGGTGACTGCCACCATGAAATTAAAAGACACTTGCTCCTTGGGGGAAAAAAAAAAAAAAACCTATGACAAACCTAAACAGTGTATTAACAAGCAAAGACATCACTTTGCTGGCAAATATCCATATAGTCAAAACTATAGTCTTTCCAGTAGTCATGTACGGATGTGAGAGTTGGACCCTAAAAAAGGCAGAGCACCGAAGCATTGATACTTTTGAACTGTGGTGATGGAGAAAACTCCTGAGAATCCCTTGAACTGCAACATGATCAAACCAGTCAATCTTAAAAGAAATCAACCCGGAATATTCATTGGAAGGACTGATGTTGGAACTGAAGTGCCAATACTTTGGCCACCTGATGCAAAGAGACAACTCGTTAAAAAAGACTGTGATGCTGGCAAAGATAGAAAGCAGGAGAAGGGGACGACAGAGGACAAGATGATTGGATGGCACCAACAATCTAATGGACATGAGTTTGAGCAAGTTCTTTGAGATGGTAAAGGACAGGTAATCCTGGCATGCTACAGTCCATGGGGTCATAAAGAGTTGGATACAACTGAGTGACTGAACAGCAATACTTGGGTTCTATAATTCTCCAGTGATCACTTGCTTTCCCATCATTATACAAATCATATGAAGAGGTCATTAGACTTCTAACTTCGTAGAGACTATTCACTAAATTTTTCATGCAATTACATGATGAAACCACAATATTTAATTTAGGCTTCACAATATCCCCTTAAGAAAAAGTGAATACTCATTATGTTAAAAAAACAACAAACTAACAAACCAAAATCCTCCTGCATGCCTTATACACTCTGTTCTTGAGGCCCTGAAAGGCTGAAGTGATAGTGCAAGGTCCATGCGGTGAGTCCAAGGTGGTCTTGACATTGTGTCCCAGGAACACTATCCAGGGAAATGATCCAGGAAGCACTATCCGGAGGAACAACAATAATATTAACAACAGTAATGAAAACAGCTAGAATTGACTAGGAACATACCATATGGCACATACTGTCCTGACAGTTTCCCATGTCTTAACATAGTCAGTGTTGTACACTGCCCCATGAAGTAGTTAAATTTACTCCAAACTAGTGTTTCCATGTGGCTAAGGGAGGAATGAGGCACAGAGATGCTACGTAACTTGCTCAGTGTCGCCCAGCAGTCAGGGAGCCACCAGTCTGGAGGCATTGTGGAAAACTCAGTGTTTTCTGTATTTATTCAGTCAAGTGTAAGATCCAATGGCTATGGCAAAATATGTAGATTAACAGCTACCATATAACACAAATTGATCTTACATCGTGGAAATGAACACAAAATAGAAATCCAATTTATTCAGAAACTTTCAGATAGAGGCTTGGCAAGACTGGAATGAGGATGTTTTGTAGAAACGATGGTCTGAGAGCCTCCTCAGAACAGCAGACATCATGTCGGTGAGTCTCCTAGACTGGAGGTCTTGGGTTTGTACATCAGAGAAGGGAGCAAATCCCTGTCACCTACACATGCTTCCAATGGAGACAGTCTGGAAGTAGGCAAAATAAGACCATTTCTCTTAGTGCCTAGACAAGTTGTCCATGTCAATCAGAACTGAGGAATTCTTAAAAAAAAAAAAAAATCTAACGGCAGATTCCATGATCTGCACTCAGTGAATCTTGCACAGTGTGGCTACAACAGTGCCCTAGAATCCGTGAGTTTTCACTTTGCTTGGGCAACTCTCAGGGACTTTATTAAACCCCTTTGGTAGAGAGACTGTCTCCAACCTATTGATTCTTCCTGGGACAAACACACAGTTGTGAAGATCAACCTGAGAACACCAGGAAAACAGAACGTAATGAACACATGAGAGTCAAACCAAGGGCAGGGCAGTGGATCTTCTGAGAAGACATCACCACCCCTGCTTACCTGTCTCTCTGAGGCTTCAGTTTCTCTAAAATTCATTCTCTTCATGGCCAGTGGATGCAGGTGGTGAGAGATGACCCATGAAGTCCCACATGGCCTGGGCTGTATCTCACAGTGGGCACTGTTCGCTGGACCCATTGTAGGCAAGGTGGAAGCTAAAAGGCTGGAATAAAATGCGAGGAGCCATAGGAACTGTAGACACGTTTATTCTCTCCTGGCTGGTGCAGCAGACATAACATAATAAAACATAATTGCACACAATCCTTCAGGGCTTTTCCAGGTGAAGCTTACATATATATACTTACAGAAAAAAAGTAGACTGTGGCCAAGCAAGTACCCCAAGACGTGCATGTGCAGTGCTATAAGTGATCTCAGCTGTTACATAACTGTGCAAAGTCATTGTTTACAGAACACGGGGCAAGAGGGCATGAGAGCATGGGGCAAGAAAGCCTGGCTGGCATCATCCTGATATTTCCCAACAAGGACCCAGAACCAGGAACCAAGAGCCATGACAACGACAGAACCATCCTTAGCTTTGACGCCTAGGCAGTCCTTGACCATGGAAAGAAAGCTTTACCTCACACCCTACCTGTCCATGAGCGACTATCTTTTTTTTAATTTTGATTTTTACTTTATTTTGCTTTACAATACTGTATTGGTTTTGCCATACATTGACATGAATCCGCCATGGGTGTACATGAGTTCCCAATACTGAACCCCCCTCCCACCTCCCACCCCATATCATCTCTCTGGATTTTCCCCGTGCACCAGCCCCAAGCATCCTGTATCCTGTATTGAACATAGACTGGCGATTCATTTCTTACATGATAATATATATGTTTGAATGCCATTCCCCCAAATCATCCCACCCTCTCCCTCTCCCCCAGAGTCCAAAAGTCCGTTCTATACATCTGTGTCTCTTTTGCTGTCTCGCATACAGGGTTATCATTACCATCTTTCTAAATTCCATATATATGTGTTAGTATACTGTATTGGGGTTTTTCTTTCTGGCTTACTTCACTCTGTATTAATAGGCTCCAGTTTCATCCATCTCATTAGAACTGATTCAAATGAATTCTTTTTAATGGCTGAATAATACTCTATTGTGTATATGTACCACAGCTTTCTTATCCATTCATCTGCTGATGGACATCTAGGCTGTTTCCATGTCCTGGCTATTATAAACAGTGCTACGATGAACATTGGGGTACACATGTCTCTTTCAATTCTGGTTTCCTTGGTGTGTATGCCCAGCAGTGGAATTTCTGGGTCATAAGGCAGTTCTATTTGCAATTTTTAAAGGAATCTCCACACTGTTCTCCATAGTGGCTGTACTAGTTTGCATTCCCACCAACAGTGTAAGAGAGTTCCCTTTTCTCCACACCCTCTCCAGCGTTTATTGCTTGTAGACTTTTGGGTTGCAGCCATTCTTACTGGCATGAAATGGTACCTCATTGTTGTCTTGATTTGCATTTCTCTGATAATGAGTGATGTTGAACATCTTTTCATGTGTTTGTTAGCCATCCATATGTCTTCTTTGGAGACATGTCTAGTTCATTGGCCCATTTTTTGATTGGGTCGTTTATTTTTCTGGAATTGAGCTGCAGGAGTTGCTTGTATATTTTTGAGATTAGTTGTTTGTCAGTTGCTTCATTTGCTATTATTTTCTCCCATTCCGAAGGCTGTCTTTTCACCTTGATTATAGTTTCCTTTGTTGTGCAGAAGCTTTTCATTTTAATTAGATCCCATTTGTTTATTTTTGCTTTTATTTCCAGTATTCTGGGAGGTGGATCATAGAGGATCCTGCTGTGATTTATGTCGGAGAGTGTTTTGCCTATGTTCTCCTCTAGGAGTTTTATAGTTTCTGGTCTTACGTTTAGATCTTTAATCCACTTTGAGTTTATTTTTGTGTGTGGTTTTAGAAAGTGATCTAGTTTCATTCTTTTCCAAGTGGTTGACCCGTTTTCACAGCACCACTTGTTAAAGAGATTGTCATTACTCCACTGTATATTCTTGCCTCCTTTGTCGAAGATAAGGTGTCCATAGTTGTGTGGATTTATCTCTGGGCTTTCTATTTTGTTCCATTGATCTATATTTCTGTCTTGTGCCAGTACCATACTGCCTGGATGACTGTGGCTTTGTAGTAGAGCCTGAAGCCAGGCAGGTTGATTCCTCCAGTTCCATTCTTCTTTCTCAAGATTGCTTTGGCTATTCAAGGTTTTTTGTATTTCCATACAAATTGTGAAATCATTTGTTCTAGCTCTGTGAAAAATACCGCTGGTAGCTTGATATGGATTGCATTGAATCTGTAGATTGCTTTGGGTAGTATACTCATTTTCAATATATTGATTCTTCCGATCCATGAACATGGTATATTTCTCCATCTATTACTGTCCTCTTTGATTTCTTTCACGAGTGTTTCATAGTTTTCTATATATAGGTCTTTAGTTTCTTTAGGTAGATATATTCCTAAGTATTTTATTCTTTTCGTTGCAAGGGTGAATGGAATTGTTTCCTTAATTTTTTTTCTGCTTTCTCGTTATTAGTGTATAGGAATTCAAGGGATTTCTGTGTGTTGATTTTATATCCTGCAACTTTACTATATTCATTGATTAGCTCTAGTAATTTTCTGGTAGAGTCTTTTGGGTTTTCTATGTAGAGGATCATGTCATCTGCAAACACTAAGAGTTTTACTTCTTCTTTTCCAATTTAGATTCCTTTTATTTCTTTTTCTGCTCTGATTGCTATGGCCAAAACTTCCAGAACTATGTTGAATAGTAGCAGTGAAAGTGGGCACCCTTGTCTTGTTCCTGACTTTAGGGGAAATGCTTTCAGTTTTTCACCATTGAGGATAATGTTTGCTGTGGGTTTGTCATATATAGCTTTTATTATGTTGAGCTGTGTTCCTTCTATTCCTGCTTTCGGGAGAGTTTTTATCTTAAATGGATGTTGAGTTTTGTCAAAGGCCTTCTCTGCATCTATTGAGATAATCATATGGCTTTTATAGTTCAGTTTGTTCATGTGGTGAATTACATTGATTAATTTGCGTCTATTAAAGAATCCTTGCATCCCTGGGATAAAGCCCACTTGGTCATGGTGCATGATCTTTTTAATGTGTTGCTGGATTCTGATTGCTAGAATTTTGTTAAGGATTTTTGCATCTATGTTCATCAGAGATATTGGCCTGTAGTTTTCTTTTTGTGTGTGTGTGTGTGGCATTTTTGTCAGGTTTTGTATTAGGGTGATGGTGGTCTCATAGAATGAGTTTGGAAGTTTACCTTCCTCTGCAATGTTCTGGAGGAGTTTGAGTAGGATAGGCGCTAGCTCTTCTCTAAATTTTTGGTAGAACTCAGCTGTGAAACCATCTGGACCTGGGCTTTTGTTTGCTGGAAGTTTTCTGATTACAGTTTCTTTTTTTTTTTTTTAGTCACATTTTTTTTTAAATTTCTTTTTT
Organism: Oryx dammah; assembly: GCF_014754425.2. NCBI lineage: Eukaryota > Metazoa > Chordata > Mammalia > Artiodactyla > Bovidae > Oryx > Oryx dammah. The sequence goes on from NW_024070207.1 coordinate 58,825,911, forward strand.
ATTTTACTTTACAATTCTGTATTGGTTTTGCCATACATTGACATGAATCCACCAAAGTTGTACAATTTCCGTGCTTGTGATGGGTCTGTTAAGAGTTTCTATTTCTTCCTGGTTCAGTTTTGGAAAGTTGTACTTTTCTAAGAATTTGTCCATTTCTTCCACGTTGTCCATTTTATTGGCATATAATTGCTGATAGTAGTCTCTTATGATCCTTTGTATTTCTGTGTTGTCTGTTGTGATCTCTCCATTTTCATTTCTAATTTTACTGATTTGATTTTTCTCCCTTTGTTTCTTGATGAGTCTGGCTAATGGTTTGTCAATTTTATTTATCCTTTCAAAGAACCAGCTTTTGGCTTTGTTGATTTTTGCTATGGTCTCTTTTGCTTCTTTTGTATTTATTTCTGCCCTAATTTTTAAGATTTCTTTCCTTCTACTAACCCTGGGGTTCTCCATTTCTTCCTTTTCTAGTTGCTTTAAGTATAGAGTTACGTTATTTATTCGACTTTTTTCTTGTTTCTTGATGTATGCCTGTATTGCTATGAACTTTCCTCTTAGCACTGCTTTTATACTGTCCCACAGGTTTTGGGTTGTTGTATTTTCATTTTCATTCGTTTCTATGCATATTTTGATTTCTTCTGTGATTTGTTGGTTATTCAAAAGCATGTTGTTTAGCCTCCATATGTTGAAAATTTTAATAGTTTTTCTCCTGTAATTGAGATAAAATCTTAATGCATTATGGTCAGAAAAGATGCTTGGAATCATTTCAATTTATTTGAATTTATCAAGGTTAGATTTGTGACCCAGGATGTGATCTATCCTGGAGAAGTTTCCGTGAGCACTTGAGAAAAAGGTGAAATTCATTGTTTTGGGGTGAAATGTCCTATAGATATCAATTAGGTCTAACTGGTCTATTGTATCATTTAAAGTTTGAGTTTCTTTGTTAATTTTCTGTTTAGTTGATCTGTCCATAGGTGTGAGTGGGGTATTAAAGTCTCTCACTATTATTGTGTTATTATTAATTTCCCCTTTCATACTTGTTAGCATTTGTCTTACATATTGTGGTCCTCCTATGTTGGGTGCATATATATTTATAATTATTATATCTTCTTGGATTGATCCTTTGATCATTATGTAGTGTCCTTCTTTGTCTCTTTTCACAGCCTTAGTTTTAAAGTCTATTTTATCAGATATGAGTATTGCTACTCCTGCTTTCTTTTGGTCTCTGTTTGTATGGAATATCTTTTTCCAGCCCTTCACTTTCAGTCTGTATGTGTCCCTTGTTTTGAGGTGGGTCTCTTGTAGGCAGCATATATAGGGGTCTTGTTTCTATATCCATTCAGCCAGTCTTTGCCTTTTGGTTGGGGCATTCAACCCATTTATGTTTAAGGTAATTATTTATAAGTATGATCCCGTTGCCATTTACTTTATTGTTTTGGGTTCAGGTTTATATGCCCTTTTTGTTTCCTGTCTAGAGAAAATCCCTTAGCATTTGTTGGAGAGTTGGTTTGGTGGTGCTGAATTCTCTCAGCTTTTGCTTGTCTCTAAAGCTTTTGATTTCTCCTTCATATTTGAATGAGATCCTTGCTGGGTACAATAATCTGGGCTGCAGGTTATTTTCTTTCATCACTTTAAGTATGTCTTGCCATTCCCTCCTGGTCTGAAGAGTTTCTATTGAAATATCTGCAGTTATCCTTATGGGAATCCTCTTGTGTGTTATTTGTTGTTTTCCCTTGCTGCTTTTAATATTTGTTCTTTGTGTTTGATCTTTGTTAATTTGATTAATATGTGTCTGTGGGTGTTTTGCCTTGGGTTTATCCTGTTTGGAACTCTCTGGGTTTCTTGGACTTGGGTGATTATTTCCTTCCCCATTTTAGGGCAGTTTTCAACTATTATCTCCTCAAGTATTTTCTAATGGTCTTTCTTTTTGGCTTCTTCTTCTGGGACTCCTATAATTCAAATGTTGGAGCTTTTCATATTGTCCTGGAGGTCTCTGAGATTGTCCTCATTTCTTTTAATTCGTTTTCCTTTTTTCCTCTCTGATTCATTTATTTCTACCATTCCATCTTCTATTTCACTAATCGTATCTTCTGCCTCCCTTATTCTACTATTTGTTGCCTCCAGAGTGTTTCTGATCTCATTTATTGCATTATCCATTATATATTGACTTTTTTATTTCTTCTAAGTCCTTGTTAAACCTTTCTTGCATCTTCTCAATCCTTGTCTCCAGGCTATTTATCTGTGATTCCATTTTTATTTCAAGATTTTGGATCATTTTCACTATCAATATTCGGAATTCTTTCTCAGGTAGATTCCCTATCTCTTCCTCTTTTGTTTGGTTTGGTTGGCATTTCTCCTGTTCCTTTACCTGCTGGGTATTCCTCTATCTCTTCATCCTGGTTATATTGCTGTGTTTGGGGTGGCCTTTCTGTAATCTGGGCATTTGTGGAGTTCTCTTTATTATGGAGTTTCCTCGCTGTGGGTGGGGTTGTATCAGTGGCTTGTCAAGGTTTCTTGGTTAGGGAAGCTTGTGTCGGAGTTCTGGTGTGTGGAGCTGGATTTCTTCTCTCTGGAGTGCAATGAAGTCTCCAGTAATGAGTTATGAGATGTCAATGGTTTTGGAGTAACTTTGAGCTGCCTATATGTTGAAGCTTAGGTGTGTGTTCCTGTGTTGCTGGAGAATTTATGTGGTATGTCTTGTTCTGGAACTTGTTGGCCCTTGGGTGGTGCTTGGTTTCAGTGTAGGTATGGAGGCACTTGATGAGCTCCAAACGAGTAATGTTCCCTGAATCCAGGAATTCTCTGATGTTCTCAGGATTTGGACTTAAGCCTCCTGCTTCTGGTTTACAGTTTTATTTTTACAGTAGCCTCAAGACTTCTCCATCTATACAGCACCAATGATAAAACATCTAGGTTAAAGATGAAAAGTTTCTCCACATTGGGGGACACCCAGAGAGGTTCAAGAAATTGCTCAGAAACTTTGAGCTGATGGAGATTTCAATTTGACCAGTCATCAGCACAATTAGGAGGATCTGACTATCTTATCAGATTTTCCTATATGAAATATGAAATATCTATATTTCACATATAAAAATCTCTGAACAGATATTCACACATGACATATGAAAATTTTTACATTTCATGTGTGGACATCTCAGCCCAGATATTTTTTTGCAAAGCATATGGAACTCTCTATATTTCCCATATAAAGACCTGATGAGGAATTTTAGACATGAAATATGGAATTTTGTTCATTTCATATATGAAAATCAGGGTATAGATTTTCTTACATGTCATATGAACTGGATATATTTTAGATATAAAAATTTGAGTACAGGATTTGTACATGAAATATGGAATTTTCTGTGTTTCAAATATGGAAAACTTACCTCAGATATTCTTCCAAGAAATATAGAATTCCTATATTTAATATATATAATTTGAGCACTGATTTTTCTTCATAATATGTTCAATTTGCTGCGTGTCACATGTGAATATCTGAGTGAGATTTTCCCACATTAAATATGGAATTCTCTATTTCCCTTTTCAAAATATGAGGACAGGTTTACTTTCTAAAATCTGGAATTCTTTATATACCATATTTGAAAATCTAGGTGTAGATTTTTTATATAACATATGAAACTCTGTACACTTCTTGTATCAAAGCATTAGTGCAGATTTCCCTGCTTAAAAATATGGAATTCACATATGACAACATGAATGATGACTTTCCTGCATGAAATATGTAATTTTCTATATTTCACATATGAAAATATGGGTGCAGATTTTTCTACATGAAATAGGAAATCTGTATCTCACATTCAAAAATCTGGCTATACATTTTTGTTCATGATATATGGAATATTACATGTTTCACATATGGATATAAGTGCACATATTTTCCTGCATGAATACAGGATTCTGTATCATACACAAAGGGAAATGTTTGCATACATTTTTCAACTTGTAGTATGGAAGTTTATATTTCATAAATGAATTCCTCAATTAAATTTTCTGACAAAGGCTATATAATTCTTTGTAGTTCATATATGACACTGTGAGAGCAAATTTTCATTCCTGAACTACTGACTCTGTACTGTTCACAAATGGAAATCTAGATAGAGATTATTTTACATGAACTTTGGTCTTCTTTTTATTTCATATGAGAAAATCTGAGCACAGATTTCCTTGATTGAAATATAGAATAATCTATATTTCACATATGAAAATATGGGAGCCCTTTGTTCTACATTAAATATGTAATTCTTTTATTTTCCTGCATAAACATGGAATTCACTATATTTCATGCACAAAAATTTGGAAAAAATATTTTCCTGAGTGAAATATTATAATCTTTATATTGCAATTATGAATATCAGTTGCACATTCTCCTGTACAATATATGGAATTGACTGTTTAGCATTTGAATATATGGACATTCACTGTCATACATTAATATTAAATTCTGTATACTTCATCTATGAAATTATTAGCATGGGTTTTGAAGCATAGATTTTTAAATGTGCAATATTGAATTTTGTATGTTTTGCATGTGGACATCACATGAAAATTTTTCCTAAATGAAACATGGAATTATGTATATTTCAGAGATGATAATTAAGAAAAGATTTTTCTGCTATATTGATATGTGGGATTCTGTATATTTCATATATGAAACTCTTAATTAAGATTTTCTAACATCAACATGTAATTTTCTGTATTTCATGTTATAAAAATCTGGGAACAGACTTTTCTGTATGAAATATGAAATGTCAAAAAAAAAAAAAAAGAAATATGAAATGTCCTCATTTCACATATAGAAATCCATAAACAGATTTTCATATATGACATATGAAATTTTTCATGTTTCATGTAAGGAAACCTGGAAATATGGGTGCTAATTTTCCCTCATGAAATATGAATTTCAACATAAATCACATTGGAAATATAGCCACCCATTTTCTACATGAATTATGAGATACTCTATGTATCACATATGAAATTCTGTGCTCAATTTTCCTATAGGAAGTATTGATCATTATGTATAACACAAATGAAAACCTGGTGCCAATTTCCCCACATGCAGTGGGGAATTCTGTATATTTCATATATCAAAATCTGCACTCCAATTTTCCAACATAAAATGCGGAATTGTGTATATTTCACATATGAAGATCAGGATGATAATCCTACTCAATTTAAAATGGATTTCTCTACATTTTACACGTGAACATCTTGATGTTGATTTTACTCATGAAATAATGATTTTTTTTGTATTTCACTTTATGAAAACCTGTAGGCAGATATTCTTACATCAAATATGGAATTCTCTATACTTCAGATATGTAAATCTGAGTGGTGATTTTCTTACATTAAATATGGAATTCTCTATATTTCACACAGGAAAATCTTGACCTTGGTTTTCTTAAGATATGGAGAACCAATATGGTACTGGAGTTATCTCTATTTCAAAAACAAAACTATGGGCACAACTGTTTCTTCATGAAGTATTGAATTCTTTGTATTTCTCACAGATATAGCAAGACAATTTTCTGCCATGAAATATAGAATTCTCTGTATTTCTTTTTTTTAATTTATTTATTTTAATTGGAGGCTAATATTTTACAATATTGTAGTGGTATTGCCATATATTGACATGAATCAGCCATGGGTGTACATGTGTTCCCCATCCTGAACCCCTCTTCCACCTCTTTCTGCATCCCATTCCTCTGGGTCATCCTAGTGCACCAGCCCTGAGTACCCTGTATCATACATCAAACCTGTACTGGTGATCTGTTTCACATATGATAATATACATGTTGCAATGCTATTCTCTCAAATCATTCCACCCTCACCTTCTCCCAGAGAGTCCAAAAGACTGTTCTATACATCTGTGTCTCTTTTGTTGTCTCACCTGTAGGGCCATCATTATCATCTTTCTAAAAATTCGATATATATGCATTAGTATACTGTATTGGTGTTTTTCTTTCTGGCTTACTTCACCATGTATTAATAGGCTCCAGCTTCATCTACCTCATTAGAACTGATTCAAATGCATTCTTTTTAATGGCTGAGTAATATTCCATTGTGTATATGTAACACAGCTTTCTTATCCATTCATCTGCTGATGGACATCTAGGTTGCTTCCATGTCCTGGCTGCTATAAACAGTGCTATGATGAACATTGGGGTACATGTGTCTCTTTCAATTCTGGTTTCCTCGGTGTGTATGCCCAATAGTGGGATTGCTGGGTCATATGGCAGTTCTTGGAGAAGGCAATGGCACCCCACTCCAGCATTCTTGCCTGGAAAATCCCATGGATGGAGGAGCCTGGTGGGCTGCAGTCCATGGGGTCGCTAGAGTCGGGCACGACTGAGCAACTTCACTTTCACTTTTCACTTTCAAGCACTGGAGAAGGAAATGGCAACCCACTCCAGTGTTCTTGCCTGGAGAATCCCAGGGAGGGGCGAGCCTGGTGGGCTGCCATCTGTGGGGTCGCACAGAGTCAGACATGACTGAAGCGACTTAGCAGCAGCAGCAGCATGGCAGTTCTATTTCCAGTTTTTTAAGGCATCTCTATACTGTTCTCCATAGTGACTGTACTAGTAGTTTACATTCCCACCAACAGTGTAAAAGGGTTCTGTTTTCTCCACACCCTCTCCAGCGTTTATTGTTTGGAGACTTTTGGATAGCAGCCATTCTGACTGGCATGAGATGGTACCTCATTGTGGTTTTGATTTGCATTTCTCTGAGAATGAGTGATGTTGAACATCTTTTCATGTGTGTGTTAGCCATCTGTATGTCTTCTTTGGAGAAATGTCTGTTTAGTTATTTGGCCCATTTTTTTGATTGGATCATTTATTTTTCTGGAAGTGAGCTGCATAAGTTGCTTGTATGTTTTGGGGATTAATTCTTTGTCAGTTGCTTTATTTGTTATTATTTTCTGCCATTCTGAAGATTGTCTTCTCACCTTCCTTATAGTTTCCTTCATTGTGCAAAAGATTTTAAGTTTAATTAGGTCCCATTTGTTTATTTTTGCTTTTATTTCCATTATTCTGGGAGGTGGATCATAGAGGATCCTGCTGTGATTTATGTCGGAGAGTGTTTTGCCTATGTTTTCCTCTATGAGTTTTATAGTTTCTGGTCTTACCTTTAGATCATTAATCCATTTTGAATTTATTTTTGTGTATGATGTTAGAAAGTGTTCTAGTTTCATTATTTTACAAGTGGTTGACCAGTTTTCCCAGCACCAGTTGTTAAAGAGATTGTGGATTTATCTCTCGTCCACTCATCTCTGTGGTGCCCATGTCCAGGACAGCAATGAAGGAAGGATGGCCATGGAAAGTTTCTGACAGTGGGTCCACAATCTGCAATTAGATAAAGAAACATAAACAAGCTCACAATTTCTGCTGTGTTGTTTTGTGTGTTTGTGTTGATAAGCAGGGATAGAGGGTTTGAGGAGTCACCCAGAGTAGACAAAGTGGTGTGGAGCTTTAAAACAACTGCCTGTGGACCCCTCCATCTGTGGGGCATTGGCTGCCCTGTGGAAACAGTAGATACAGCTAGGGCAGGACCTGGGATTGTGAAGAGATCTTGAATCCTAAGCCTACACCTATACTCAAAGCTATCACCAATGCCACTTTATCTTGGTGTCTTACTCCCTTAGGATCTTATTTTCTACTAGAAAACTACCAAATTCATAGGCTCAGTTCAGTTAAGTATTGCAAGGATATAATCCAGAGAAATAATTTATGATATGAGCTTTTGGGAATGCAAAATTAACAGTGGGAAGAGAGGCTTCTTTTGTGAAGTTCCAGAGTTAATCCAGAATAAGATATATTGTCATTTTCAAAAGATTACTTTGCTACTTTTCTATAACTTAAAACATCCAATAGAAATTTGTTAAAGAAATAAGGCCGCATGCATCTCAGGAAAGTCTTTGTTTCTAATCTCAAACTTTTTAGGATTTTATCAAGAGATAGCCATCAAGGAAAAGAATCTGTCTTAAAAAACACAGTTAGATTGTATATAAAAAGTTAAAAAAGTGAAAACAAATAAACAACATTGTAAACCAACTATCTGCTGGGCTTAGTCACCCAGTCATGTCTGCGTCTTTGCCACCCCATGGACTATATTTCAACTTTAAAAAAGAAGATTGTATTTAAAATACATAAAAGCATGTATATTTTGAGGCTGTGGCTAAAAACTCATCATGTCTACTTTAAACACTGCATTGACTAATAACAAGATATAATTCAGGGCATGACTTTCTCAATGTCAGTTCCACACTGTCTCAGGTGTCTTATATTAGTGACAACAATGAAAAGCATAGAAAAAGTAAGTGTTCTTTCTGATTCCATGTGTCTTTAGTTCATTGAATTCTTTATTTCTTTGCCTATATTTTCTTTGTAGCCCTTAGTGATTATATGATATATTTGACTTCTTTCCTTATTGTATATCTCTACCTAACTTGGGAATAAAATATAAATTCAAGGAGGACAAGGATTTTCTTTTATTTTCTTACTGCTCTACCTCTAGAACCTGGAAAACTCTAACACATAGTATGTGCTAAAAATCATCGGATGTATGAATGCGAATGACACCCCTATATTAACAGAGATAAGATATTCAGATTCTATTATAGTGAAACAACATAAACGGAGTTGAATGACTGATAGAAATGCCTTTATATGTTCGTATCTATATTGTATACATATTTATATGCCATCATGTGAAAGAGAAATGCTGAGCTAATTTCCTTCCATTTCAAATAATGGCTAATACTTGTTTTGATAAAGCTAGTATTCTGTGAAGTACCATAATCTTTTGTCTCACTCTCAATGTTTAGTTTATATTGCTATTTTTGTCTTCTGTGAAAGTTTATTTCCTTTTTCAATGTTTTATTTTATACTGATGTATCATTGGTTAGCAATGTTGTGTTAGCTTCAGGTGTACAGCAAAGTGACTCAGTTATATATATAACTATTCGTTTCCAAATTCTTATCCCACTTAGGTTCTTACAGAGTATTCAGCACAGTTCCCTGTGCTGCAGTGTTTTTGGTTATCTATTTTAAATAGAGCAATGTGTACATGTCAATTCTAAACATATTTAACCAAAATATGTTTTATATCATGTCACTTTAAATCAGTGTTGGAAGTAAACAGAATGTACATTTTAATAATGATATCATATTAATTAGAAAAAATATTCATCAGGCACAGTACCAGACATTTGAAAACAAGTGTCTTAAGATTTCTCTTCTCTTGAGAATCAAAAGAATATGAAAAGATTGATTAAAATAGTCTTCACCCCAAAGAGAACTAGCACATTCTCCTTGCTGACACAAAAACAAGACTGTGGATAACTGAACTATAATAAGATTCTAAGTTGAGTTAGTTAAAACTGAACATTAGATTTTCTGTACATCTATGTTTTGAGGTGCTTACTAATTTATCTTCTCTGTTTATAGACTATATGCAAGAACATTTGGACTTTCATAATTACAAAATACACTGAGAGAAAATTAATTTTGCTATCAAATAGCAAATGGTTTAGTTACTGTTCTTTTTGAAATATATTTTCTTCAATAATATACCAACATATTTTATGGTTGTTCTCTGTTTCAACAATTATATAAGTGGATCTATTTGAATCTCAATGGAGAAGAGGCACAGACTGTTAAAAACTGGAATAATGAGTACATAGTTTTTCAAAACAATATGAAGAAGACACATAATAAAGTCAAGATTCCATTAAAATGCACATATGCTTGTAATAAAACTTCATGATAAATGTAAAACTGCAACTGCAACTGGTACTAATACAGACTTGGTTAACATCTAGAAAGCATAGGAGAGAATCAAAGCCAAACCAAAAAAAAAAAAAAAAAGGAGGAGGGGGGAGTTCATGCTGAGCTTAAACTTTTGTGTAGAGGCACTACACATTAGTGGACAAAACAATACTCAGGGAAAGATAATGTGGTCATTGCTGTTCAGTTAAAAATATTTTTTTTTCTAATATACATGATTTCAACGTATGAGTCCTTCATGAAAAAATTCTTAGAGGACAATTAAGGAAATTAATGACTGATGGCATAAACAGAGGCAGAAGTTTTGTTGAGCAGAAGATCTTTTTAAACCTCAGATTAAAGATAAAACTCCTGAAGAATTTAAGGTAATAAAACACAACTGAAATATGGAAATAAGACAACATTTTAGAGTAGACGGGTGAAATTAAAACAATGAGATACAACTAGACTTATTGGAATGATCAAATACAAAAATCTGACAATCCATTTACTGGCAATGATGAGAAAAAACAGGAATTCCCATTCATTGTTAGTGGGAATGCAATTTGGAAGCAATTTCTTACAGAGCTAAACATTGTCATACCACATGATCTAACAATTATGCTCCTAGATAGTTCAGCAAATGATTTGATAGTTAATGTCTACACAAAAACATGCACATGAATTTTATAACAGCTTAATTCATACTATCTCTCTCTCTCTCACACACACACACACAATTTGGAAGCAACCAATATGTCCTTTAATAGACATATGGATAAACAAATTACAGTACATCAACATAACAGAATATTATTCAACAATAAAAAGAAATGAGCTATCAAATCACAAAAAAATGGATGAAACCTGAATGAATGTTATTAAGTAAATAAGCTAGTCTGGAAATGATTATACACTGCATGCTGCCAACCATGTGACATTCTGGAAAAGGTAAAACTGTAGAGCAAATAAAAAATATCAGAAGCTTTTTTCTTTTGTTTCAGAATAGCTTTATTATTTGGATAAGGTATGTCAACGCTCAACAATTCCTCTTCTACTTTGACTCACAAATCCACTCAGTCAGATTCCTCGTGGCCCCAGATTTCATATGTTGGCAGGAACCTCAGCACTGTTGGGGTTGAGCTTTCTGCCAGTTGATGTGGTGAGTCAGATTCCGCACACTGGACACAAATTTCACAAGGTCCATCTCGAGCAGGAACATATAGTCTTCTTCAGGGGAAGTCTTTTCCCTTTTCCTTCTGAGACAGCCCAATGATGGGCCTTAATGGGCAGCAGGAGTCTGCACTCTACTCTGGCCACTTTCTCTTGCCAACTTCACTGTCAGGTACATCAGCAAACAAAGAAAAGCCAAAGCAATGTGATCTCAAGCCAGTCTTGAGCATGCTCTTGTAGATTCTGCCAAATTAAAATGTGCCCTCCACAGAGCACCTTCCCCTGGATTTTTTTTTTTTTACTTTCTCTGTCAGAGAAGTAAACATTAAGGTGTAGACACAGGTAACACCCATGGAAAAGCACAGGAACAATTTGAGGGATCACATGGTGAGCCGAGAGGAAATGGCTCCTGGTATGCTAGTCTGTCCTGGCACCTGGAAACTGAAGACCAGCAGGGTTGGGCCCTTGCTGATGTCACAGAGGGCCCCGCCCCAGCTAGAACCCATGTGGCCATTGTGATGACTTCAGGGTGGATGATAAGGAGGCTTGCAGGGGTCAACTGGTAGTAGGGCTTAAAGGAAGATGGCACCATTTCCAGCAGGTAGTTGTAAGAGTTGGGGAGTGACAGAATACCATCTCCTTGCCAGTGTATTCTTTCTGAACCTGGTAATCTACTGTAAGGGTTGGTCCCTCTTCTATTTTTATTTTTCCATTTGTTAAATCCAGACACTGGGTGAGCAGAGCAGACCTATGGGCATGTGCCCCTGTTGAGCAGAGGGTTAAGTGGCAAAGAAAGATAGAGGCCATAAACCAAGAGCCACTGATGTGTTTGTGTGGCCTTCACTGTTCCTAAAAATAACTATGCTCAGTTGCTAATTTGTGTGTGACTCCTTGAGACCCCATAGACTGTAGTCCACCAGGTTCTTCTGTCCCTGGGGTTTCCCAGGCAAGGATACCAGAGTGGGTTGCTGTTTTCTTCTGCAGGCATAGAATATGTTTTAGGGCAGTGAAACTATCTGTATGATGTTATGTTAAATAGATGACCCTGCATGTTTGTCAAAACCCTTAGAATGTTACAGCATATAAAGTGAATCAATGTATACATATTACAAAAAAACATTTTGACATCAAGAATGGAATACATAATTTGAGTAAACAATCTAATTATATTGCAAATATTTAAAACTACCTCACTCAGATCCCCTGACTTAAGTAACTTTGGAAATGAACAAAGTTTCCAAGACTAAAAACAAAAGATAAAGACACTGTAATCTAGTTGATAGTGTTCTTTCTGGTAGGGGTACAGGTTAAAAAATATTGATACGATTACACATGTGTACACGAATTAAACAGTTAAATAGATGGCACATGAGTATACATACATATATTTCTTTGTTCTGTGAGCTGAAAATGTCTAAGAGAAATAACACTCCCAAAATCTGAAAGAAACAGTGATATAGAAATAAACACAGATTTTGGTTCTCAATACTCTTTTACAATAAAGGGACCCAGGCTTCTAGGAGAAATTACTGATTGTAGGGCTCAGATAAGAAATATATAAGAGGAGTCTGGGGGTCTCATTGTATCAAAAAGGAAATTAACAAAAAAAGATCCCCACAGTAATGGGGTTATGTCAAAGAAGAAAATAATGAACTTTCAATGGCCAAAACTAGAACAGGATGAGCAACATAATAAATTAAGTAAATAATCCTTTGGGATTATATTTCAAAGTATAAAGCAACTATTCATAAAGCAATTTAGTGAGATCTATCAAGACAGGCATCCATGACAGAGGAGCATGGTGCCATAGTGGGCCAGATGAGACGGTAGGGGTGAAGAGGATATCCATGCAGATAGAGTATCCTAGTATGGGGATTCAGAACTCAAAAAAGGTGAAACGATAAGATCCACAAGAACAGGGAAGGGAGGTGTATAGTATGAGATATGAAAACTTGAGCAGGGAAAAAAAATATATCCATTTCAGGATGGATCAGGGGTAGTCAGTGCCAAAGAGGGATTAAGAGACCTTCACAGAGCAGAGAAGCCTGCCACAAGAGTCAGTTTAGTCCAGAGGATATTAAATAGGAGGCTGGCCAGGCATGCAGAGGAAGTCTAAGTCCAGAGAGGTGGAAATCCACACGGAAGAGGCAGATTTGTGTAGAAAGTCAGAGGCCAATCAAGGGGAGGTGGGCATCCATGCATGGAAATAGACAGCAGAATATCAAAGCCAAAGCAGGGTAAGAGGAGTATGTTTATAAAACATTTGCCTGGAGTGCATGTCAGAGTCTGAATATGTTGAGAAAGGCATTCACATGGGTTTGGGACAATTCAGAATTGTGTGATCTCAGAGCCAGAGCTATGCAGGGAGGATACACACACAAAGGGATGCACACACACAAGTACAATTCCCAAATCTGTCCAATGATGGGAACTGGGAAATAATGAGTACATACAAGTTTCATATATTAAATTCTGAATTCCATTTCCCCCTAAAAATTATTGGGATGTCTGGGAGAAACTGTTAATTCCATGGCAAGTCTAGAGAAAGAACAAGATGAGCTTGGTATATCTTTAACAAAAAGCATCAAATTGTTCAAAGAATGATGGGAAATGTCAAAAGCACAGAAAGCCTGGCATAAGGAGGTTCCCACTCTCCAATGATGGAACAATATAAACAATATAAACATCAAAATAAATAATGATAGGGACAGGTCATGATTCTTTTAGTAAAATAAGAGACTATTAACTAAATAGATTTAATTACATTGATAAATCTAAATTTTGGTGAGGAATAAAATATTTATATACTTTAAAATACAAAAGAACATCTTAATTACAAGATAGGAGAGAGTAACTTGACAGTGGAGAAGCTTGACAGCAACCACTTTAATCAAGTGATCCAAGTGAACGTCATCAATGTTGGGACACAATGAAATCATGAACCACTTGATAGAATGAGATGATATGAACACAGTATCATTTCAATCGTTTTCCTGTCAAATATTCAAAACATGATATTCATCATGAGCAAATACTGAATGGAGCAAAGTTGAGGAGAATTACAAAATAACTGACCTCAAGTATTGGCATTTGAGTAACACTGCCTCACAGAATGAACTGGGAAATGTTTCTTTCCATCTCTATGGGTACATTTATAATGCATATGTGGAGAATTGACATGACTTTCGGTTTATGTATTTGGTAGAATCCAGCATTAAGGCTATCTGGGTCTAGGTGTGGTAGGAAGACTTTTGTGAGGTGGGTTGGGCAAGAAGTTAAAAAATAAATAATTCTTTCTCTTTGCTTCAGATTTTCATTTTCTTCTTGAGTCAATTTCAGTCAATTGTGTATTTCTAGAAATATGTTCCATTTCATCTAAATTTTCTCATTAGTTCATACTCTAAATCAGGAAAGGAGTCAACAAGGCTATATATTGTCACCCTGCTCACTTAAATTATATGCAGAGTACATCATGAGAAATGCTGGACTGGATGAAGCACAAGCTGGAATCAAGATTGCCAGGAGATATATCAATAACCTCAGATATGGCAGAAAGTGAAGAACTAAAGAGACTCTTGATAGAGGAGAGTGAAAAAGTTGGCTTAAAACTCAATATTCCGAAAATTAAGATCATGGCATCTGGTCCCATCACTTCATGGCAAATAAGACAGGGAAACAATGGAAACACTGAGAGACTTTATTTTGGGGGACTCCAAAACCACTGCGGATGATGACTTCAGCCATGAAATTAAAAGATGCTTGGTCTTTAGAAGAAAACCTATGACCAACCTAGGCAGCATATTAAAAAAACAGAGACATTACTTTGCCAACAAAGTTCCGCCTTGTCATAGCTGTGATTTTTCCAATAGTCATATATGAATGTGAGAGACTATAAAGAAAGCTGAGCACCAAAGAATTGATGGTTTTGAACTGTGGTGTTGGAGAAGACTCTTGAGAGTCCCTTCAACTGCAAGGAGATCCAACCAGTCCATCCTAAAGGAAATTAGTCCCGAATATTCATTAGAAAGACTGATGCTGAAGCTGAAACTCCAGTACTTTGGCCACCTGATGCGAACTGACTCATTTGAAAAGACCCAGATGCTGGGAAAATTTGAAGACAGGAGGAGAAGTGGACAACAGAGGATGAGATGGTTGGATGGCATCACTGACTCAGTGGACATGAGTTTGAGTAGTTCTGGGAGTTGGCAATGGACAGGGTGGACTGGCATGCTGCAGTCCACAGGGTTGCAAAGAATCAGACACAACTGAGCAACTGAACTGTCTTAATTATTCCTTTACAATTTTATTTATTTCTCTATAGTGGAAGTTTTTTTTTCCTGTTTTATTCCTAATTTTAGTAATTTGAGTCTTCTTCCTCCCTTGATCAATATCTCTAAAGTTTTGTTATTTTTTGACCTTTGTAAATAACCAAATTTTCATTTGCAGTGTATGTTTGCATTTATTCTATACTATATTTCCTTTATTTTGCTCTAATATTTATTGTTGACTATGTCTGCCTATTTGAGTTCAGTTCACTACATTCCCTAACTTAGGTGTGGTGTGTTTTTGCTTTCCTTTCCCTCAAAGTAATTCAAGTCAATATGCTTACCACAGATGCTGAAGTAGCTCAAGCTGATCAGTCATGTGAAGACCTAGAAGACCTCCTAGCACTACCACCAAAAGCAGATGGTCTATTCATCAGTTGGGGTGGGTATGACAAAGTATAAAGTCAAAAGATGCCCAGAGTAACAGGCAAATTTTGCCTTGGAGAACAAAATGAATCAGGGGGAAAGCTAATTAAATTTTGCCAAGAGAATGCACTCATCATAGCTTATGCCATTTCTGAACAGCACAAGAGACGAGTTTACACATGGACATCACCAAAGGGACAATACCAAAATCAAATTAATTACATTCTTTGTAGCCAAAGATGGAGAAGCTGTATGCATTAAAAAAAAAAAAAAAAAGACCTGGAGCTGACTGTGGCTCTGCTCATCAGCTTCTAATAGCAAAATCCAGGCTTAAACTAAAGACAGTGGGGAAAACCAGTAGGAGAGCCAGGTGTGACTGAAATCCAATCCCCTATGAATATGCAGTGGAGGTGACCAATAGATTCAAGGGATTAGATGCAATTAACAGTGCACCTGAAGAACTATGGATTGAGGTCCATAACACTGTACAGGAGGCAGCAAACAAATCCATCCCAAAGAAAATGAAAAGCAAGAAGGCAAAGGGGTTATCTCAGGAGGCTTTCAAATAGCTGAAGAAAAAAAAAAAAAAAGCAAAAACCAAGGGAGAAAGAAAAGGTGCATCAAGCTAAAGGCAGCATTCCAAAGAAGAGCACCCAGAGACAAGAAGGCCTTCATCAATGAACAGTGCATAAAATTAGAAGAAAACAACAGCAGAGGAAAGAATAGAGATCTCTTCATGAAAACTGGAAATATCAAAGGAGCATTTTGGCTATAGATGAGAACAATAAAAGACAGCAACAGTAGAGACCTAGTAGATGCTGAAGGGATCAAAACGAGATGGAAATAATACATGGAAGGAGTGTACAAAAATGATCTTAATGAACCAGATTATTATGTTCATTTGGTCAATCACCCAGAGCCAGGCATTGTGGTGTGGGAGGTCAAGAGGACCCTAGGAAGCTCTACTGTTAATAAGGCTCGAGGATGTGATGGAATTCCAGTTGAACTATGCAATTCCCAAAAGGATAATTCCTTCATGGTGCTGCATTCAATATGTCAGCAAATAAGGAAGACACAGCAGTGGTTATAGGACTTCCAAAGGTCAATCTTCATCCCATTCCCAAGTAGGGTAGTACTGAAGAATGTGCTAACCATTTGACAACTTAGAAACTTGAATAATGAGCACATAGTTTCTCAAAACTATACAAAGAACTTATGTAATAAACTCAAGATTATGATAACATACATATATGCTTGTAAGGAAAACTTCAGGGTAAATGTACAACTGCAACTGGTAGTAACACAGACTTGGTTTCTAGTAAAAATATAAGAAAATCAAATGATATTAGGCAAAATCAAAACAAACAATATTAGGCACATTGCCTGATGTCTTCTTACTTCCACTTATGAGCTGGGTGATCTTAGGCACGTTGCCAATCTCTCTGTGCTTCCACTTCTGAGCTGTGTAATCTTAGGCAAGTTGCTTGACCCAGGTGTGCTTCCACTTAAGTGTTGTGTGATTTAAGCCAGTTGCCTGACTTCTCTGTGCTTCCACTTCTGACTTTTCTGATCTTAGGCAAGTTGTCTGAATTTCTGTGCTTCCATGTCTGAGCTGTGTGATCTTAGACAAGTTTACTAACCTCACTGTTCTCCCACATTGGTGCTCTATGACCTTAGGCAAGTTGCCTGACATCTACTTGCTCCCCATTCTCAACTCTTAGGCAAGTTACCTCACCTCTCTGTGCTTCCATATCTTTGCTCTGTTCAGTTCACTTCAGTCTCTTAATCCTGTCTGATTCTGTGTGATCCCAGGGACTGCAGCAGGCCAGGCTTCCCTGTCCATCACCAACACCTGGAGCTTGCCCAAACTCCTGTAGATCGAGTCAGTGATGCCTCCCAGTTATGAATCCTCTGTCGTTCCCTTGTTCTCCTGCCTTCAATCTTTCCCAGCATCTGGGTCTTTTCCAAAGAGTCAGTTCTTTCCAGCAGGTGGGCAAAATAAGGGAGCTTCAGCTTTAGTATCAGTCCTTCCAATGAATTTTCAGAATTGATTTTCTTTAGGGTGGACTGGTTGAATCTCCTTGCAGTCCAAGGGACTCTCAAGAGTCTTCTGCAAAACCGCAGTTCAAAAGCATCAATTCTTTGGAGCTCAGCGTTCTTTTTGGTCCAACTCTCACATTCAAACATGACTATTGGAGAAACCATAGCTTTGACGAGATGGAACTTTGTTGGTAAAGTAATGTCTCAGCTTTCTCATATGCTGTCCTGGTTTGTCATAGCTTTTCTTCCAAGGAGCAAGCATCTTTTCATTTCATGGCTGCAGTCACCATCGGCAGTGATTTTGGAGCCAAGAAAATAAAGCCTGTGACTGTTTCCACTGATTCTCCGTCAATTTGCCATGAAGTGATGGGACGGGATGCCCTAACCTTAGTTTATTGAATGTTAGGTTTAAGCCAGCCTTTTTACTTTTACTTTCACGAAGAACCTCTTTATTTCCTCTTCACTTGCTGCACACTAGTGGTGTCATCTGCAGAAGTGAAGTCATTGTTATTTGTCCCAGCCATCTCTATTCCACCTTGTGCTTCATCCATCTTGGCGTTTCCCAAGATGTTCTCTGCATATAAATTTAATGAGCTGGGTGACCATATACAGACTTTTCATATTCATTCCCAATTTGGAACCAGTCTGTTGTTCCATGTCTGGTTCTAACTGTTTATTCTTGACAAGCATAGATTTCTCAGGAGGCAGGTAAGGTGGCCTAGTATTCCCATTTATTTAAGAATATTCCACAGTTTGTTGTGATCCACACACTCTAAGGTTTTGGTGTAGTCAATAACGAAGATGTTTTTCTACAACTCACTTGCTTTTTCTATGACCCAGTGGATATTGGCAATTTGATCTCTGGTTCCTCTGCTTTTGCCCAATCCAGCTTGAACATCTGGGAGTTCTTGGTTCATGAACTGTTGAAGCTTGGCTTGGAGAATTTGGAGCATTCCTTTGCTAATGAGTGAGATGAGTGCCATTGTCTGTTAGTTTGAATGTTCTTTGGCATTGCCTTTCTTTAGGATTGCAATGAAAACTGACGTTTTCCATTCCTGTGGCCACGGCTGAGTTTTCCAAATTTGCTGACATATTGAGTGCAGCACTTTCACAGCATCATCTTTTTGGATTTAAAATAGTTCAACTGGAGTCCCATCACTTCCACTAGTTTTGTTTATAGTGATGCTTGCTCAGGCCCATGTGACTTTGCCTTCGAGGATGTCTGGCTGTAGGTGAGTGATCACACCATCGTGGTTATCTGGGGCATTAAGGCCATTTTTGTATAGTTCTTCTGTGTATTCTTGTCACCTCTTCTTAATATCTTCTGCTTCTTTTAGGTCCATACCTTTTCTGTCTTTTATTGTGCCCTTATCTTTCATTTCTTTTCCTTAAGTTTGAGAGATTAAAGATGTCATGGGAAGAGATTCAAACCATATGAGAAAAAAATCAAGTAGTAGTGGCTTCCCATTGGGCTGGCTCTTGCACTGGTGGTGGGAAGATTTTCAGTGCTCTAATGAGTAAGTCTTGCAGTCTACTGCAGTTTCACTTGTACTAGACCAACCCATGGTAACATCTTAAAGGAAGCTGTGATTTGGCTGGTACCCAGTGATAATTAATTGCTTTTAAGCACTACAGTTAAAAGACCTTTTTTCTCAAATATATACATGTTCATCATTTTTGCTATTTTAATTCAGCAACACTAAATGAGGATCAAGCCTGTGTCAAACTTCCTATGAGAAAATGAAAATATTCACAGTTCTGCTGCCTCACTTTCAAGAAAGCATTTTCCATTGGCCATAGAACATATATTCATTACTTAAGCTATCCGTCTAGTCAAAGTTACAGTTTTTCCAGTGGTCATGTATGGATATGACAGTTGAACTGTGAAGAAACCTGAGCGCCGACGAACTGATGCTTTTGAACTGTGGTGTAAGAGAAGACTCTTGAGAGTCCCATGGACTGCAAGGAGATCCAACCAGTCCATTCTAAAGGAGATCAGCCCTGGGTGTTCTTTGGAAGGAATGATACTAAAGCTGAAACTCCAGTATTTTGGCCACCTCATGCAAAGAGTTGACTCATTGGAAAAGACCCTGATGCTGGGAGGGATTGGGGCAAGATGAAAAGGGGACGACAGAGGATGAGATGGTGAGATGGCATCACCGACTCGATGGACGTGAGTGTGAGTGAACTCTGGGAGATGGTGATGGACAGGGAGGCCTGGTGTGCTGCGATTCATGGGGTTGCAGAGAGTTGGACACCACTGAGTGATTGAACTGAATGGAACTGAACTAAAGCTCACTTCAGAGTCTAAGCACAAAAAGTTCAAAGGTGCTGTCATCAGTATATTTCCTTAAAAATAGTCAGGACTAGATCACAGACCTGTATGATAGTGAAGCTTAAACAGCTAAAATTGTGTAGCATACCTTCTTATCAGCTGCCAGACCAAAGCTTAAGTCAGGATTTGAATTCCATCTTTCAGATCTGGCGCTCTAATGCCAACCAGAGAGAATTTGGCAGCATGCTTCCCTAATTAAATGCCATAGTTCCAGTTTTCTAGCTGCAAACACACAAAAGCAAATGGTTAAAGATATTTACTTGTTTAATCTGTGTATGTGGGTGCACACAAAGTCACGCAACTTTCCTAGGATCACAAATCTCAGATGTGGAAGCATCCCCTGGAGAAAGGAAACACTACCCACTCCAGTATTCTGGCCTGGAGAATGCAGGGGGTTGTAGATAGTCGGACACGACTGAGCGAACTTCACTTCACCTTACTTAACTTCACTGAACAGACTATTTATAACAGACGCTGGATCACAGGAGTGGCTACCTAAATGACAGAATTCAGTAAAGAATAAAATATGGGGCCCTTGATTCAAAAATGATTCAAACATTCGAGATGGTCACAGCAGATCATGAAATCATGTTTGAAATCCTTCCAAGCACCCAAGAATAGGATCTGGTGTAATTGCACAGAATACATAGCCATGAAGCCCATCTTCATTCATTTTGGCCCAAGGGTAGGATCTTAGGGAACTCCTCCTGTTATTCTTTACTTGCTCTAAGAGCCTAAGGGAGGGAGTTAAAAGTAAGGGGCTAGGGCAGCCCTAGATGACAGAAGACAGATGGCCAAGAGAGGGACCATGGCCTAAGGCAGTGTGTATAGACCAATCACTTGGGAAATATGCAATACTTTAAAGCCCTATCATAATGAAAAGCAATTTTAAAAATTGAGATTAAAAACTACAATTTTAGAAAATTTGGGGTCACATTACTTAAAGGTAAATAAATCTATACAGTTACAGGGTCAAGATTTCCAGGGGTCCTTTTGCAGGGTCCAACTCTGTGAAGATTTGGTGTCACATGGTTAGCATACCCAGTCTATTGGGCCACTTGTGGTAGGCACTTCTATGTTTATGGCAGGCAATCCATAAATCTTTGATTAGAAGAGATTTTTGTGCATGTTCTGAACTGGCCGGTGGAAATACTAAGTCCTGAAAACCCATTCAGCCTCCAAGGATGGGGTTGCCAACCATTTCCCTGTCTATGGTGAAGTCCACCCCCATTCTTATTTTCTTTTATGATTTTGTTTCAAATTTGTCCTTGAGAATTTTTCCTAATAACAAAGTAGTAAAATATTAACAAAATGATTAGATAAATGTGCCCTGTGTATCTCTTAACTCTCAACAATTCAAATATTTATATCACACAAGGCTGTAGTGACTGAAATTTGGTCTTCCTTAAAAGTCCCAGTGGGAATAATGGAGCTAGCCTTTAAAGGTCAAGCTTTGTTAAAGTTGCCTCACATTCTAGTGACTGAAGTAATGAGCTTTTTCTTATCTTTCATTTTTTTTAAGGGATGAAATTAGAATGATCCTTCTGCATAGCAAGAGCTTCCCTGGTGACTCAGTGGGTAAAGAGTCTGCCTGCAGTGTGGGACAGCCGTGTTCAATCCCTGGCTTGTGAAGATCCGCTAGAGAAGGAAATGACAACACACTCCAGTATTCTTGCCTGCAGAATTCCATGGACAGAGGAGCCTGGTGGCCTACAGTCCATGCAGTCACAAAGAATTTGGCACAGTTGAGTGATTAACACCTTCACTTTCACTGCATAGCAAGAAATGAGCCAACACCAGACAACCTTAAAAAGTACACAAGGCTTGTCCTTCCAAAACTAGTATCTCCCACATGTTTTCCCCTTACTATGGAACATCTTGAATCCTAGGCCTACACCTATAGTCAAAACTATCTCCAACCTTACCTTTTTCTTGGTGTATTATTCAATTAGGACCTTACTTTCTACTGGAAAATTACCAAATTGATAGACTCAGTTCAGTTAAGAATTGAAGGATATAATCCAGAGAAATTACTAATGATATAAGCTTTTTGGCATGCAAAATTAAGAGTGGAAAAATAGGCTTCTTTCCTGAAGTTCCAGAGTTAATCCAGAATAAGTTATATTGCCATTTTCAAAAGATTGCTGTGCTATTTTTCTATCACTTAAAACATCCAATAAGAAATGTGCCAAAGAAGACCACATGCATCCCAGGAAATTTTTTTGTTTCTAACCTCAAATTTATTAGGATTCTACCAGGAGATAGCCATCAGGGAAGAGAAACCTGTCTTCAATAACACAGTTAAGAGGGCATATAAAAAGTTTTTTTTTTTTAAAGGAAAAAAGCAAAAAATCAACTTCATTATAAACCAACTATGTGCTGTGCTTAGTCGCTCAGTTAGGTCTGCCTTTTTGCAGCCCCATGGACTAAAAAAGAAGATTATATTTAAAATACACAAAAGCATGTATATTTAGGGAATGTGGCTAAAAAGTCACCATGTCTACTTTAAACACTGCATTGACAAGATATAATTCAGGGCATGACTTTCTCAACGTCAGTCCCACACTGTCTCAGATTTCCTATATTAGTGACAAAAATTAAAAACAAAGAACAAATAAGTGATCTTTCTGTTTCCATGTATCTTTAGTTAATTGAGTTCTTTCTTTCCCTGTTTTTTTTTTTTTCCCTCTGTAGCCTTTAGTGACTGTAAGATATATTTGACTTCTTTGCTTATTGTATATATCTAATTTGGGAATATAATATAAAATCACGAGGAAACAGATTTTTTTTTTAAACTTTCCAGTACCTGAAAAACTCTGACCCACAGTAGGTGCTTAAAAATCATCGGATTTATGAAAGTCAATTACACCACTATAGTAAGAGAGATAACAAATACAGATTCTATTATAATGGAACAACATAAAAGGAGCTGAATGACTGACAGGATTGCCTTTATATGTTTGTATCTATATCTGTATATGATTTATATGCCTTCTTGTGAAAGAGCAATGCTGAGTTAATTTCCTTCCATTTCAAAAAATGACAAATATTTATATTGATAAAGCTAGTTTACTGTGAACACAATAATCTTTGCCCCTTTCTCAGTGTTGTTTCTGTTAGGTCCATACCATTTTTGGACCTAACAGAAGCAGAAGATATTAAGAAGAGATGGCAAGAATACACAGAAGAACTATACAAAAAGGATCTTCATCGACCCAGATAATCATGATGGTAAGATCACTCACCTAGAGCCAGACATCCTGGAATGTGAAGTCAAGAGGGCCCGAGGAATCATCACTATGAACAAAGCTATTGGTGGTGATGGGATTCCAGTTGAGCTATTTCAAATCCTAAAAGATGATACTGTGAAAGTGCTTCACTCAATATTCCAGCAAATTTGGAAAACTCAGCAATGGCCTCAGGACTGGAAAAGGTCAGTTTTAATTCCAATCCCAAAGAGAGGCAATGCCAAAGAATGCTCAGCTACCACACAGTTGCACTCATCTCATACGCTAGAAAAATAATGTTCCAAATTCTCCAAGCCAGGTTTCTACAGTACACAAGTCGTGAAATTTCAGATGCTCAAGCTGCATTTAGAAAGGGCAGAGGAACGAGAGATAAAATTGACAACATCCATTGGATCATCGAAAAAGCAAAAGAGTTCCAGAAAAACATCTATTTCTGATTTATTGATTATGCCAAAGCCTTGGAGTGTGTGGATCACAACGAACTCTGGAAAATTATTAAAGAGATGGGAATACCAAACCACATGATCTGCCTCCTGAGAAATCTGTATGCAAGTCAAGAAACAACAGTTAGAACTGTCATGGAACTACAGACTGGTTCCAAATCAGGAAAGAAGTACATCAAGGCTATATATTGTCACCCTAATTATTTAGCTTATATACAGACTACATCATGAGAAATGCTGGACTTAATGAAGCTCAAACTGGAAACAAGATTGTTGGGAGAAATATCAATAACCTCAGATATGCAGATGACACCACCCTTATGGCAGAAAGCAAAGAAGAACTAAAGATCCTCTTGATGAAATTGAAAGAGCAGAGTGAAAATGTTGACTTAAACCTCAACATTCAGAAAACTTAGATCATGTCACCTGGTCCCATCACTTTATGACAAATAGATGGGGAAACAGTGACAGACTTTGTTTTTGGGCAACAAATCACAGCAGATGGTGACTGCAGCCATGAAATAAAAAAGATGTTTGGTCCTCGGAAGAAAAGTTTTGGCCAACCTAGAAAGCATATTAAAAATCAGAGACATTGCTTTGCCAACAAAGTTCCATCTAGTCAAACCCATGGTTTTTCCAGTAGTCATGAATGGATGTGAGAGTTGGAGTATAAGGAAAGCTGAGCACAGCAGAATTGATGCTTTTGAACTGCGCTGTTGGAGAAGACTCCTCAGAGTCCCTTGGACAGCAAGGAGAACCAAGCCATCCATCCTAAAGGAAATCAGTCCCGAATGTTCATTGGAAGGACTGATGTTGAAGCTGAGACGTCAGTACTCTGACCATGTGATGGGAAGAACTGACACATTTGAAAAGACCCTGATATTGGCAAAGATTGAAGGCTGGATGAGAAGGATATGACAGAGCATGAGATGGTTCGATGACATCACCAACTCAATGGACATAGGATGGAACAAACTCTGGGCATTTGTCATGGACAGGGAGGCCAGGCGTGCTGGAGTCCTTGGGGTCGCAAAGAGTCGGACACGACTGAGTGACTGAACTGAACAATGTTGTTTAGCTTATACTGCTATTTTTGTCTTCTGTGAAAGTTTATTTTCTTTTTTTAATGCTTTATTTTATATTGGAGTATAATTGGTTAGCAATGTTGTGTTAGCTTCCCGTGTATAGCAAAGTGATTCAATTATATATATTTTCATTTTTTTTTCCATTTAGGTTCTTACAGAGTATTCAGCAGAGTTCCCTGTGGTATAAAGTAGGTCCTTGTTGGTTATCCATTTTAAATAGAGTAGGGTGTACATGTCAATCCCAAATATATTTAATTGATATATGTTTTTAAATCATAAGACTCTTTAAATCAGCATGGATAGTTATCAGAATGAACATTTTACTAATGATAACATTAATTAGTAAAATATTCCTTAGGCACAATGCAAGATATTTGATCACAAGTGTCTCAAGTTTTCTCTTCTCTTGAAAATCAAAAGCATAGGAAAATATTGAGTAAAATAGTTTTTCCCCAAAGAGAACTAGCTCATTCTCTTTACTGACAGGAAAAATAATACTGTTGATAACTGAATATTTTGCAAGACTCATAAGTTAAAATAGTTAAAATCAAACATTAGATTTTCTGTAAATTGATGTCTGACCGAGGTGCTTGCTAATTTCTCTTCTCTGCTTATAGACTATATGCAAGCACATTTGGAATTTCATAATTTAAAATACCCTGAGAGAAAATTGATTTTGCTAGCAAATAGAAAATGGTTTAGCTACTGTTCTTTTCAAAATATATTTTCTTCAATAACTATAGCAATATATTTTATGATTGTTCTCTCTTTCTAACATTATATAAATGGAATCATTGGAATCTCAATGGAAAAGAGGTACAAACTATTCAAACCTTGAATAATGAACATGTAGTTTTTTAAAACAATATGAAGAAGAAACATAATAAAGTCAAGATTCTGATAAAATATATAAATGGTTGTAATAAAACTTCTTGATAAATGTGCCACTACATCTGCAACTGGTGTTAATATCTATTTGGTTAACACCTAGTAAGTATATAAGATAGTCAAACCAAAAATAAGTTGGAGAAGTTCATGCTGAACTTAAAACTTGTGTGTAGAACCACTAAACAATAGTGGACAAAGCAATACTCAGGAAAAGAAAATGTCAGTGTTGTTCAATTAAAAATAATTTTTCCCAATGTACATGATTTCAAGTAATGAGTCCTTCATGAAAATATTATTAGAGGACTAATTAAGTAAAGTAAGCACTGATGGCATAAACAGTAGAAGAAGTTTTGCTGAGCAGAAGATCTATTTAAACCTCAGATTAAAGATAAAACTCATGAAGAATTGATGGTAATAAAACACAATGGAAATGCTCCAATGGAAATATGGAAATAAGATAACTTTTTAGAGTAGACTGGTGACAGTAAAGAAATGAGATACCACTACACACTTATCGGAAAGGACAAATACAAAATTTGACAAACCATTTACCAGAAAAGATGAAGGACAATAGGAACTCTCATTTGTTGTTAGTGGGATTGCAAAATGGTGGTCACTTCAGAAGCAATCTCTTACAGAACTAAATATTGTCATACCACATGGTCTAACAATTACACTCCTAGTTAGTTCACCAGATGATCTGATAACTAATGCCCACACAAAAACATGCACATCAATTTTATAACAACTTAATTCATATTATCTCTCTCTCTCACACACACACAAATTGGAAGCAACCAAAGTGTCCTTTAATAAACGACTGGATAAACAATGTTACATCAACATAACAGAATATTATTCAAGAATAAAAAGAAATGAGCTATCAAATCACAAAAAGAAATGGATGCAACCCGAATCAATGTTATTAAGTAAAATAAGCTAGTCTGGAAAAGGTTATACACTGCATGCTGCCAATTGTAAAACATTCTGGGAAAGAAAACTGTAGAGTGAATAAAAATTACCAGAGGCTTTTTTCTTTTGCTTCAGAATAGTTTTATTAGTTTGGATAAGGTATGTCAATGCTCAACAATTCCTCTCCTACTTTGACACACAAATCCACTCAATTGGAGTTTTCTTCACCCCAGAGCTCATATAGTAAAGTAAAAAGTAAAAAGTAAAGTAAAGTCGCTCAGTCGTGTCCAACTCTTTGTGACCCCGTGGACTGTAGCCTACCAGGCTTCTCCATCCATGGGATTCTCCAGGCGAGAATACTGGAGTGGGTTGCCATTTCCTTCTCCAGGGGATCTTCCCGACCCAGGGATAGAACTTGGGTCTCCCACAGTGCAAGCAGATGCTTTAAACTCTGAGCCACCAGGGAGGCCCAAGTTCATATAATGTAATGTTATTGGGTGTATCTGCAGGAACCTTGACATTGAGAGGGTTGAGGTTACTACCAGTTGCCATCAGTTCAGTTCGGTTCAGTCGCTCAGTCATGTCCGACTCTTTGTGACCCCATGGACTGCAGCATGCCAGGCCTCCCTGTCCATCACCAAGTCCCAGAGTTTACTCACACTCATGTCTATTGAGTTGGTGATGTCATCTAACCATCTCATCTTCTGTCGTCCCCTTCTCCTCCTGCCTTCAATCTTTCCCAACATCAGGGTCTTTTCAAATGAGTCATCTCTGCATCAGGTGGCCAAACTATTTGAGTTTCAGCTTCAACATCAGTCCTTCCAATGAACACCCAGGACTGATTTCCTTTAGGATGGACTGGTTGGATCTCCTTGCTGTCCAAGGGAGTCTCAAGAGTCTTCTCCAACAATACAGTTCAAAAGCATCAATTCTTCTGTGCTCACCTTTCTTTATAGTCCAACTCTCACATCCATACATGACTACTGAAAAAACCATAGCCTTGACTAGATGGACCTTTGTTGACAAACTGGTTGCCATAGCGAGTTTCAGATTCTGATCTCTGGACACAAATTTCACAAGGTCCATCTCCAGCAGGGTTAAGGTACTGAGCATACTGTCTTTGGGGAAACCTTTTTTTTTTTTTTTTTTTTCTCAGAGAGCCAAATGAACCACCCTGAAGGGCAAGAGGAGTCTGCACATTACTCTCGCCACTCTTTCATGAACTTCACTGTCATGTACATCAACACAAGGAAGAAAAGCCAGAGCCATGTGATCTCAAGCCAGTCTTTGGCATGCTCTGGTAGATTCTGTCAAATTACAAAGTTTCCTCCGCAGAGCACCTTCCCCCAGAACTCTTCAGCTTTCTCTCTCTGAGAAGTAAAAATTCAGGCATAGACACAGGTAACACCCATTAAGAAGCACAGGAACCATTTGACAGATCACGTGGTGAGCCAAGAGAAAATGGCCCCTGGTGCCCTGGTCTGCCCTGGCACATGGAGACTGAGGATCAGTCAGGGGTGGGCCCTTTGTGATGTCACAGAGGGCCCTGCCCCAGCCAGAATGCATGTGGATATGGTGATGACTTCAGGGCAGAGGATAAGGAGGCTTGCAGGGGTTAACTGGGAGTAAGGTTTAAAGGAAATTGGCGAAATTTCTAGCAGAAAATCGAAGAAGAGGTGGGGAGTGACAAAATGCTATCTCCTTGCCAATGTATTCTTTCTGAAGTTGATAATCTACTGGGAAGGTGGTTCCATCTTTGATTTTCATTATTCTATTTGTTGAATTCAGACT
Source organism: Oryx dammah (assembly GCF_014754425.2). Lineage (NCBI taxonomy): Eukaryota > Metazoa > Chordata > Mammalia > Artiodactyla > Bovidae > Oryx > Oryx dammah. The sequence goes on from NW_024070207.1 coordinate 58,854,302, forward strand.
ATGGGCTGAGCAGAGCAGACACGTGGGCATGTGCCCCTCTGGAGCAGGGAGCAGGAAAGAAAGATATCAAATCAGAGGCCACAAACTAGGAGCCACTGATGTGTTTTTTGTGGCCTACACTCTTCCTAAAAATGACTGTGGAGAGTCACTATATCATGCCTGACTCTTTCAGACTCCATGGACTGTAGCCCATCAGGCTCCTAAGTTCCTGGGATTTGCCAGGCAAGAATACTGGAGTAGGTTGCCATTTCCTTCTCCAGGTATAGAGCATGTTTTAGGGCAGTGATGTTATGGGAAATACATGACACTGCATAATTTTCAAAACCCTTTGAATCTCACAGCACAAAAAGTGAATCAATGTATGCATATTAAAAAATATTTTGACCTCAAGAATGGAATGCAGAATTTGAATAAACCATCTAATTATATTACAAATGTCTGAGACCACCTCACTAAGATCCCCTGACTTAGGTAACTTTGGAAATGAATGGAGTTTGCAAGACTGAAAGCAAAAGAAAAAGCACTGTAATCTAGTTGATAGTTATCTTTTTCATAGGGGTATAGGTTAACGATACTGATATAAAGGCACATGCATACTTGAACATTTTAATAGATGGCACATGTGTATACATACATATGATCCTTTGTCTTGTTAGCTGAAAGTGTCTAAGGGAAATGATATTCCCTAAAAAAGAAAGAAACAATGATGTAGAAATTATCACAGAACTTGGTTCCCAATACTCTTTTCCAACAAAAGGAACCAGGCTTCTTGGAGAAATTACTGACTGTAGGCCTCAGAGAAAAAATAGAGAAGAGGAATCTGGGAGATCTTACTGCATCTAAAAAGAAGTGCTAAAATAAAGCCCTAGAGTAGTGGGGATATGTCAAAAAAGACAGGAATGAGATTCCAATGGCCAAAACTATAACAAGATGAGCAATGTAATAAATTAAGTAAGTTCAGCTTTGGGGATTATACCCCGAAGTATAAAATGAATATCTATGGGCCTATGCTCATATAAATAAATGACTAAATACATGTGAGACAATAGACCAATTTCTCATGCAGAATTTCAGATAATTGACATACGTAATTCATCTCTCAGTGAGGTGGAGTGTAACTCCCTATTCCTGAAGAGTGAGTTACACATAGTGACTTCCAAAAAATACAACAATATGGAGAGGGAGAAAAAGAGTAACTTGGCAATGGAATAACCTGACAAACTACTTCAGCCAGGTTGTCAAGGTCAACATGAACAGGGATAGGCATGTTGATCATATCACGCTATGAAAAGGACACTCCACTTAGGCAGTCTTCCTCCCCCAAAATCCATGAAATCAAAATGAAAGTGAGAGTGGCTTAGTCGTGTCCGACTCTTTGCAACCCCATGGACTGTACTGTCCCTGGAATTCTCTAGTCCAGAATACCGCAGTGGCTAGCCTTTCCCTTCTCTAAGGCATCTTCCCAACCGAGATCGAACCCAGGTCTCATGAATGGCAGGTGCATACTTTACCAGTTGAACCACAAGAAAAGCACCATCCCCTGACCCCCCAAAAAAAGTCCACAGTCTCAGGTTAATAGGAAAAACATCAGACAAACCAAATTTGAGGAACATTTTATAAAATACCTGACTAGTACTCCTCAAATCTATCAAGGTCATAAAAAAAAGGGAAGTCTGGGAAATTGTAAAATCCAAGGAGAACCTAAAGAGACATGGCTACTGCATGCAACATGGGATCTGGGATGGGTTCCTGGATCAGAAAAAAGACATTAGGTAAAAGCTAAGAAAATCTTTCTAGGAAAAATCTTAGAAATAAAGTAGGCACTCTAGTTTATAACAATATGTGTGATATTTGGGAACTTTTTGATATACGGAAACTATCTTCACTCTGTGTAAATCTAACATCATCCTAAGGTTCTTTTTAAATTTATTTTTAAAACATAGAGCAGTAGAGGCAACATTAACTTTATTTGCTGATGAAATAATTGTATATCTGGAGACTCCAAAGATAAGTACTCTACACAGTCAACTTTTCCTATCCATGTGTTTTGCAAGCAGAGAGTCAATGAACTGTGGATTAAAAATATTTACTTAAAAAAAAAAACTATAGAAAGTTTCAAAGATCAAAATTCAAATTTACCACGAACTAACCATTATTTACATATTATTTACACTGTATTAGGTATTATAAATAATCTAGAAATGATTTAAGTATATGGGAGAATATGTGTAGTTTAGATGCAAATCCTAAAATACTATGCTACTTTTTGTAAGGGACTTGAGCATCTGTGGATTTGAGTATCAGATAGTTGGCAATTTGTTGGTTGACTCTCTGTCTCAATGCCATTCTCCCAAATCATCCCATTCTGACCCTCTCCCACAGATTCCAAAAGACTGTTCTATACATCTGTGTCTCTTTTGCTGTCTCGCATACAGGGTTATTGTTACCGTCTTTATAAATTCCATACATATGCATTAGTATACTGTACTGGTGTTTTCCTTTCTGACTTACTTCACTTTATAATAGGCTCCAGTTTCATCCACCTCATTAGAACTGATTCAAATATATTCTTTTTAATGGCTGAGTAATACTCCATTGTGTATATGTACCACAACTTTCTTATCCATTCATCTGCTGATGGAGATCTAGGTTGCTTCCATGTCCTGGCTGCTATAAACAGTGCTGTGATGAACATTGGGGTACATGTGTCTCTTTCAATTTTGGTTTCCTCAGTGTGTATGCCCAGCAGTGGGATTGCTGGGTCATATGGCAGTTCTATTTTAAGGAATTTCCACACTGTTCTCCATAGTGGCTGAACGAGTTTGCATTCCCACCAACAGTGTAAGAGGGTTCCCTTTTCTCCACACCCTCTACATCATTCATTGCTTGTAGACTTTTGGATCACAGACATTCTGACTGGCATGAAATGGTACCTCATTGCAGTTTTGATTTGCATTTCTCTAATAACGAGAGACGTTAAGCATCTTTACATGTGTTTGTTAACCATCTGTATGTCATCTTTGGAAAATGTCTGTTTAGTTTTTTGGCCCATTTTTTGATTGGGTCGTTTATTTTTCTGGAATTGAGTTGCAGGAGTTGCTTGTGTATTTTTGAGATTAATTCTTCGTCAGTTGCTTTATTTGCTATTATTTTCTCCCATTCTGAAGGTTGTCTTTTCACCTTGCTTATAGTTTTCTTTGTTGTTTAAAGGCTTTTAATTTTAATTAGGTCCCATTTGTTTATTTTTGGTTTTATTTCCAATATTCTGGGAGGTGGGTCATAGAGGATCCTGCTGTGATTTATGTCAGAGAGTGTTTTACCTATACTATCCTCTAAGAAGTTTATACTTTCTGGGCTTGCATTTAGATCTTTAACCCATTTTGAGTTTATTTTTGAGTATGGTGTTAGAAAGTGTTCTAGTTTCATTTTTTTACAAGTCCATGACCAGTTTTCCCAGCACCACTTGTTAAAGAGGTTGTCTTTTTTCCATTGTATATTCTTGCCTCCTTTGTCAAAGATAAGGTGTACATAGGTGCATGGATTTATCTCTGGGCATTGTATTCCATTGATCTATGTTTCTGTCTTTGTGCCAGTACCATACTGTCTTGATGATTGTGGCTTTGTAGTAGAGCCTGAAGTCAGGCAGGTTGATTCCTCCAGTTCCATTCTTCTTCCTCAAGATTGCTTTGGCTATTCAAGTTTTTTTGTATTGCCATACAAATTGTGAAATTATTTGTTCTAGTTCTGTGAAAAATACTGTTGGCAGCTTGATAAGGATTGCATTAAATCTATAGATTGCTTTGGGTAGTATACTCATTTTCATTGTATTGATTCTTCTGATCCATGAACATGGTACATTTCTCCATCTATTTGTGTCCTCTTTGATTTCTTTCACCAGTGTTTTATAGTATTCTTTTTTTCTTCTTCTCAGTATGTACTTTATTTATTTTTAATATAAATTTATTTATTTTATATATGGGTCTTTTGTTTCTTTAGGTAGATATATTCTTAAGTATTTTATTCTTTTCGTTGCAATGGTGAATGGAATTGTTTCTTTAATTTCTCTTTCAGTTTTCTCATTGTTAGTGTATAAGAATGCAGGGGATTTCTGTGTGTTGATTTTATATCCTGCAACATTACTACATTCATTGATTAGCTCTAGTAATTTTCTGGTGGAGTCTTTAGGGTTTTCTATGTAGAGGATTATGTCATCTGCAAACAGTGAGAGTTTTACTACTTCTTTTCCAATGTGGATAACTTTTATTTCTTTTTCTGCTCTGATTGCCATGGCCAAAACTTCCAAAACTGTGTTGAATAGTAGTGGTGAGAGTGGACACCCTTGTCTTGCTCCTAACTTTAGGGGAAATTCTTTCAATTTTTCACCATTGAGGATAATATTTGCTGTGGATTTGTCACATATAGATTTTATTATGTTGTGTTATGTTCCTTGTATGCCTGCTATCTGGAGTTTTTTTTTTTTTTTAATCATAAATGGATGTTGGATTTTGTCAAAGGCTTTCTCTGGATCTATTGAAATAATCATATGGTTTTTATCTGTCAGTTTGTTAATGTGGTGTATTACATTGATTGATTTGCAGATATTGAAGAATCCTTGCATTCCTGGGATAAAGCCCAGTTGGTAATGATGTATGATCTTTTTAATGTGTTGTTGGATTCTGATTGCTAGAATTTTGTTAAGGAATTTTGCATCTATGTTCATCAGTGATATTGGCCTGTAGTTTTCTTTTTTTGTGTCATCTTTGTCAGGTTTTGGTATTAGGGTGACAGTGACCTCATAAAATGAGTTTAGAAGTTTATCTGCAATTTTCTGGAAGAGTTTGAGTAGGATAGGTGTTAGCTCTTCTCTAAACTTTTGGTAGAATTCAGCTGTGAAGTTGTCTGGTTCTGGGCTTTTGTTTGCTGAAAGATTTCTGATTACAGTTTCAATTTCTGTGCTTGTGAATGGTCTGTTAAGATTTTCCATTTCTTCCTGGTTCAGTTTTGGAAAGTTGTACTTTTCTAAGAATTTGTCCATTTCTTCCACGTTGTACACTTTATTGGCATATAATTGCTGATAGTAGTCTCTTATGATCTTTTGTATTTCTGTGTTGTCTGTTGTGATCTCTCCATTTTCATTTTTAATTTTGTTGATTTGATATTTCTCCCTTTGTTTCATGATGAGTCTGGCTAATGGTTTGTCAATTTTATTTTACTTCTCAAAGAACCAGCTTTTGGCTTTGTTGATTTTTGCTATGGTTCTTTTGCATTTATTTCTGCCCTAATTTTTAAGATTTCTTTCCTTCTACTAGCCCTGGGGTTCTTCATTTCTTCTTTTTTTAGTTGCTTCAGGTGTAGAGTTAGGTTATTTATTTGACTTTTTTCTTATTTCTTGAGGTAAGGCTGTATTGCTATGAACCTTCCCCTTAGCACTGCTTTTACAGTGTCCCATAGGTTTTGGGTTGTTTTGTTTTCATTTTCATTCTTTTTCCGTGTGTATTTTTTTTTTTTTGATTTCTTCTGTGATTTGTTGGTTATTCAACAATGAGCTGTTCAGCCTCCATATGTTGAAATTTTTAGTAGTTTTTCTCCTGTAATTGAGATTTAATCTTACTGCATTGTGGTCAGAAAAGATGCTTGGAATGATTTCAATTGTTTTTGAATTTACCAAGTCTAGATTTATGGCTCAAGATGTGCTCTATCCTGGAGAAGTTTCCATGTGCACTTGAGAAAAAGGTTAAATTCATTGTTTGGGGGTGAAATGTCCTATAGATATCAATTAGGTCTAACCAGTCTATTGTATCATTTAAAGTTTGTGTTTCCTTGTTAATTTTCTGTTTACTTGATCTATTCATAGGTGTGAGTGGGGGATTAAAGTCTCTCACTATTATTGTGTTATTGTTAATTTCCCCATTCATACTTGTTAGCATTTGGCTTACATATTGCGGTACTCCTATGTTGGGTGCATATGTATTTATAATTGTTATATCTTCTCCTTGGATTGATCCATTGATCATTATGTAGTGTCCTTCTTTGTCTCTTTACACAGCCTTTGTTTTAAAGTCTATTTTATCTGATATGAGTATTGCTACTCCTGCTTTCTTTTGGTCTCTATTTGTGTGGAATATCTTTTTCCAGCCATTCACTTTCAGTCTGTATGTGTCTCTTGTTTTGAGGTGGGTCTCTTGTAGACAACGTATATAGAGGTCTTGCTTTTGTATCCATTCAGCCAGTCTTTATCTTTTGGTTGGGGCATTCAAACCATTTACATTTAAGGTAATTATTGATAAGTATGATCCCATTGTCATTTACGTTATTGTTTTGGGTTCGAGTTTATACACCCTTTCTGTGTTTCCTGTCTAGAGAAGATCGTTTAGCATTTGTTGGAGAGTTGGTTTGGTGGTGCTGAATTCTCTCAGCTTTTGATTGTCTGTAAAGCTTTTGCTTCCTCCTTCATGTTTGAATGAGATCCTTGCTGGGTACAGTAATCTGGGCGGTAGGTTATTTTCTTTCATCACTTTAAGTATGTCTCACCATTCCCTTCTGGCCTGAAGAGTTTTTACGGAAAGATCAGCTATTATCCTTATGGGAATCCCCTTGCATGTTATTTTTTTTCCCCTTGCTGCTTTTAATATTTGTTCTTTGTGTTTGATCTTTGTTAACTTGATTAATATGTGTCTGTGGGTGTTTTGCCTTGGGTTTATCCTGTTTGGGACTCTCTGAGTTTCTTGAACTTGGGTGACTATTTCCTTCCCCATTTTAGGGAAGTTTTCAACTATTATCTCCTCAAGTATTTTCTCATGGCCTTTTTTTCTGTCTTCTTCTTCTGGGACTCCTATGATTCGAATGTTGGGGCATTTCACATTGTTCCAGAGGTCTCTGAGGTTTTCCTCATTTCTTTTAATTCTTTTCTCTTTTTTCCTCTCTGCTTCATTTATTTCTACCATTCTGTCTTCTACCTCACTAATCCTATCTTCTGCCTCCATTATTCGAGTGTTGGTTTCCTCCAGAGTGTTTTTGATCTTATTTATTGCATTATTCATTATATATTAACTCTTTTTTAATTTCTTCTAGGTCTTTGTTAAACATTTCTTGCATCTTCTTGATCTCCAAGCTATTTATCTGTAACTCCATTTTGTTTTCAAGATTTTGGATCATTTTCAGTATCATTATTCAGAAGTCTTTCTCAGGTAGATTCCCTATCTCTTCCTCTTTTGTTTGATTTGGTGGGCATTTATCTTGTTCCTTTACCTGCTAACCTGCTCTGCCTTTTCATCTTGTTTATATTTCTGTGTTTGGGGTGGTCTTTCTATATTCTGACAGTTTGTGGTTCTTCTTTACTGTGGAGGTTCCTTGCTGTGGGTGGGGTTGGACATGTGGCTTTTCAAGGTTTCCTCATTAGGGAAGCTTGTGTCAGTGTTCTAGTGGATGGAGCTGGATTTCTTCTCTCTGGAGTGCACTGAAGTGTCCAGTAATGAGTTTTCTGTTGTCGATGGGTTTGGTGTGAACACTAATTTTTTTTTTTCAAGTTTTACTTGCAAGATAGAGGAGAGTAACTTGACAGTGGAGAAGCTTGATGCAAGTGAATAGCATCAATATTGGAACACATTTAAATCATAGGTAGAATTGATAGAATCATAGATAGAATCTGATAGAATGAGATAATATGAACATAGTATTATTTCCATCAATTTCCTGTCAAAGATGCAAAACATGAAGTTCATCCCAAGCGAAAACTGGATACACCAAAATTGAAGAGAATTCTACAAAATAACTGGCCTCTAGTGTTGGCATCTGAGTAATACTGCCTCATAGAATAAGCTGGGAAATGTTCCTTTCCATTTTTATGGATACATTTAGAATACGTGTGTGGAGAACTGGCATGACAACTGTTTTAAATATTTGGTAGAATTCATCAGAGAGGCTATTTGGGTCTAGGTAGGGGTGGGGGATGGGGGAGGACTTTTGTGAGGTGAGTTGGACAAGAAGTTTAAAAATGACTAATTCTATCTCTTTGCTATTCAGATTTTCATTTTCTTCTTGAGTCAATTTCAGTCATTTGTGTATTTCTAGAAATTTGTCCATTTCATCTAAATTTTCTAATTAGTGCCATGATATTCCTTTACAATTATATTTATTTCTCTAAAGTTGGTAGCATTTTTTCCTTTTTATTCCTAGTTTTAGTGATATAAGTCTCCTTCCTCACTTGACCAATAATATTGTGAACATTGTGTCAATTTATTGACCTTTCTAAACAAAGAAATTTTCATTTGTTGAGTGCCTCTGCAGTTTTTCTGTTCTCTATTTCATGTATTATGCTGCAATGTTTATTGTTTACTATGGCTGCCTATTTGAGTTTGGTTTGCTACATCCCCTAACTTAGGTATACTGTGTTTTTGCTTTCATTCTTCTCAAAGGGAAAAAGCAAGAGAGTTCCAGAAAAATATCACTTCTGCTGTATTGACTATGCCAAAGCCTTTGACTGTGTGGACCACAATAAACTCTGGAAAAGTCTTGAAGAGATGGGAATACCAGAAAACCTGACCTGCCTCTTGAGAAATCTGTACAGGTCAGGAAGCACCAATTAGAACTGGACATGGAACAACAGACTGGTTTCAAATATGAAAGTAGTACGTCAAAGCTGTTTATAGTCATCCTGCTTATCGGACTTATATGTATAGTACATCATAAGAAATACTGGACTGGATGAAGTGCGAGCTGTAATCACGATTGCCATAAGAAATGTCCATAACCTCAGATATGCAGATGACACCACCCTTATGGCAGAAAGCGAAGAAGAACTAAAGAGCCTCTTGATGAAAGTGAAAGAGGAGAGTGAAAAGTTGACTTAAAATACAATATTCAGAAAACTTAGATCATGGCATTTGGCCCCATCACTTCATGGGAAATAGGTGGGAAACAGTGTAAATAGTGATAGACTTTATATTTTGGGGCTCCAAAATCACTGCAGACGGTGACTGCAGCCATGAAATGAAAAGATACTTGCTCCTTGGAAGAAAAGTTACCGCCAAACTAGACAGCATATTAAAATGCAGAGACACTTTGCCAACAAAGATCTCTCTAGCCAAAGCTTTGGTTTTTCCAGTAGTCATGTATGGATGTGAGAGTTGGACTATATAGAAAGCTGAGTACCAAAGAATAGGTGCTTTTGAACTGTGGTGTTGGAGAAGACTCTTGAGAATCCTTTGGACTGCAAGGAGATTTAATCAGTCTATCCTGAAGGAAATCAGTCTTGAATATTCATTGGAAGGACTGATACTGAAGCTGAAACTGCAATATTTGGCCACCTGATGCAAGGACTAACTCATTTAAACAGACTCTGATGCTAGGAAAGATTGAAGGCACGAGGAGAAGGGGACGACAGGATGAGTTGGTTGGAAGGGATCACGGACTCAATGGACACGAGTTTGAATAAACTCTGGGAGTTGGCGATGGACAGGGAGGCCTGGAGTGCTGTAGTACATGGAGTTGCAAACAGTCAGACACAACTGAGCCACTGAACTGAAATGAAATTAAAGTTGACCCTTGGACAACAGGAGTATTAACTCTGCAGGTCCACTTATACAAAGATTATTTTTCAATAGTAAATACTACAATTACACCATTTGTAGCTGTTTGAATCTGCAGAGGTGAATTCGCAGGTGTGGAAGAACCACATAGAGGGTTGACTGTAAGTTATACACGAATTTTTGAGTGCAGAAAGGGTGGTGCCCTCAGCCCCTAATTGTTGCAGGGTCAAGTGTATTTTCTCCTTTCTCTTGTGATTCTTTCTATGACCCTTTGATTATTTAGGAGTATGTTGCTTAACTTCCACATATCTGTTTCTCATTCAAAATATTTTGTTTTCTAATTTCATTATATTCAGAGGATGTACTTGATATGATTTGAGCACTTTAATATTTATTTAAGTTTTGAGAGGGTAACAGGCAAGAAGGCCAGGGGTCTCCAAACGGAGGAAATAGCTTGCAAGTGTCAGACATTTTTATCTCTCTTCAGTGGCAGGAGGAAACAAACTAGCAATAGATATTTTCTCCTTATCTATACAAATTTACAAGGAGGTTTCTCTTAAAATTCTGTGTTGCCATAGTGACACCTGGTTTCACCTGAAGTTAACCAATGCCTTTTTCTTATGGAAATGTTTATCTTAAGCTATGCTATGTGCTATGCACTTACCCCAAACTCTGTCTTCAAGTTTGTTCCACCTTTTGGCTTAGAACCTACTTGATAAACCAGTATGTTATACTCAGATTGCTCCTCTAATCTATGTAAATGAAACTATTTTTATGGTGATCAGCCCTTCTTCAAGATTCAAGTTAATCATTTTATGGCCCAAGATGAATCATCTGGTGCCAAGATTATCCCAAAATACATCTTACGGGTGAGGGGCCTGGTGCCATTCTGAGTTTTGAGACATTCCTTTCTTTCATTAACAGGCTGCTTGTGACTATATAACATCCAGCTGAAGACTAGCAGGGGGGTACTCTTTCTGCCCCCTTCTGATGCCTATGTCAGAAGCTTTCTCTACCTCCTTTATACTTTAATAAAACTTTATTACACAAAAGCTCTGAGTGATCAAGCCTCGTCTCTGGCCCCAGATTGGATTCTTCTCCTCTGGGGGCCAAGAATCCTGGCATCGTGATTCAACAATAGCCTTTCAGTTTGTCTTATGTCCTAGCATATAGGGTATCCTGGAAAATGTTCCCTGCACTCTTAAGAAGAATGAATATCCTTTATGGGATAAATTGCCCTATAGATGTCTTTTAGGTTCATCTGGTTTATATTATCATTCAAGTTCTCTATTTCATAGTTGATTTTCTGCCTAGTCTTTCTACCCCTTATTGAAAGTGGATTAGTAAAGTCTAGCAATTACTATTGAATTGTCTATTTCTCCCTTAATTTCTATCAGTATTTTTTTTCCTCCATGCAATTTTCAGTTGTCTTATTAGGTGCATTTTTATGTCTTCCTAGTAGAGTCCCCTCTTTATCATTATAAATGTCCTTCTTTAACCCTAGTAACAGTTTTTAATAAAAATCATTTTTGGTTGACATTAGTACAGTATAGCCAATTCTCTCTTTGGTTGATGTTGCCATGATATGTATTTTTTCAGTCATTTCACTTAAAATCTATATCTGGGACTCTAAATTATGTCTGTCAGAGATAACAAATAGTTGGATCTTTGTTATTTATCTAGTCCCAAAATGTTTGCTTTTTGATTAGATTGTTCAGTTCATCTATTGTGCCATTAGTAATATGATAAAATATATGGCTGCCATTTTATTTTTGCTTTTTCTAAAATTCATATTTTTGTCCTATTTATTTGTAAATGAATGCTTTCAGGATAGCATTTGGTTTACTCTAATGATATATTTTAATATTATTTTCTTATTAACTACAGTAGGACATTCCATATTGGTATTAACTTGCTAGTTCTACTTCATCTTTATACTCACTTAATAACAGTAAGCATAATCATTAATAGCCTGGGTAACAGTGAACAAAACTGGAAAGGAATGGGTGAATTTAGTTCAGATGACCATTATATCAACAACTGTGGGAAAGAATCCCATAGAAGAAATGAAAGAGCCCTCAAAATCAATAAAAAATTCCCAATATGCGCTACTTGGGTGCAATCTCCAAAATGACAGTATGTCTCAGGTCGTTTCGAAGGCATGCCATTCAACATCACAGTAATTCAAATACATGCCTACACACAGATGCCGAAAAATCCTGAAGATGATAAGTCCTATAAAGACCTAGAAAACCTCCTAGAACTAACACTAAAAACGGATGTTCTATTCATTAGTGGGGATTGGTATGCCAAACTACAAAGTCAAGAGATACCTGGAGTAACAGGCAAGTTTTGCCTTAGAGAACAAAATGAAGCAGAGCAAAGGCTAAAGGAATTCTGCCAAGACAATGCACGTGTCATAGCAAATACAATTTCTCAACAACACAAGGGACAAGTTTACTCATGGGCATCGCTAAATGGTCCATACCAAAATCAAATTGATTACATATATGTAGCCAAATATGGAGAAGCTGTATGCATTCAGAGAAAGCAAGACCTGGAGTTGACTGTGTCTCTGCTCATCAGCTTCTCATAGCACAATTCAGGCTTAAACTAAAGAAAGCTGGGAAAACCACTAGGACAGCCAGGTATTTCTGAAATCCAATCCCCTATGAATATGCAGTTGAGGTAACAAACAGTTTCCAGGGATTAGATCTAGTTATCAGTGTGCCTGAGGAACTATGGAGGGAAGTCCATGATACTGTACATGAGGCAGTGAACAAAGCCATCCCAAAGAAAAAGTAAAGCTAGAAAGCGAAAGTGTGATCTCAGGAGGCTTTCAAATAGCTGAAGAAAGAACAGAAGCAAAAACCAAGGGAGAAAGGGAAAGGTGCATCCAACTAAATTCACAGTTCTAAAAAGGGCACAGAGACAGAAGAAGGCCTTCATCATGAACAGTGCATAAAACAAGAGGAAATTAATAGAAAGAACAGAGATCTTTTCATGAAAACTGGAAATATCAAGGGAACAGTTAGCCCACAGATGGGCACATCAAAGGACAGCAATAGTAGAGACCTAGTAGATGCTGATGAGATCAAGAAGAGATGGAAAGAATACATGGAAGAACTGTATGAAAAAGATCCTAACGAATCGGATTTTTATGATGGTGTGGTCAGTCACTTTTGAGAGTTTCTTGGAGACCAAGGAGATCCAACCAGTCCATCCTAAAGGAAATCAGTCCTGAATAGGCATTGGAAGAACTGGTGTAAAGCCTGAAACTCCAATGCTTTGGCCACCTAATGTGAAGAGCTGACTAACTGGAAAACACCCTGACACTGGGAAAGATTGAACGCAGAAGGAGAAGGGGATGACAGGGAGGCCTGACTGCAGTCCTTGGGGTCACAGTCAGACATGACTGAGCGACTGAACTGAACTGAACTGAACTCTGGGATGTGGGTCATAGAGGATCTTGCTGTGATATATGTCAGAGTGTACTGCCTATGTTTTCCTCTTAAGAGTTTTATAGTTTTGGGACTTACATTTAAATCTTTAATCCATTTTGAGTATATTTTTGTGTATGGTGTTAGAAAGTGTTCCAGTTTCATTCTCTTTTATTTATTTTAATATAAATTTATTTATTTTAATTGGAGGCTAATTACTTTACAATATTGTATTGGTTTTGCCATACATCAACATTAATCCAGTTTCATTCTATTACACATAGTTGACCAGTTTTCCCAGCAACAAGTGAAGAGACTGCCTTCTCCACTGTATATATGAACCTCCATGTCAAAGATAATGTGTACATAGGTGCATGGATTTATCTCTGGGCTTTCTATTTTATTCCATAGATCCATATTTCTGTATTTATGCCAGTACCATACTGTCTTAATGACATAGCTTTGTTGTATAGTCTGAAGTCAGGAAGGTTGATTCCTCCAGTTCCATTGTTCTTTCTCAAGATACATTTGGGTATTGGGATCTTTTGTGTTTCCATACAAACCATGAAATTATTTGTTCTAGTTCTGTTAAAAATACCATTAGTAGTTTGATCAGGATTGTGTTGAATCTATAGATTGCTTTGGGGAGCAGAGTCATTTTCACTATATTAATTCTTCAAATCCAACAACATGATGCATTTCTCCATCTGTTTGTGTCATCTTTGATTTGTTTAATCATATATATATATAGTTTTCTGTATACAGGTCTTTTGTTTCTTTAGGTAAATTTGAAATGAAGTGAAGTGAAGTCGCTCAGTCGTGTCCGACTCTTTGTAACCCCATGGACTATAGCCTACCAGGCTTCTCCATCCATGGGATTTTCCAGGCAAGAATACTGGAGTGGGTTACTATTTCCTTCTCCAGGGGATCTTCCCAACCCAGGAATCGAACCTGGGTTTCCTGCATTGCAGGCAGACACTTCACCCTCTGAGCCACCATTTACTCCTAAACATTTCATTCTTTTCATTGCAATAGTAAATGGGATTCTTTCCTTAATTTCTCTTTTTGATTTTTCACTGTTAGCACATAAGAAAGCAAGGGATTTCTGTGTATTAATTTTATATGGCAGGTGGATTCTTAACCACAGGATGACCAGGGAAGTCCTGGCCTGGTTGTGTTTGGGTGTGCAGCTCTCTGAGCGCTGACACACAGAGAGAATCCAGTGACCACCACCATTGACCCTGGCCACATCCATCACCCTGAAAATGCCCAGATGCTCCCACTTTCTGGTTTCACCTTCCACACCCCAATCCTTGGCAAAAGGATCTGTCCTCCTTCACTACACTTTTTCCTTCGCAGTCTTAAAATTCCTTATGTATTCTGAATATAAGACCTTTCTCAGATCTGTGATTCACATACTTCTTTCCCTTAATAGAAAATAGCTTCTATTTTCATTGCAGGAAACATGAGTGATGAAATCTACTTATCCTTCCCACACTCAGAGCCCAGTGTTGTGTACCCAGCAAGTTCCCATAAGATTCTTCAGAAGTGAAAATGAATTCTCCTCTCTGTCATTCTCTGCTCTCAGCTAGTCCCCAGAGCTATATTTCTACAGAAATCCATGAGTCTTCTGCAGACAGAGGCGCTTAGGAACAGGTGAATTTATTGGAGTCTGAACTTGTGATCTCATCAGATAGCTTCAGAGTTAAACCTGTCTTGTGAGACTTGTCTCCCAGCTCTGAGGGAGAAGGTAAGTCAGGCCAAGCTTTTCTTCTTGAAACTTAGAGGCCTGAATTTAGTCACTGTGGGTTTGTTTAGCAGGGGTAACATGGCATTCCAAGGCTGTTCATCCTTTTCCAGATATCAGACCACATTCTACATATTTCTTTCTGTCACTTTATTTAATCCTCTTTCACAGATCCACCATTTTGGAAGATTTTGACCTTAATTGATGAGGTGAAAAAGCAGAGGACAGGGAAATAAGGGGGATTGCTCACAGTCATATAAGTTGTCAGAGGAAAAGTGACTCAAAAATCTCAGCATCGTCCATTCAGAGCCCACACTCTTTATTTCTTCAGTAAGGTTGCCATGTGTGCATGCATGCGAACTCACTTCAGTCATGTCCAACTCTGTGATTGCAAAAGTGTAGCTTGCCATGCTCCTCTGTCTATGGGATACTCCAGGCAAGAATACTGCAGTGGGTGGCCGTGCCCTCCTCCAAAGGACCTTCCCAACCCAGGAACTGAAACCACACCACCTGCAAATCCTGCATTGCAGAAGGATTCTTTACTTCTAAGCACCTGGGGAAAGAGTCCTGTGGCCACTGCTGTTTTCCAAATTTGCTGGCATGATGAGTGCAGCATTTTAACAGCATCATCTTTTAGGACTTGAAATAGCTCAGCTTGAATTCCATCACCTCCATTAGTTTTATTCATAGTGATGCTTCCTAAGGCCCACTTGACTTCATACTCCAGGATGTCTGGCTCTAGGTGAGTGATCACACCATCGTGGTTATCTAGGTCATGATGGTCTTTTTTGTATAACTCTTTTGTGTATTCTTGCCACTTCTTAATATCTTTTGCTTCTGTTAGGTCCATACAATTTCTGTCTTTTATTGTGCTGATCTTTGCATTAAATGTTCCCTTGGTATCTTTAGTTTTCTTGAAGAGATCTCTAGTCTTTCCCATTGTTTTGTTTCCTCTGTTTCTTTGCACTGATACCTGAGAAAGGCTCTCTTATCTCTCCTTGCTATTGGGTGGAACTCTGCATTCAAATGGCTATATCTTTCCTTTTCTCCTTTGCCTTTAGCTTCTCTTCTATGTTGAGATAGTTTCCCTCTATGCCCACTTTCTGGAGAGTTTTTATCATAAATAGGTGTTGAAGTTTTTCAAAAGCTTTTCTGTGTCTATTGAGACGATCATATTGTTTTTATTCTTTAATTAGTTAATATGGTAACTTATTGATTGATTTTAGTATGTTGAAGAATCCTTGCATCCCTTGGATAAACTCCACCTGATCATGTTGTATGATCCTTTTAATGTGTTACTGGATTTTGTTTGCAAGCATATTGTTGAGGATTTTGGGGTCCATGTTAATCACTGAGATTCGTCTGTGATTCTCTTTTGTGTATGGTATCTTTGTCTGATTTTGGTATTGGTGTGATGCCTCCTGGAGAGTTCCTCCCTCTGCAATGTTTTGGAATAGTTTGCAAATGATAGCTGTTAGTTCTTCTCTAGATGATAAATTCTCCTTTGAAGCCATTTGGTCCTGAAATTTTGGAAGCTTTTAAATTATGGTTCCCGCTCAGGTGGTAAAGAATCTGCCTACAATGCAGACCTGTGTTCAGTCCCTGAATTGGGACAATCGCATGGAGAAGGAAATGGTTACCCACTTCAGTATTCCTGCCTGGAGAATTCCAAGGACAGTGGAGCCTGGTAGCTATGGTCCATGGGGTCACAAAGAGCAGGACACGCCTGTGCGACTAACACTTTCACTTTCATTACTTGTGAAATTGGTCTGTTTATATGTTCAAATTCTTCTTGGTTCAATCTTAAGAAGTTGTACCTTTCTAGGAATATGTCCATTTCTTCCAGGTTGTCCATTTCTTCCAGGTTGTCCATTTTATGGGCATACAATTCCGTGCGGTATTCTTTTATGATCCCTTGTATTTCTGCAGTGTTGGTTGTAATTTCCCCTTTTTCATTTCTAATTTTATTAACTTGAGTCCTCTTCCTTTTTTCCCTTGCACAGTCTTCCTAAGATTTATCTAATTTTTTTTATCTTCTCAAACATTCAACTTTTACTTTTATTGATCTTTGTTATTGTTTACTTCATTTCTGTTTCAATTATTTCTGATCTGATTCTTATTATTTCTTTCTTCCTACTGACATTGGGGTTCTTTGTTCTCCTTTCTCTAGTTGCTTTAGCTGTAAGGTTAGATTGTTTATTTGATATTTTTCTTGTTTCTTGAAGTGAGATTAAATTGCCATAAGCTTCCCTCTCCTGGGTTCCCTTGCCCTACTGCTCTCCACCTAGATGCCCTTTCCCAATAAAGCCTCTTGCTTTGTCAGCACATGTGTCTCCTTGGACAATTCCCCAAGTGTTAGACAAGAGCCCAGTTTGGGGCCCTGGAAGGGGTCCTTCTTCCTGCAAAAAATGGCGACTCTGGTGGGATTCTTCTTCACTGAGACTGACGTCCTGACCACTCGGGGTACTCAGGGACCAGCTTGCCTGCCAATGGACTAGACCCAGCAGCTGCAACTGGGACCCTTTTGTCCCTGGTCTCCTCCTGACACAGACAACTGGCCAGAGTGCCCCGACTGGTAAGGAACAACTTTATTGACCTTTCTCCCCTTCCCTCTCTCTTTCCTCTCCTTAACCCTTCTTATCCTTCCCTGTTTTTCTAGGCCTCTGGTCCTGGATGCAGGAATCTGGTCGAAGGGCCCTCAGCCTGAGCTGAGGATTGGAGACTGATCACCTCCCCTTGGGAGAGAACTCGAATTCTGGTTCTGGTCTGCTCTGATTTTTTGTAGGGCCGAGTTCCAGTCCTCCCTTCTCTGGAGGCCCAGGGAAAAGTCCCATAACACCTGGGTATCTGTAGGTGGCAGGAGACGTCTGTAAGGCCACCCCTTTCACCACCTTCTCCCGCTTCCTCTTCCTTCTTCTTTCAACCTGGCTTCCTTTCCTCCCTTGAAATCTTTGATGTTAGTACTTGGATTCTTGTATTTAATGGCTTCCCTGGTGGTGCAGAGGTTAAAGCATCTGCCTGCAATGTGGGAGACCTGGGTTCGATCCCTGGGTCGGGAAGATCCCCTGGAGAAGGAAATGGCAATCCACTCCAGTATTCTTGCCTGGAGAATCCTATGGACGGAGGAGCTTGGTGGGCTGCAGTCCACAGGTTGCAAAGAGTCGGACACGACTGAACGACTTCACTTTCACTTTCCCTCTTAAAACTGCTTTTCTGCCTCCCATAGATTTGACATCAATGTGTTTTCATTGTCATTTCTTTCCATGTATTTCTAATTTTTCTCTTTAATTTTTTCTATTGATCTGTTGGTTTTTTAGCAGTGCACTGTTTATCCTCCATGTGCTTGTGTCTTTTTACAGTTTTTTTCCCCCTGTAACTAATTTCAAATCTCCTAATGTTGTGGTTGGAAAGGATGCCTAATAAAATTTCAATTTTCTTAAATTTTTTAAGGCATGATTTGTGACCAAAGATATGGTCTGTCTTGGAGGATGTTCCATGTACACTTGAGAAAAAGTGTACTCTTCTGCCTTCAGGTGAAATGTTTCATAATCGATTCAGTCTATCTGGTCTATTGTGTCACTTAAAGATTGAGTTTCCTTATTAATTTTCTGTGTGGATGATCTCTCCTTTGGTGCAAATGGAGCGTTAAAGTCCTCCAGTGTTATTTTGTTAGTGGCAACTTCCCCTTTCTGGGTTGTTAGTATTTGGCTTTTGTATTCGGGTCCTTCTGTGCTGGGTGCATAAATATTTCTAACTGTTATATATCCTTCTTGGATTGATTCCTCGATGATAATATAGTGTCCTTCTGTCTTTCTTGTTGCTGTTCTTCAGTCACTCAGTCCCTTCCAACACTTTGTGGCCCCATGGACTGCAGCATGCCAGACTTCCCTGTCCTTCACTATCTCCCAGACCTTGCTCGAGCTCCTTTCCATGGAATCAATGATGTATTCCAACCATCTCATCTTCTGTCATCCCCTTCTCCTCCTGTCTTCAATCTTTCCCAGCATTAAGCTCTTTTCCAATGAGTCATATCTTTGCATCAAGTGGCCAAATTATTGGATCTTCAGCTTTAGCTTCAGCAACAGTCCTTCCAATGAATATTCAGGGTTGATTTCTTTTAGGATTGACAGGTTTGATCTCCCTGCAGTCCAAGGGACTCTCAAGAGTCTTCACCAGCACCACAGTTTGAAAGCATCAATTCTTTGGTACTAAGCCTTCTTTATCGCCCAACTGTCACATCCATACATGACTACTGGAGAAACCATTGCTTTCACTACACAGACGAGCTTTTGTTTGTCTGTGAAGTTTTTGATTTCTCAATCGAAGCTGAATGAGATCCTTGCTGGGTAGAGCAATCATGCTTGTAGAGTTTTCCCTTTCATCACTGTAAATATATCTTGCCACTCCCTTCTGGCCTGCAGAGTTTCTGCTGAAAAATCAGCTGATAGCTTTATGGAATTCCCTTGTATGTTATTTTTGCTTTTCCCTTGCTGCTTTCAATATTTTCTTTGTATTTGATTTTTCCTCATTTGATTAATATGGGTCTTAGTATGTTTCTCCCAGGGTTTACCCTTTATGGGACTCTGTACTTCTTGAACTTAGGTGGCTATTTCCTTTCCCATGTTGGGGAAGTTTTTGGCTATAATCTCTGTGAACATTTTGTCAATCTCTTTCTTTTTCTCTTCTTCTTCTTCTAGGGCTCCTATAATTTGATTGTTAGTGTGGTTATTTTTGTCCCAGAATTCTCTAAGACTGTCTTTAATTTTTTTCAGTCTTTTTTTTTCTTCTATTCAGCAGTTATTTACACCATTTTGTCTTCCAACTCACTTAATCATTCTCCTGCCTCAGTTAGTTTGATATTGATTTTTTTTCTGATGTATTCTTTCATTTCAGTTATTGTGTTTTCATCTCTGTTTGTTCTTTAGTTCTTCTAGATCTCTGTTAAGGATTCCTTGTATTTTTTCAATCCATGTCTCCATTCTACTTCCAATATTTTGAATCATCTTTACTATCCTTATTCTAAAGTGTTTTTCTTGTAGGTTGCCTATCTCCTCATTTGTTTGGTCTCATAGTTATTTTAATTTGATCCTTTGCCTGTAACATATTTTTTCTCAGGTCATTTCTTCTGATGCATGGGACTATGTTCCTATCTTACGGGTTGTTTGGCCTGAGGCATCCAGGAATGGAGTTTGCAGGCAGTTTAGTAGAGTCAGATTTAGGTTCTGAGATAGGGCCCTCCAGGAGACCACACTCCAATTAATATTCTTTAGGACCTGATTTTCTCTGTTAGTCCAGTAGTTTGGACTCCATGCTACCACCACAGAAGCTCAGGCTTAATCTCTGGCCCATGAATCAAGATCCTGCAAGCTGCATGGCACAGTAAAAAATAAAGAAAAACAAGAAAGATGAGCAGGACAATAACATAAATTAAAATAAATTAAAAAAAACCTAACAGATATACTTGAAAAAATAGTTTATAAATGAAATAATCACTGGACATAGAACAAAACCACAGTAACAAAATAGAGAAAAAAAAAAAGCCTTTGTCCTCTGGGGGTAGGGCTTAGATGGATGGAACTTAGCCAGGGCAGGATCAGGCAGGGGTGGGGCCTGTGGACCCCACAGTGCCTCCAGTGTCAGAGTGCAGAAGACCAGGCCCTGGGCCTCAACAGGCTCCCAGAGGTGGAGTGGGGATGGGGTGAGGGGAATACCAGGTGCATTCCCCTGAACTCTGGAGGGTCCTTTCCATCCTAAACTCATACCATGGAAGTAAAAGTGTCTCTCCAGGTCTGGGAAACATTTCTTCTCCTAGCTGCCCCTCAGGGAAACCAACCACAGCCAGACTCCACTTCTACTCATTCTCGCTACCTCCACCATCAACATCCTATCCCATTGCTCAGGGGTTCTTCTGTTCCACCTGGGTGTCAAAGCTCCCCACCAGCCTCCAGTAAGTGCCCTAGCTGTCTCACTTTTTTGATAACATCCTTTGAAGGATAAAAGGTTTCATTTTGATGATCCAAATTACCTTGTGCTTTTGGTCATATAAGGGAAATCATTGCCTAATTGAAGATTAACATGTACATCTATCTTTCCTTCTGAGTCTTTTATAGTTTTAGCTCTTATATTTAGGTTTTTGATCAGTTTTTAGTTAATTGTTATACACAGTGTGACATATAGATCTAAATTCATTCTTTTGCATGTGAACATCCAGTTATCCCAAGACTATTTCTTGAAACATTATTCTTTGCCATTGGATAGCCTCTGCACCCTTCACAATAATCAACTGACCACAGTGATATGGGTTTTTTTCTTGACTCTATTTTATTCCATTATCTGTCTACATACTATCTTTATGTCAGTACCATAATGTCTTAATCATTATAGTTTTGAAATAGGATTTTAATTTGGGAAGTGTAAATACTTGTTCTTTTTCAATACTGTTTTGGCTATTCCTGAACACTTTTATTTCTTACAATTCTAGGATCAGTTTGTTGACTTTGGGGGGAAAGAGTAGCTCAAATTTTGATAGGTGTCTATTAAGGGAGTACTGCCATCTTAACACTAATAGTAAGTCTTCCAATCGATAAATATGAGATCCATTTATATATTAACTTACCTTTATTTATCTAGACCGTCTTTACTTTCACTTAACAATATTTTGTAGTTTTTAGTGTGGAAGTCTTGAATGTGTGTCAAAATATATTTGATTTTGGTTATGACCTTGAGAGGGTAACAGGCATGAAGGTTAGGGGCTCTCAAATGGAGGAAATAGGCTACAAGTGTCAGACATTTTAAAAATCTCTCTTAAGAGGCAGGAGGAAACAAACTGCAACTGTCAGATTTTTCCCCTTCTCTACACAAAATGAATAGGATGTTTCCTTTAAAATTCTGTGTTGCCATGATGACACGTGGTTGCACCTGAACTTAACTTTGCTCACACTTTGAGCTAACCAATATGTTTTTCTCATGGAGATGTTTTTCTTAAGCTACGTTAATGAACTATGTATTTACCTTAGACTCTGTCTTTCTTCAAGTAGTTTCCACCTAAGACTCAGAACCAACTTGACAAACAAGTATGTTTTACTCATGCAAATGTTCCCTTAAGCTATGTTAATAGACTATGTATTTGCTTGGAAACCTGGCTTTCTTCAAGATTCTTGTCAATCATTTTATGGCCTGAGGTGACTCACCTTCTGCCAATGTTATCTCAAAATGCATGTTGTGTGTGAGGGGCCTGCTGCCACTCTCTGAGTGTTGAGACATTTCCTTTCTCTAATTAGCACCCTGCTAGTCGGTATAGTACTTCCTGCTAAAGTCTAGCAAGTGGGCACTCTTTCTGCCCCCTTTCTACGTCTATGTCAGAAACTTTGTCTATCTCTTTTATATTTTAATAAAACTTTATTATACAAAAGCTCTGAGCGATCAAACCTCACCACTGACCCTGGACTGAATTCCTCTCCTCCAGCAGCCAAGAATCCCGGCATCTTTCTCGGCTCGGCAACAACCTTTCAATCTAAACCTTGTAACCTTGTTGAGTCCCTGTATTAGATCTAATAGTTTTGGAGGAAGGGGGTTCTTAAGTTTTGCTATACACAAGATTATGTCATCTGCAAATAGAAAAGTTTCACTTTCTTTCCAGTGTAGATTCATTTTATTTATTTCCCTTGCCTAATTATCCTATCCAGAATCTCCAGAAAAATGTGTTATAGAAGTGGTAAGAAATGATATTCTTGTATTGTTCTGATTTTAGGGTGAAGCATTTCTGACTTTCATCATTAAGTACAGAGTTAGCTGTGGGTTTTTCATAGGTGTTTTATATCAAGATGACGATGTTTCCTTCTTCTTCTAGTTTGAGTCTTTTTATCATGAAGGGATGCTGAATCTTACAAAATGTTTTTTATGCAGATAAAGAGATGATAATGTTTTTTTTCCTTTTATTCTATTGGTGTGGTATATTACTTGATTCTTATTATTAAATCAAAATTGCATTCCTGGGATAAATCCCACTTGCTCATGCTATATAATTTGGTTTGGTAGTATTTTATTAAGATTTTTTTGTCTATATTAATAAAAGTATTGGTTTGTGGTTTTCTTTTCTTGTATTGTCTTTGGTTTGGTGTTAGGGTAACAACAGCCTCATAAAATTAGGTAAACAAATTAACTTCCTTAATATATATGAAGTTATTAATTTTTTTTGAGTGACCTTTACTAGTCAGTATTTTTCAAGGAATGTTCCCATTTTATCTAAGTATCAATTGTTTTGGAAAATGTTTGTCTTCTGTCCTTTTCAAAATAGCTTTATTGAAGTATAATTGGTATACAACAAATTGTATATATTTCACGTGTACAATTTAATGAGTTTGGACATATGCAAACGATGATATCATCACCACAATCAAGGTAATAGACGTATCCAACGCCTCTTAAACTTTCCTTGTGTCCCTTTATTTTTAATTTTTTGT
The DNA here is from genome assembly GCF_014754425.2 of Oryx dammah. NCBI lineage: Eukaryota > Metazoa > Chordata > Mammalia > Artiodactyla > Bovidae > Oryx > Oryx dammah. The sequence continues at coordinate 58,877,478 of NW_024070207.1, forward strand.
TAGGTTTTGTGTGTGTGTGGAGGGGCGGGGGTGGGGGGGGGGGCGCTTCCCAGGTGGTGCTAATGGTAAAGAACCCGTCTGCCAATGCAGGAGAGAAGAGATGTGGGTTCGATTTCTGGGTCAGAAAGATCCCCTGGAGGAGGGCATGACTCCAGTATTCCTGCCTGCAGAATCCCTGGACAAAGGAGCTTGATGGGCTATGGTCGAAACAGTCGCAAAGAGCTGGACATGACTGAAGCAACATAACACACACAAATGGGTGCATGTATAATAAGAACACAATAATAGATATACTGTCAACAAATTTTGGGGCTCCTCAGGTGTCTCAGTCATAAAGAATCCATCTGCTCATGCAGGGGATGTGGGTTTGATCCCTGGATCTAGAAGATCTCCTGGAGGAGGATATGGCCACCCATGTAAGTCTAGAGCCTGGAAATTTTCCAGCAAGTATTTTTGCCTGGAAAAAACCCATGGACAGAGGAGCCTGGTTAGCCACAATGCATAGGGTCACAAAGAGTCCAATACAATTAACCATGCAACAAATTTTGAATAATATTTTAAAAATCTTCCTTCATTGTGCATTTAATATCGGAAAGTTCTGTATTGATGTCTCCTATGGCATTACTGAAATTGGTAATTGCCTCTACTTTCTTTCTCTCTTTTTAAAAAAATCAACCTGGCTGAAAGTTTATTATTTTGTTAATCTATTCAAAGTATCAACAATTGGCTTCATTGAGTTTTCCAGTGCTACTGATTTTCTGGTTTCTATTTAATTGATTTCTGCTCAGATGTTTGTTATTTTCTTTTGCTGGTTTTGGATTAAATTTTATTGTATTTTTCTAGCTTCTTCAGTAAGAAAATTATTGATCTTTGAACGATCATTGGCCTTTTCCCTTTTCTTTTTCTTTTTTTTAATACAAAGATTTAATGCTATAAATTTCCTTCTATGAAAATTGGTGTCACCTCATGAATTTTGACCTGTCATATTTTCTATTTCTCCCTTTATCTTTGCATTACTTTGAAGTGCTTTTTAATTTATAAATACTCTGTGATTTTCTAGCTATCTTTCCACAGCTAATTTCTATTTTAATTCTCTTGTGATCAGGGAATATAGTTTGTATGACTTCAGTCCTTTAGAACTCATGAAGTTTTTAAAATCGCATATCTTATGAACTTCCATGTTCACTCTAGAAGAATATGTATTTAGTTGCTGTTGTTTTCTACATGGTCTTTCCAGGTGGTGAAATGGTAAAGAATCTGCATGCCAATGCAGGAGAGGCAAGAGAAGCAGGTTCAATCTCTGGGTCTTGAAGATCCCCTGGAATAAAAATGGCAACTCACGCCAGTATTCTTCCCCAGAAAATTCCATGGACTGAGGAGCTGGGCAGGCTACAGTCTGTAGAGTCTCAAAGAGTTGGACACAACCGAGCGACTGAGCACATTCTATAAATATCAGTTAGGTCAAGCTGGCTAATAGTATTATTCAAGTCTTCTATGTATTTTCTCATTTTTTTGCTCCCTTGTTGTATTAATGACTGAGAGTGAAAAGTTAAAGTCTCCAACTACAACTGTGGATTTGTCTGTTTCTCCTTTCCATTCTATCAGCTTTTGGCTCCTATATTTTTTAAATTGTATACACATAAATGATTGTTATGTCTTCTCAATGAATTGAATTCTTTATCATTATGCACTGTCCTTCTTTATCTTCAGTAAAAGTCCTCATTCTGAAGTATATTTTAATGGGATTAATTCAGCCTCTCCAGCTTTCATTTGATTTGGGATTTGGAGGTATAAGTATTTCTATCCATTTAATTTTAAATTATTGACTTAAGGTGAGATTATTTTTGACCATATATAATGTAATCTGACAGACTAGATCTTTGTTTATCTGGCTTCATGAATCTTTGCTGTTGCATGCAGGCTTCTCTCTAGGTGCAGTGTGTAGGCTTCTCTTGTTGCAGCACAAGGGCTTAGTTGCCTCACGACATGTGAGATCTTTTCTCCCAGACCAGGGATCAAACCTGCTTCACCTGCATTGGAAAGCACGTCCATAACCACTGGATCACCAGAGGAGTCCCCCAAAGTAGGTCTTTTAATTGACGTGTGTAGGCAACTTACAATTAGTGTGTAAACAGTTCAGTTTTAAATCTACCATCTGGATATTCTTTTCCTTATATCACATATGTTTTTTAGTGATCTGTTGTCCATTTCTTCTCTTCATTTAGATGGCCATTTTCTTTAATTAGTCCATTATATTGCCTCCATCAGCTTTCTAGCTATAAATCTTATTAAAAATCTTTCTAGGGAATTCCCTGGCAGTCCAAAGATTAGCACTTGGTGCTTTCACTGCCATGGCTCCAGGTCCAGTCCCTGGTCAGGGAACTAAGATCCCGCGAGCTGAGTGCACAGCCAAAAACCTCTTTCTGGGGAAGGCTCTAGAGTTTACAATATGCATTTTATACTCCTTACAATATGCCTCCAGTTAATACTATACCCAGTTCATATTTAAGAACCTTAAAACTGTGTGTTTCCCTTTCCTTCTTGCTATCCTATGTGCTATGGTTTTCTTATATTTTATTTTTGCATATGTAAGAAACACAACAGTACACTTAATATTTTTGCTTTAGATGATTATCATATAAGAGATTAACTATTTTTAAAATGCATCTTTATTAAAAAACTGTTACTATTTCCAGTATTAGTCAATTCTTTGTACAGACCCACATTTTCTTCTGATATCATTTTCCTTCTCCTTTAAGAGCTTCATTAAAAGACTTTGTATGGCAGATCTGTTAGCAATGAACATTTTTACATTTTAGATTGATAATCATAGGTTTAAATAGTTTCACTTCATCTTCACTTTTCAAACAGCATTTGCACTGATTAGACAATTCTGGGTGATATAAATTTTGATGAGAATTCTGCCTTTCTTAATTTTGTTCCTGTGTATGAAACATGTCTTTTTGTTTCTCTTTCTGCCACTGCTGATATCACATCAGAATCATTGCTGATGTTTGAGCCAATCTTTTCAGTAGTTCAGCTGGCCTTCAGTTGTTTTCTGGCTATAGACATTTTCAATGCAATACAATTTTTTTACTATATGTCAGACATGGAGAATTTTACCTTGTTGGGTTCTTGATTTCATAATAATAGTAATAGCAATAATTATAACTCCTGGGTTCTGGATTTTATAATAATAGTAATAGCAATAATAATAACTCCTTTCAGTACTTTTGAGACCAATCTTGTGATGCATTTCAGATGCTTAGAAAGAGATTTATCATTTTCAGGCTTGCACTTGTTTACATCTTTGCACTGATGTAAACTCATTGTTAGACTGGACAAGAGTAGTCACTAATCTAGGGCTAATCTGATGCACTACTGAGGCAATATCTTGCTAAGTACTGTACAAGATACCTGCATATTATGAGTGTTTTCTTCCTTTTGGTAGGTAAGAAGAAGAACTATCTCCATCCCTCTCTGAGTTCTGGAATTGCTCCATCCACTCCTTTTTGGTGCTTCTTTTCTTGGCCTTAGGTACATTCTGCACACATATGAGCTGATCAGAATGGAGGAGGGGACTCCCAGGGAACCCTGTGCAAATACTGATAGCACTAGCTCCTGTTCTCTCTCTCTCTGCAGTCTTCCCTGCTGGGTGCAACTCCCCTTTCTCTTGTCCTGTGTTCCAAGAATTCTAGCTGTTTTGGCCTTCCTGAATGATGTACTCTGTTTCCTCAGAATTGGGAGAGTGCTGCCCTCTGGCTGAGTTTCCTCTTCCTGCACTAATGCTTGGAAAGCTTCTTCAGGAAGTAAGCTAGGGAAAATTGGAGTTCTCACCTCATTTCCCCCCTTTTCTCAGGCATCAGCATCCTGCATGTTGTACTATGTATGAAAACTGTCACAAAATTTTAGTTACTTAAAATGGGAGGATAAATCCTAGCTTGTTAATTCCTCATGCTGCTGCTGCTGCTAAGTCACTTCAGTCGTGTCAGACTCTGTGCCACCCCATAGACGGCAGCCCACCAGGCTCCCCCGTCCCTGGAATTTTCCAGGCAAGAACACTGGAATAGTTTGCCATTTCCTTCTCCAATGCATGAAAGTGAAAAGTGACAGTGAAGTCACTCAGTCGTGTCCTACTCTTAAGGACCCCATGGACTGCAGGCTACCAGGCTCCTCCATCCATGGGATTTTCCAGGCAAGAGTACTGGAGTGGGGTGTCATTGCCTTCTCCAGTTAATTCCTCATGGGCAGAACTAATTCTTAAGTCAGTCTTGTTGTTGTTGTTGTTTTTTAATTAATTTAGTTTAATTGGAGGATAATTGTCTTGTTTTTTCAAAAACAGTTATCTTTAATTGATCTATTTGCAATTTGCACTCCTGTATATATATTGTAATAAACATGATTTATTAGCACAATTGTAAACCTGTAACATTAATAAATAGAGAATCTGTTCACTACAAGCAAAGATCTGCAACTCAACTTGGGGTGCACGGAATCTCTAGTTGTGCCACAGGCTCAGTGGTTGCAGCAAACCTGCATGCCCTGCACTTCGAGGTGAATTCTTAGTCATAGAATGACCAGGGAAATCACCTCAAGTCCATCTTAGTTATTGAATTCTGGGTTCGGAGGATCAGTTATCTTTCCCTATGACATGTGTGTTTGTGTGTGTGTGTGTGTGAGTGAGTGTCCTGCAATGAAAAGGCTGAGGGAAACTCCTGAGGGGTTTACATCAGTGCAAAGATGTAACAACTTTGATGCAGTCCTGAAAATTACCACTATTTATGATGCGGAAAAGGTTTTCATGAGAGTCTGGAGTCTGCACCAACCTCATCTTCTTTATTGTACCTACAACAGAAGCAGATTCAGCAGGGAACATTTACCATGGCCATGTGCTGCTCTTCCCTACCCTCACATGAGCTGGGTTCCCTTATACACACTAACTGCCTGGCCCTGAGCCATTTAAGTTTGAGCACTCTGTTTCTGGACATCTTCTAGAGGCCCTCACATACAAATACTCTGTGGTACAAGTATTGTTTTGATCATATAACTTTGCTTATATGTTAATAGTTACTCAAATATTATCTGAGTACATGGTTGGTAAAAGATTCCATTAGTATATCAGTACATGGACTACACAGGTCATCTTACTCCATGATCTCTGCTTCCAGGGCCTACCACTGGGGATAGTTATCAGAGCCTTCTTGTTCCTTTCAAACACGTTTATCTATATTTCTATATTTTAACTACACACACACACACACACACACACACGGGGATTCCCTGGTAGCTCAGCTGGTAAAGAATCTTCCTGCAATGCAGGAGACCCAAATTCGATTCCTGGGTCAGGAAGAACCCCTGGAGAAGGGATAGGCTACCCACTCCAGTATTCTTGGGTTTCCCTGGTGGCTCAGATAGTAAAGAATTCACCTGCAGTGCGGGATACCTGAGTTTGATCCCAGGGTTGGGAAGATCACCTAGAGGAGGGCATGGCAACCCACTCCACTAATCTTGCCTGAAGAATCTCCCTGGACAGAGGAGCCTGGAGGGTTACAGCCCATGGGGTCGCAAAGAACCAGACATGACTGACTGACTAAGCACAGCACACACACACACACACACACACACACACACACACACACAGAGCAGGCCCCACTATGAGCATCTCTCATTTGCTTCCCCTCCCTACAACTATTAACAACATGTCCTGAAGGAGTTCCAAGGGATCAGTACACACTGGTCTCCTCATTGTGTTCCATGGCCAGTGTGTGCTGCATGCTATACCATGAATCCCTCACTGTTCATTTACCATCCAAAGATCACTGACAATTAATGGACATAAAGAAGTTTTGCACAATTATTTGCTACCACCTTCCTTCTACACACAGGTCTATGAATGTGAGTGTGTTGATTATACATTTTTAAAGTGGAGCTGCTGGATCAAGAGTCAGTCACCAGTCACCCAATGAGCAGCTACTATGTGCTGGGAACTGGGGTGAATGACAAAACTGTACAAAAAATGTCCTTCCCACAGGGACAGGACAAGGGATTTGTCAGGAGTTTTCACTTTGATAGATGTTGCCACAATGCTGTCCATCTGTGGTGCAGGAGAAATCAAGCTTGCTTATTGCCTCCTCACATCATTCTTAGGGAAAGCAGAGGGGAATCCCCATTCTCAGATGTCCAGGAGGCCGCTCCAGCCCCATTTTGCCCAGGCTCATCCCCTGCATATTTGAATACACTGGCAGCAGTGATTGGTTATGGAGCTTGGGAGGCAAGGAATCCTAGACCACTCTTTGCAGCCCATATGGAAAACAGGTTCAGGCTCTTGCAGGGTACAGGGTCAGAGACCCCAGATCAGACCAGGGCTTACACAGTTAGGCACTGAGGCTGAGGATCAAGAGCTTGCAGTGGGGACCTGGGGCCTGAGCACTGAAGGACCAGTGGAAACTAGTCTCCAAACAACAGGCTGGAGACAGTTCCCCCATAAGTGGCTGCTTTAGTGAGGTCACTCTAGGAGTCAGCTGGCGTCCGTGGGTGGGGATCTCAGTTTCAGGTAATCATTCTTCTGAACTGAAGTGTCCTAAGCACTTCTAAGGTGCCATCTCACTTCTTCCTCACTAGGCCCCTTGATGAAAACCCTGTCACACCTGTGGGACCTTGAGTCTAGCTCTTTCTCTCAGAGACCCTCACCCTTTCCTACCAGTTCTGAGGGAAGTGCCCTGGACTCCTGGCCTGGGTCTGGATGATCTCTGGATCCTGGAGAGAATTTCAGTTCCACCTTCACCAGAACTTTATGACAGACACCTGTGTGTGGGCAAGAGAGAGGTGTCCTGAAGAATGCAGGAAGTAGACAGTGTCCTCAGGGGAACCTCTGAGGCAGTGCGGGTTCTGTGTGAGAGGACACAATTGGAGTGAGGGTGTAAATGAGGCCCTGGGAGTAGGGCTGGGGGAGGGGCTAAAGAGGCACCTGAGGTGGGAGGGGAGGCCTCTTGGAAGATGAGGGGAGTGGGGGGAATTTGGGGAGAGAGAGGAGTTGTGGCAGCTGTCACCAGAAGGATTCTGGAAAATGACAGATGATTAGAGGGATGTAAGGGAGTTGTCATAGGCACAGTGAGGGGAAAACCTCTCCTATCTCCAGAAATCAGTAGCCCACAGTGGGTGCTGATATAGAGATGACCAGGTCCCCGGGGCTTCTTCTGTGAATCTAGGATTCATTCTGAACCTCCTGTGGGGCAGGATACAAAGTTACCAGGACCAGCGGTGACTGGGGATGGGGGGAGGGTTAGGGCCTAAGTCAGGACCCAGACATGGGAAATCAGTTTCATAATCCCTCAGCTCTAAGGCACACCACACCCCTGGAATGAATCTGCTTCCTAAGAATGACATGCTGGTGAATGTAGACTGCAGGGATTGAAAGACTGGCAGCCTCTCTCCCTTGGGGTTGACTTAACAGAGCCTCACTGCCACTGCCTACATGGAATCCTAGAGGGAAAGATTTGGGGCTCTGTGTCCCAGGGTGCAGTCTGTAGGCCCTGTGGGGAGGGGTGTGAGGCCTCCGAGCTAAAGGCAAGCTGTTAACTTGAGTAGTGTCTATTTAAATAAAAACATACAGTGGAAGTGTTGTGAGTTTATTTTGGATTCAGAGTCTTCTGGCGACTAGAGCCCAGGACACAGCTACTTTGTTAGCTCTGAGGAAACTGCTCTGAGGAGGTAGCAGAGACGTCGACGTGATTTTGGCTCAGAAATACATGCAGTCAAGCATGCATATTTGCAAAAGATTACTGTGAAGCACAGAGATGAGATATTACAAGTTAAAGCTTTTTGTGCTTTTACTTGTTTGGGAAGATGCAAGAATCTGGGGTCACTGAACCTTTTCCTGAGGTATCCATGTAACTAAACAAAGGCCAGCTGTTCAAAGCATAGTATGCCTCATCCTGTTTTTCACTCTGAATTCCTTCAAAATGCCGTGTCATTCAGAAACCAGAGATTACAACTTTACCCCATAGAACTGGCTGTGAGCAATGTTGTTTGTCTTAGGGATCCTAATTCATCTGAGGCCACAGTGGCAATTTCTGTGCTGGTTAGGGTCTGTGTCCTCAGGTGTGACATATTTGAGCTGTTTGGGGTTGCTGTCCAGGATGAGCAGGCTCTGAACTATTTGTGGATCTCTGTCCTAGGCATGGAGTCTATGAACTATCTGGGTGGGGGAGCAGGTGGTCTTTGTCCAGTGGGTTGGGCCTCTGAGCTGTTCATATATCTGCAAATGACAGTGTTCTTGAGAAGAAGGCTGGATGGACCCCACTCTCACAGGTCTTAGAAGTAAACCGGTGATTTTGCCTTTGCTATGATTTCTACCATGCCTCCCTAGAGATAAAAGCTTGGGGCCCCATCCTCAGTGAGAAATGATGTGCAGTTCAGAGGAGCCCATAGTAATAATCCTGATAAAAACAAAACTTGCTGACACAACTACTACCCTTGATAGGGATCCTGTGACCAAAACTATATTTACACATTCACTCACTCAATCTGCCCAAACCACAACAAGGAGGGCACCATTTGCAGATGGGAGCCCAACCCAAAGTTCAGTGCAGATGGAAGGTCTCAGCACATGAGGAGAGGAGATACTGGATGTAAGCTTGGGTTCCTTAGAGGAGTCAGGAAGACTCAGTGCAACCCTGGCCAGGTAGTGGGGAAAGGGGGCGTTTGCACAGGGCCACAAGGACCCTGTGACTGATGCACTATCAGGATATGTCTCTGTGTCTCCCCATCACACACCTAGCTCATTACTGACATATAGAATGTAAAGTTCTCATTCCCTTGGAGGTGGTGCTGAAAGTCACAGAGGTGAGCCTACAAGTAGGTGGGGAGAAACCTCACATTCACCTACTTGCATGAGGCTCCACCACAAATGCAGAGATTCCTGCCTCTTTTTCCCCCATTAAAGCATTCATTGGCACTGAGGTCAGCAGGAGGGCAGTCTGGACAGAACAGATTGTGAGGGATCCTGGGTACAGCATGAGCCTCCCCATGACTGGAACATGTCCTTGTCTTGATGGGCAGAGGCCCCTGATGTGTGTTAAGGGGGCATGACTGAGGCCCAGGCCATGGGCAACTGAATGATTTCCTAGAGGCGGTCCCTGGGGAAGGACCATTTTACTCCTATAGAGACAGGTACATCATCAAGTAGCAGAGCTGGGGGCCCATAGGTGGGTGCACAACTAAGTGGGGACTCTTTGCTTACAGAAATAGTCTCTGCTCATCTAATGCTCTAGCTTTGTCTTTCTCCCTGGCAACTCAGTGCCTGTTATATCATCCCTCTTTGCCTGTGCAAGACTGAATGTGACCTCACTCACACCATGAGGGTCCTTGTTCTGTCTCTTTTGAGGGTATCATCAATTGACATGGATGTTCACTGGGAGCTGTAGGGGGGATTCCCCTTGAGAGTGGGGGATTCAAGGAAAGGCACATTCAGCTTCAGAGGGCCTGTGGTTTTTCTGGGGTGAACCAGGCGTTTCTCAACAATCATTGTGTGATCTGGGACTCTGAAGGAAGCATGGGTGCTTCTCTTGTAAGAACTTTCCTGGGGCTCAAGTCAAAGTCCTCCCCATGGCCATTAGGCCCTATGGGACCTTCCCCTCATTACCTCTCTCATCCAATCTCCTGGCTTTCCCTCCATCACACTGTGACAGTCACATCATCTTCCTCACTGTTTTCACACACATGACACTGAGTTCGACTCACCAGTTTTTCCACTGGCCAGTATCTCTGTTTTGGGTACTTTTCTCCCACATAGGCATCTCCTTTAGGATTTTACTCGAATCTTGTCACAGTCTTAGAAAGAACTGCTGACCATTCTTTCTAGACATGATCCCCTCTCTCTATTTCACTATCCTGATTTAATTTTAATCACAGCGGTTACAAACACTTGAAAAATTACTTAGAGTTTGGGGCTGTATGATCACCACAGAATGTACCTTCCATGAGGGCAAGGTTGATTTTCTCCTTCCTAACACTCATAGTTGTGCTTCACACATACTGTGGAGAGAATGAATGAATGGCAGAATGAATAAATTTAAACTCATAGAGAGAGGTACAGATACACAGGTTGAGGATTCTGCTAGGGAACATATTCAGGGATGACAAGATGATGACAAGGCTGTGGTCTTTATCTCATCTACACGGTGTCCTTGGAGCCCCTTGGAGATGACCCCTTTCCTAACAGAATGGAAAGTCCTGTTGTCCTTTCACATATCACTAGCAGTTATCGACAGAAGCCGTCCCCACATCGTGCCTTCAGATCCCATTCTCAGAAGCTTTATCTCTCCTGCCATTTGGGGGACTGTTGCTGGCTTTCCCCATGAGACCTATTCTGTATTAAACAGGAAAGCACCAACAAGCACCAATACCACTGCCCAGCACAGAGAAAATTCTTTGAATGCTTGCTGTTACAATAGTGGCCACCACAGAGGAGCAATCTGCAGTTTATGAAGACTTTTTTCTGAGTCCAAGGGTGTGGCAATCTGTGGGATTTTCATCCTGACTTTGTCTTTCCACCCTTTGCATATCATCCTGGATTGTTATGGGCATCTACGTCTGTTGTTCTCCAATCCCACCACCAAGGGGCGCTCGAGATAAAGCAATTCTGCCCTGGGATGTACCACTGAAGTGTAGCGGTGGGACCACCTACTTTGGAAGGTGCCATTGGGAGAGTGCGTGTGACAAAACAGAGGGTCCGCTGACACCACATTGGGCATCAACCACAGTTCCCAGCAGAGGCACTCATGGCGCCAAGGGTCCAACGGCATTCACTCCACTCCGTTTTCCAGCCACATTTGAATTTGAGTGGACACCGATATTAAGCTGCAACTTTCTTTGTCTCTTTTCCAGCTGCACCCCTTCTTTTCTACATGGTCACATCCATGGTGGGGATGGCTACATAGCAAGAGATTGCCGGAATTAACTCTTCCCTGCGCGAGCACACGCGGAAGTCCAGCTACTCCTGCCCTCCTTCTTCTCCTGCTCAGTTCCCATTGGCTGCCTGTCTTAGACAGGCACTGAGGTCGCGGAGCTGGAACTCTGGGCTAGAGGCGTGTGTATACCAGTGTGCCTGCGTTCGCTTGTGCCAGTGTGCAATTTTCCTTTGAGTTTTACCGCTTTGGGGCTGCTGTCTATGGGGTCGCATAGAGTCGGACACGACTGAAGTGACTTAGCAGCTGAAGGGGTTGAATAGCTGCCTTGGTTAGTGGCGAGGTTCAGCACAGTCAGTGCCTGTGCAGGCTGACAGTGTTTCAGTGTTACTTAGCTCTCATGCAGTCTGGATCATATGGCAATGCGTGGTAAGTCGCACAGATGCATGCAATTAATGACCAGGGTGAGGTCTCTGGGCTTGTTTCATGTTTCTCCTTGGAGAGTAACCTGTGTCAGTGAGCTTGGGGTTGTGTATGGCTACGTATGACATCACAGATGCTGTTTTGGGTACATTTGAGCTCTCTGAGCCATTAGTCAGGATCGTGGGTGATGGGATATTTGATCTGAATGGATTTTGGGAGCCATGGTCTAAAGCCTCTAGGATGTGTGTGTTTGTATGCCGGGATGTGCATTTTTGGACCTTTCTGGCATTTGAGTCCCTGGGTGTGAGATCTCTGTGTAGGCATCTGTGCCCCAGAATGTGAGATCTCTGAGCTTTTGATTCTGGGTCCCAAGTAGTGATGTCTCTGAGCTGCTTTGAGGAGGGGTTTGTCTTAACGTGTAAACTATCAGCTGCTTGGGGTCTGTGCACAGGGTGCAGGTTGTCCATTTGTTTGGGGACTTTATCTTCAGGTTCTATGATGTTTTTGAGTTACTCAAAGTTCTATCTTTCTGTTTAGACGTTTCTGTATTAGGTTAGTAAGTGTCCGGAGTGGTTCAGAAGTCAGTCTCGGTGATGTGAAGTATCTGTGCAATTCTCATTTGTTTCTTTCTTGAAGACCTTGGCCTGTTTGGAGGCTCTTTGTCGCAGTGTGTTTGGTCTCTGTTGTGTTTGAGGGTCTGAGACTTGAGTTGTGAGCTCTCTGTGCAGATACTCAGTGACCTGTTTTTGGTGTCTCTGGGTATCTACCTGAGCTGTGTGGATTCGTTGTGTTAGAGATAAACTCTCTGTCTTTTCACCTTGCTTATATTTTCCTTCGTTGTGCAAAAGCTTTTAAGTTTAATTAGGTCCCATTTGTATATTTTTTCCTTTTATTTCCATTACTCTGGGAGGTAGGTCATAGAAAATCCTGCTGTGATTTATGTCAGAGAGAGTGTTTTGCCTATGTTTTCCTCTAGGAATTTTATAGTTTCTGGTCTTATGTTTAGACCTTTAATTCATTTTGAGTTTATTTTTGTGTATGATGTTAGAAAGTGTTCTAGTTTCATTCTTTTACAAGTGGTTGGCCAGTTTTCTCAGCACCACTTATTGAAAAGATTGTCTTTTCTCAATTGTATATTCTTGCCTCCTTTTTCAAAGATAAGGTGTCCATAGTTGCATGGATTAATCTCTGGGCTTTCTATTTTGTTCCATTGATCTATATTTCTGTCTTTATGCCAGTACCATACTGTCTGGATGACTGTGGCTTTGTAGTAGAGCCTGAAGCCAGGCAGGTTGATTCCTCCAGTTCCATTCTTCTTTCTCAAGATTGCTTTCACTATTCAAGGTTTTTTGTATTTCCATACAAATGTGAAATTATTTTCTAGCTCTATGAAAAATACCATTGGTAGATTGATAAGGATTGCATTGAATCTATATCTTGCTTTGGGTAGTATACTCATGTTCACTATATTGATTCTTCTGATCCATGAACATGGTATATTTCTCCATCTATTAATATCTTCTTTGATTTCTTTCACCAGTGTTTTATAGTTTTCTATATATAGGTCTTTTGTTTCTTTAGGTAGATATATTCCTAAGTATTTTATTCTTTATGTTGCAATGGTGACTTGAATTGTTTCATTAATTTCTCTTTCTATTTTCTCCTTATTAGTGTATAGGAATGCAAGGGATTTCTGTGTGTTGATTTTATATCCTACAAGTTTACTATTTTTCATTGATTAGCTCTACTAATTTTATGGTGGAGTCTTTAGGGTTTTCTATGTAGAGGATCAAATCATCTGCAAACAGTGAGAGTTTTACTTCTTCTTTTCCAATTTAGATTCCTTTTATTTCTTTTTCTGCACTGACTGCTGTGCCAAAAGTTCCAAAACTATGTTGAATAGTAATGGTGAGAGTGGGCACCTTTGTCTTGTTCCTGACTTTAGGGGAAATGCTTTTAAGTTTTCACCATTGAGGATAATATTTGCTGTGGGTTTGTCATATATAGCTTTTATTATGTTGAGCTGTGTTCCTTCTATTCCTGCTTTCTGGAGGGTTTTTATCATAAATGTATGTTGAATTTTTTTCAAAGGCTTTCTCTGCATCTATTGAGATAATCATATGGCTTTTATTTTTCAATTTCTTAATGTGGTATATTACATTGATTGATTTGTGGATATTGAAGAGTCCTTGAATCCCTAGAATAAAGCCCACTTGGTCATGATGTATGATCTTTTAAACGTGTTGTTGGATTCCAATTGCTAGAATTCTGTTAAGGATTTTTGCATCTATGTTGATCAGTGATATTGGCCTGTAGTTTTCTGTTTTTTGTGGCATCTTTGTCAGGTTTTGGTATTAGGGTGATTGTGGCCTGATGGAATGAGTTTGGAAGTTTACCTTCCTCTGCAATTTTCTGGAAGAGTTTGAGTAGGATAGGTGTTAGCTCTTCTCTAAATTTTTGGTAGAATTCAGCTGTGAAGCCTTCTGGACCTGGGCTTTTGTTTGCTGGAAAATTTCTGATTACAGTTTCAATTTCTGTGCTTGTGATGTGTCTGTTAAGATTTTCTATTTCTTCCTGGTTCAGTTTTGGAAAGTTGTACTTTTCTAAGAATGTGTCCATTTCTTCCAAGTTGTCCAGTTTTTTTTGGCATATAATTGCTGGTAGTCATCTCTTATGATCCTTTGTATTTCTGTGTTGTCTGTTGCGATCTCTCACGCATTCTCATTTCTAATTTTATTGATTTGATTTTTCTCCCTTTGTTTCTTGATGATTCTGGCTAATGGTTTGTCAATTTTATTTATCCTTTCAAAGAACCAGCTTTTGGCTTTGTTGATTTTTGCTATGGTCTCTTTTGTTTATTTTGCATTTATTTCTGCCCTAATTTTTCCAATTTGTTTCCTTCTACTAGCCCTGGGGTTCTCCATTTCTTCCATTTCTAGTTGCTTTAGGTGTAGAGTTAGGTTATTTATTTGACTTTTTTCTTGTTTCTTGAGGTAAGCCTGCATTGCTATGAACCTTCAACTTAGTAAAGGAAACCATCAGCAAAATGGAACAGAAACCTAAAGAATGGGAGAAAATATTTGCCAATGATATGACTGACAAGATGTTAGTATCCAAAATGTATAAAGAGCTCATACAGCTCAATAATAATAATAATAATAACTAATCAAAAATTGGGCAGAAGCCCAGAATAGGCATTTTTCCAAATTTGTCATATAGCTGGCTAACAGGCACATGAAAAGATGATCAACAACACTAATTCAGTTCAGTTCAGTGGTTCAGTCGTATCTGACTCTTTGCGTCCCCATGGACTGCAGCATGCCTGGCTTCCCTGTCCATCACCAACTCCTGGAGCTTACTCAAACTCATGTCCATTGAGTTAGTGATGCCACCCAACCATCTCATCCTCTGACATCCCCTTTTCCTCTCACCATCAATTTTTCCCAGCATCAGGGTATTTTCCAATGACTCAGTTATTCACATCAGGTAGCCAAAGTATTCAAACTGAAACAATAAGTTATCACCTGATGCTTGTCAGAATGGCTATCATCAAAAATTCTACAATAATTTTGGTGAGAATGTGGAGAAAAGGAGACCCCTTTAAACTGTTGCTGGAAACATTAATTTGTGCAGCCACTATAGAAAACAGTATGAAGGTTCCTCATAAAACTAAAAATAAAATTATCATATGATCCAACAGTTCCACTCCTGTGTATATACATGAAGAAAATCAGAACACTACAGGCACCCAAATGTTCACAGCAGTACAGTTATTATGGATGCACCTCAAGTGTCATTCAATGGGTAATGAATGATGAATGGCTAAAGAAGATGTAGTATGTGTGTGTGTGTGTATGTGTGTTAATTGTGCAGCCATGTCCAGCTCTTTGTGACCCCATGGACTGTAGCCTGCCAGCCTACTCTGTCCATGAAATTCTCCAGGCAAGAATACTGGAGTGGGTAACCATTCCCTTCTCCAGGGGATCTTCCTGACCCAGGGATTGAACCTGAGTCTCCTGCATTGCAAGCAGATTTTTTACCATCTGAGCCACCAGGGAAGCTATACACACACAAAGCAATATTATTCAGACATAGAAACATAGAAAAGAATGAAATTCTCCCATTTGCATCAATGTGGACAGACCTAAAAATTATTATGGTTAATGAAATATCAGATAGACTATCAAACACTGTATGATTATCACTTAGGTGCAAAATCTAAAAAAAAAATGTGTATAGCAAAACAGAAACAGACTTACAGATAGAGAAAACAAACATGTGTTTATCAGTGGGGAAAAAGAAGAAGGGAGGGGAAAGATAGGGCTATGGGTTTAAATGATACAAACTACTATGTATAAAATAGATAAGCAACAGGATATATTGCATAGCACAGGAAATTACAATCATTTAACTTGTAACAACTTTTAATGGAATATCTAAAAATATTGAATCACTATGGTGTATATCTAAAATTAATAAAATGTTTTAAATCAACAACACTTCAAAAATTATATAAAATCAAATTATAAAAATAAATTAGGAATCTTAATTTTTTAATTGTATGGTTGATTCTAATATTATATTGGTTTCAAGTGTACAACATAGTGATTCAGGACTTTATACTCTCTCTTAAATGTACTTGTTCTGAAACTCTGACTGTAATCTATAAGGTCTCACATGATCTGAAACTGGATACTTATTGAGCCTCATAATAACTAAAATATATTTGTGTCCTACTTTGCCGACTAAGGTCCATCTAGTCAAGGCTATGGTTTTTCCTGTGGTCATGTATGGATGTGAGAGTTGGACTGTGAAGAAGGCTGAACACCGAAGAATTGATGCTTTTGAAGTGTGGTGTTGGAGAAGACTCTTGAGAGTCCCTTGGACTGCAAGGAGATCCAACCAGTCCATCCTACAGGAGATCAGTCTTGGGTGTTCTTTGGAAGGAATGATGCTAAAGCTGAAACTCCAGTACTTTGGCCACCTCATGCAAAGAGTTGACTCATTGGAAAAGACTCTGATGCTGGGAGGGATTAGGGGCAGGAGGAGAAGGTGATGACCAAGGATGAGATGGCTGGATGGCATCACAGACTCTATGGACATGAGTCTGAGTGAACTCCGGGAGTTGGTGATGGACAGGGAGGCCTAGCGTGTTGCGATTCATGGGGTTGCAAAGAGTCGGACACGACTGAGCAACTGAACTGAACTGAACAGAAGTTCCAAGATTTACACTGACCACATGGAAGTCATGTGTTTCCAGGGGAAGATCAACATCTTTGACATTTCCTGCCTGCTATGGCCTGACAGATATTCACTTTTATTTTTCGTTTTAAGAAAGTTTATAATAAGATCTCTTTTGAAATAGCTGGCTTACCTCAGTGAGGCTATAGATGAGCCTTTTTAAAATACCGCTTTATTTTAATTTATCCATTCTTTTGATCACTATATTTTTCTCATTCTGTATATGTTTTTAACTCATATTGCTTTGTCCATCCCAATGAACTTTCACATAATTTATCTCAGCATGATGTAACAAGGTCTTTTAACATATTAGACCAGATTCCCTGTGAGTTTAATGTCATATCCATTATACAGATAAGGAAATTGAAAGACAAAGAAGTGAATTTTCCAAAGTAGCACTATGTGTTAGTAGCAAAGCCAAGACTTCATGAAAGGCTGTCTGACTTTGGAATCAATAGTATTTAAAACTATGCTCTACTGCCTCGTTTTAAAAATACAGTACAAAAGAGGTTACAGCAAATAGTCTAACCCCTAGAATATAAGGAAGAAACTTTTGCCTTGAAAGGAATAATTTTGTCAACTTAACTGCTTTTGTGAAATTGCTTGAGGTCAACAACTCCAAATGTAACTGTTAAAGCAACAGCACTACTGAATGTCAGATTGCCATAATGCAGTCAGAAACATAGACATGAAGGTGATAATGGAATGGGATGCAGGGTGATCCAAGGTGGCAAATAGAAAATAAGGTCTGGATTGTGGTTGTTCTTTAGTTGCTAAATTGTGTCTGACTCTTTTGGAACCCCATGGACAGCAACCTACCAGTATCCTCTGTCCATGGGATTTCCCAGGTAAGAATCCTGGAGTGGGTTGACATTTCCTTCTCCAGGGGATCTTCCCCACCCAGGGATTTAACTCAAGTCTCCTGCATTGGCAGGAGGATTCCTTACCACTGAGCCACCAGGGAATCCCAGGATCTGGATAAAAAACTCTAGCTGGGAACAGAGGACTTCAAGGCTTCACATACCTGAAGGTATCTGAGTCCTCCTTTACCCCTTCTTTCAGGAATGCAGGTGTATTTCTTTCTGAATCTTAACAGATAGAGAAAGACAATTGAATAACTATCTCTATGTTTACCTAGTTAGTAACTTTTACCCACACATGCACACACATATATATATACCATGCTTTAAAAATGTATATTCCTCTGAAAAATCTGTTCTGATGAAAACTGAAGACACTTAAAACTTTGTAAGCATTCCCCTGGTTATTTTCTTGAGTAGTTTTAAAGTGTTTCAGAATTTTCTTAATTAATCTGAACATTTTTCTACCTTGTTTAATTCATCAAGCTAAAATGTAAGCTTCTGAAAAGCTCAACTCAAAAATACATGTAATGCAAGCTGAAATGAAAGACATTGAAACAAAGAAAGCAGAAAACTTTCCATATAGCCTCATATCATTTGGTGTTCATAGATCAGTAAAGAATAACTGCATTTTTAAGATTTCCATGTAACTATTGAGTAATTTGTGTAATGGAAAATCATTTTAAAATATCTAAAACATATTGTACAAAGTCTAAAAATATTATTTAACATGACCTATACACCTCAGCTACCAATCTTATCATACCAATATTATTGACAACTATTTTTAAAGCAGTTCATCCTACTCTTCCTCCATTTTCTTGATTTTAAACACAATTTCAGCATGAACTTTCTTTAATTTTAAAAATTCTAAACTCTAACCTTACAGTAAAATATAATTCTCCCAATTCTTCTTTCTTTCTATATCTGTGTGTTCACATGTGTGTGCATCTCTATGTGTGTATCTGTGTTTTCAGGAGTCCCTAAATATTAGTTTCCATTCAAATGCCAATTTTTAAGTATTGACAAATTTTTATGAAATGTTTCCCATATTGTGGAGCATCACTGTCTTGAAAAAGAATGCAGCTTTATGTGTAAACAGGGTTTTTAAAAGACTTGGAGTTGTTATCCAGTTGCTACCTACCTTATTCAGGTATTACTGTCAGAAAGTAAAGCAAAGATAAGCTTCTTTTAGACTTCCATTTGTCTGAAACAGGAAAGGAAAAACCATGGTAACAAGTCCAAAGAAAAGATCTACACAAAATGAAGCATTCATGATGTATGGGCCCAGGGTACAGAGACTATGCTGCTTTTCTGTTTCCTTTAAGAATGTGTGGAAATGGAGATATCAGATGTGCCATTCAACTAGGCGAATGTGCACGGTCCAAGTCTATATCTATAACACAGATTATGTGCTCCACACAGTTTCATATCTTAATATAAAAAGCATTTCATTCATAAAAATATATTATGGAGTCCATTAAATGTGATTGCACTGTGTAAATCTGCAAGTGGCACAATTTGAAACTTTTATATCCTCTATGAATAAAGTTTTATTTTTATACATGTTATCTATAAATGAGAATTAAGAAATATACATTATCCTATGATATGTACATGCCCTGAAACTATTTAAATAGCTATATTAGATAATAGGCACATTAGTTTGCTTTCACCTGTGGCGGATTCATGTCAATGTATGGCAAAACCAATACAGTATTGTAAAGTAAAATAAAGTAAAAATAAAAAATTTTAAAAAATACAAAAAAAAGAAAGGAGAATGTAAAAAGTATTATATTAAAGCATATGACTTTACAAACCACAAACCATTTCTAGACTTTCTAAACAGGGGGTTTTGGCAAGATGTTTCATTGATAACATTGCAAGTCACACTTTTGAGAGTACTTTCAAGACTAGCTGTCAACTGTGAGCCTTTGAACAGATTAATTTTAGGAATTTCATTTTTTCTTTTTATACAGTGACGTAGATGACAGAATTTGTATAAGGCACAAATGGGAGAATGCATATGAAAATATTTGGTAATCCCAAGGCCCCAAATGCAATGTGCTAAACCCTTGAGTTGGTAATACTAGAAAATATTACCACAGAATGAACTAGAATATATAGGCAATTCCTAAAACAGGAAATTTGTAAAAAGTCATTAAACTTATTGTCCATCTTTTCATATGTTTGTTAGCCATCTGTATGTCTTCTTTGGAGAAATGGCTGTTTGGTTCTTTGGCCCACTTTTTGATTGGGTAGTTAATTTTTCTGGAATTGAGCTTCAGGAGTTGCTTCTATATTTTTGAGATTAATTATTTGTCCGTTTCTTGGTTTGCTATTATTTTCTCCCATTCTGAAGGCTGTCTTTTCATCTTGCTTATAGTTTCCTTTGTTTTGCAGAAGTTTTAATTTTAATTAGGTCTCATTTGTTTATTTTTGCTTTTATTTCCACTCATTATCAGAGAAATGCAAATCAAAACCACAATGAGGTATCAATTCACACCAGTCAGAATGGCTGCTATCCAAAAGTCTACAAGCAATAAATGATGGAGAGGGTGTGGAGGAAAGGGAACCCTCTTACATTGTTGGTGGGAATGCAAACTAGTACAGCCACTATGGAGAACAGTGTGCAGATTCCTTAAAAAGCTAGAAATAGAACTGCCATATGACCCAGCAATCCCACTGGGTCTGGGCATACACACCAAAGAAACCAGAATTGAAAGAGACACGTGTACCACAATGTTCATCACAGCACTGTTTATAATAGCCAAGACATGGAAGCAACCTAGATGTCCATCAGCAGGTGAATGGATAGGAAAGCTGTGGTACATATACACAATGGAGTATTACTCAGCCATTAAAAAGAATACATTTGAATCAGTTCTAATGAGGTGGATGAAGCTGGAGCCTATTATACAGAGTGAAGTAAGCCAGAAAGAAAAACACCAATACAGTATCGTAATGCATATATATGGAATTTAGAAAGATGGAAATGATAACCCTGTATGCAAGATAGAAAAACAGACACAGATGTATAGAACAGTCTTTTGGACTCTCTGGGAGAGGGCGAGGGCGGGGTGATATGGGAGAATGACATTGAAACATATAAATTATTACATGTGAAACGAATCACCAGTCTAGGTTCAATGCATGATACAGGGTACTCGGGGCTGGTACACTGGGATGATCCAGAGCGATGGGATGGGGAGGGAGGAGGAAGTGGGGTTCAGGATAGGGAACACATGTACACCCATGGCAAATTCATGTCAATGTATGGCAAAACCAATACAATATGTAAAGTAAAAAAAAATAAATAAATATGTAAATAAAACTGAAAAATAAAACTTATTGTCCAATATCAGTTTTAGCTAAGGATAAATTTAATATTAGAATCATACTTCCTATAATTGTTATTCATCAGATTATTTGTATACACTATTATGCATATCAGGTAGGGTTTTTATATGTCTGAAGAAGGTGAGAAAGTACATTTGAGAGATATAGAAACAGTCTCAGAAGTCATAAATTGGTCAGACTTATTGCCTGAACTATGATTGTAACAATAACATCTTTTAAAGGTACTTAACAGCTTGTAAAACACTAAGAAACCATTCTAATTACTAAATTTATAGTTATCAATATTAATAGTTAACAGGTATGTAGGACTTATAATGTTCTAGAAACTAATGTAAGGGCTTATTCAATACTGAAGTAGTTCTGTAATAAGACAAGCATCATCATCTCCATTATCTCTGAAAATGAGTCACAGCTAAGTTTGTTAACTGGTCTAAGATCACACAGCTAGCCAGGGATGGAGCTATTATTTAAACGCATGCACTGTTTATAATAGCCAGGACATGGAAGCAACCTAGATGTCCATCAGCAGATGAATGGATAAGAAAGCAGTGGTACATATACACAATGGAGTACTACTCAGCCATTAAAAAGAATACATTTGACAAAACCAATACAGAATTGTAAAGTAAAATAAAAAATAAATTAATTAAAAATAAAATAAAATAAAATAAAAAAAGAATACATTTGAATCAGTTCTAATGAGGTGGATGAAACTGGAGCCTATTATACAGAGTGAAGTAAGCCAGAAAGAAAAACACCAATACAGTATCCTAACACATATATATGGAATTTAGAAAGACGGTAATGATAACCCTGTATGCGAGACAGCAAAGGAGACACAAATGTATAGAACCGTTTTTTGCACTCTGTGGGAGAGGGAGAGGGTGGGATGATTTGGAAGAATGGCATTGAAACATGTATAATATCATATATGAAACGAATCGCCAGTCCAGGTCGATGTATGATACAGGATGCTTGGGGCTGGTGCACTGGGATGACCCAGATGGATGGTACAAGGAGGGAGGTGGGAGAGGGGTTCAGGATGAGGAACACGTGTATACCTGTGGCGGATTCATGTTGATGTCAGTCAAAACCAATACAATATTGTAAAGTAATTAGCCTCCAATTAAAATAAATAAATTTATATATTAAAAAATTAAAAAAAAAAACCATGCAATTTTGCTCAAGTCATTTAACGTTTCAGTCATTTGTCAGTCATTTTTCCTTTTTTCTTCTTAAATAGGCAGTCCTGGGATTAACTGAGTAAATTTGGAAGTTCGTTCTAACGATACTCCAATATCAACAGAAAAATATTGAAAATCTGTCTTAAGAAACAGAAGAACCAAAGATATCTCTCAGTTTCCTAAATCTCCTAAAATTTCTAAATATATTTGCTATAGAAACTAAAAGATGCATGTTTCCTAAGTAGAAAGACTTGCTTAACAGAGTTTATTAAAATAGAATGGAAAATATATCACTTTGTTAGTGAGATTTACACTCTGTATATTCAGAAACACTGATTAGAATTTTCTTCACGCTATGGTGTCTGCAAAGTCAGTTATAGTTTGTGTTAATTTCTACCCTCTAGCACTTCTCTTTATCAACCATAAAAATTTTAGCAACTGCTGACACTTCTGTGTCTTATGGTATAGACTATAATGCCACAAGAATAAGTGAGAACCACTAAAAACAGCTTAGATCTAAATATATTTTATAGATATCATTAAAGAGAGAACCAAACAAATCAAAACACTTAAAAGAAAAAATCTTTGCCAAAACACTGATACAATCAAGAAGCACAGGCTTACATCTGCATTTGAGAAATTTTCTTAGCTATAAATAATTTTAAGCAATTTTGAGCAAACTATTAGAGAAACTAAATAATTATGAACTTTATAATCCAACTCACCAATGTGCTTTGTCTTATATAAGTAACATTTTATATAGATTTAATTTTCTATATTTAGGAGAACAGTATATGAAAATCTAAAAAGGCATTCACTCATCCTCTGAGGCCACTTATTGCTACATTTAAAAATATTTGTAAGAGCACTGTATCTTGGCCTAAGATTTTTAGTATAACAATATGATAATGTATAGAAATAGATTCAGGGTAGGACAAAGTGATTTTCTTTCCAGAATTCTCAGCTGTTCTTGATGAAACAGTTTCAAGCATTTTAAAAGCTAACCTTTGAAAAGATTTTGAGAAGTTCCTAAGATCAATATTATTCAGAAGAAATTTTTCTAAGAAACCTTACGAAAAAAGGGAAACATAGGGGAAAAGAGAAAAAAAAAAAACCCATCACATATTCATGAGATCATTTTTCTCTGAGGAATATAGCTAAAATTTACTTACATCTCTCACTTAACACTAAAACCAAGAGCAGCATTTTTTAGGCATTGTGGAATTTAAACCATCTATAATCCAGTTTTTCATCCTCTATGTTTAGTTTTCAGAAAGTTCTCCTTGGATATTGCCATCTATCTTCGCCTGGTCTCTACAACCTATGTAAATTTGATTTATTTTGGTCCTAAATGTCCTGCCTAGGCTATAAAAGGCACATATGGGCTTTATCTGCATTGTTTTAACCCTCACAAGAAACTTTATACCCATCAATGTCTTTACCAACTTATTCTTGCTTGTATCATTTCTTTTTCTAGGTATATGAAGATTTACACTAAACAAATGGTAAATAAATGTCTCACTTATTTATTAAATATAAGTTCATTCACCTAGTTTTATCAGTCATTGCCAAGATAGTAACCATCATATTATACACAAGTTAAACCAGCAGATTATAATATCTTCACATTCCCAGTCCTCTTACCAAATAGCAAAACGTCTTTCAACTGCTACAAGTGTAATTAGAAAAAGCCCCTTCAGTGCATTTCCCGGCCTTACCTACTCTCATTGGTCAGTAAAATTTGATTGGCATATACTAAAACCAATGAAGGCTGATTCTGGTTTTTGAACAGCAACCTCTTCCAGAAAATTATTTACTTCATAGATTGCACATAGAATTACCGGGTGAAATACAGACTGCTAATAAAATTTGTATCTTAGTGTATAATCTTTTAGTCATGACCACCTCTCATGAAATATTTTAGGTATGCTTGGACTAAAGATATTCACTTTTTATCTTAAATTCAAGTTTAACTGAGTACCTTGTATTATTAATGTTATTCACTAAATGTGTTAATACTATTTGCAGAGATTCTCTCTTTACTAAAATCTATACTTGGTTTTACAGTTACCTAACTGAGTGAACTCCGGGAGTTGGTGATGGACAGGGAGGCCTGGCATGCTGCGATTCATGGGGTCCCAAAGAGTCGGACACGACTGAGTGACAACTGAACTGAACACTCCAATAATGAGTGGAGTCCAATTATGAGTCCATAATTGTGGTGAAAATATTCAGCAAGAGGAACTTCACTATTTCAAGGTGAGTTTACCTGTCCTCATACCCTTCTTACTACCCCATTCCAATATCAGCAACTACTTTTATCACTAATAAGAATAAAAAAGGAGAGAATTGGAGATAAGTGGTGAGAAGCTCCAGCTTGGTCTAAAAGCTTTAGTATTGAAATCATCACTAAATATAGAGCATGACAAAATTATATCTATGAAGATGTCTTAAATACATTGAGAGATTTTTCTTTTAATTTTTAACAACAAAGTCGCTGAGGATAAAAGAGATGCAGACATACTGTGGGGAAGGAATCATAGGGCCAAATTACAGGACAAAATTCACCCAAGGTCTAGAAAATGCTAAACCTAAATAAAATTAAACTTTTATTTTGGTTCTAGCAAATTTAATAATTATAAATGAGAAAGAAATCTTCAATTTCTGTAAGCTATTTCAAAGTAACTTCTCAGTCTAATGTGTGTTTTTTTAATGTAGTTAAATTTATTTAGAAACATTTTAGTTACACATCTGTTTCACAGATATATGATCTTACAGTAATACTATGAGGTAAACAAGGACTCAAGTCAGTTTGTACAGATTCAGGACACTAAGAATTAGGCTAACTGATTTAATTTATATCATATTACTAATAGGTGCTTGAGCCAGAATGACAAATCCTGTGGTCTTTTCACTGCTGCTGCTGCTGCTGCTAAGTCGCATCAGTCGTGTCCAACTCTGTGCGACCCCATAGATGGAAGCCCACCAGGCTCCTCTGTCCCTGAGATTCTCCAGGCAAGAACACTGGAGTGGGTTGCCATTTCCTTCTCCAATGCATGAAAGTGACAAGTGAAAGTGAAGTCGCTCAGTCGTGTCTGACTCTTAGCGACCCCATGGACTGTAGCCTACCAGGCTCCTCCATCCATGGGATTTCCCAGGCAAGAGTACTGGAGTGGGGTGCCGTTGTTTTCTCTGGGTCTTTTCACTATAGAATGACAAATCCTGTGGTCTATTCACGACAGTATTTTTATCTTGATAACTGACAGGTGTGCCTCATTTGTATCATAATACATCTTATTCAGTAGCGTATTAAGGACTGGCTTGGGGAGGGATCTCCATAGTCACACCTGTCCTTCCACAGTTACTCAAAATAAATAATATGAATAGAAAGAATTTTGCCATACAAGTTTTAATAAAAAATTTCTTGGTCCCCTTTCTGTTGGAGTGCTTCATACCAGCCTAAACATCTCCTACACAGAATTCCTTTAACATCCTTATAAAGTTACATGTTTTTTTTTCTCCGCCAATATAACCCAGATATGTAAAAATACAGTTACAATTCTATAATAAATTTTTGACTTGTAGCAATTGCAGAAAGTGATCTTGAAAATACTCTGTAATTAATATAAAATCACAGATGCAAAGCCATGTTCATTTTAACATTATGGACCTTGGAATGCATTGGAGTAAAAAGGATAAGTAAACACCACAATATGAACTGTGGGAGAAATATTAATGCAATATCAATTGGGAGAAATATCAATAACCTCAGATATGCAGATGACACCACCCTTACAGCAGAAAGTGAAGAGGAACTAAAAAGCCTCTTGATGAAAGTGAAAGAGGAGAGTGAAAAAGTTGGCTTAAAGCTCAATATTCAGAAAACTAAGATCCTGGCCTCCAGTCCCATCACTTCATGGTAAATAGATGGGGAAACAGTGGAAACAGTGGCAACTTTATTTTCTTGGGCTCCAAAATCGCTGCAGATGGTGACTGCAGCCATGAAATAAAAAGACACTTGCCCCTTGAAAGAAAAGTTATGACCAATCTAGAGAGCATGTTAAAAAGCAGAGACATTACTTTGCCAACAAAGGTCCATCTAGTCAAGGGTATGGTTTTTCCAGTAGTCATGTATGGATGTGAGTGTTGTACTATAAAGAAAGCTGAGCACTGAAGAATTGATGCTTTTGAACTGTGGTGTTGGAGAAGACTCTTGAGAGTCCCTTGGACTGCAAGGAGATCCAACCAGTCCATCCTAAAGGAGATCAGTCCTGGGTGTTCATTAGGAGGACTGATGCTGAAGCTAAAACTCCAATAATTTGGCCACCTGATACAAAAGAACTGACTGGAAAAGACCATGATCCTGAGAAAGATTGAAGGCAGGAGGGAGGAGGGGACTACAGAGGATGAGATGGTTGGATGGCATCACCGACTCAATGGACATGAGTTTGGGTAAACTCTGGGAGTTGGTGATGGACAGGGAGGCCTGGCATGCTGCAGCTCGTGGGATCACAAAGAGTCAGACACGACTGAGTGACTGAACTGAACTGAAAAACCACAAAGCCAGGATCTCAAAAAGAGAATCCACAGAAAACCAGTATAAAAACATGTCCTTTAACCATATTTAAAAGACTGGAAGTTATGTTTATCTAAATAAATTAAACATATTTTATACAAAACATTTTTGTTCCTATACCATGGACTAAGACATTCTTTTATAATTCTTTAGGGAGTTTATATAAACAACAATTAAAATAGTCATTTTTAAATGGGTATCATGATTGAAAGGACTCAACTGGTAATTACACTAATTATTCTGATAAAAATACTGGACAAACCAGTTAAATAACACCCCATGGAAAATAGTGCCTGAATGAGATCTTTTCATTCAGTATATATTTTATGTATCAGCTAAGGAGTAATTTTCAGAAATTTGAAGATATAACTCATATGAACATTCATCAAAAATTGTTATTCTTTACTTAGAGAACCAGTAATAAAACTAGTTCAAAGAGAAACTTCAAGAAAATGCACATAATCTGTAGGAATATTGGAATAAATTTGCTAATACATGCGAAATTCATTTATTTCCTATAGGACAATAAAAGGTAATGTATGGAATTTTTTCCCTTTTAAATGACAAATTTATATTTTACTGAGCAAAATCAATTTGCATAACTTAGATAAAATTATTTGTAATATTACTAGTTGTCTACAAGGACAATTCTAGAAAATAGGAAATAACTTAATGACTACAAAAAGCAAAGTTAAATTTGCTTAATAATCTCCAGAGTATTTGCCAGACAATGCCTTGGACACCCAAGAACACTTCTGTGCAAATTTATGTGTAAGAGTATTTTAAACACTTCATTTGTTCAAATTTAATGTCTTATCTATATACATGATTGTAGTAATATATTATAGATCTTCTTACTTTATATCTCTGTTAATATATTGGTAATATTAATAATTGCTATGGACTGAATAGGAATTATCTCCTCAATATATAGTTTTTTTTCTCCTCAATATTCAGTTTAAAGCCCTAACACCCAATCTAATGGTATTTGGAGGTGGGGTCTTTAGGAGATATTCTCTCTCTTCTATGAGGGGACACAGCAAGAAGGGTAAGTGCAAACAAAGAGGATTCTCATCAGACACCAAATCTTCTAGCACTTTGATCTCTGTCTTCTCAGATTTCAAAATTGTGAGAAATAAATGTTTATTGTTTTAGCCACTATGTCTATGGTAATTTGTTATACTGATTCTGTTTGACTAAGAAAGTAATTCAGCTCAAAAAATACCTAAAATAGAAACATCATTATTTAGTATTTATATCCTTGTCATGTATATATTTTCTCTTTGCTAAAAGACTGGGAACATGCTTTTGGAAATAATTTAACTGTTTAGAAATTAATATTCCACAACCATAGAACTAAAAGGAAAACAAATTAACACTCAGGTTAGTGAACAAAAGGCAAACAAAAGCCTTGTCTTTACTCAATATTGCTGGTTATCTCTCTAGCATGGATTTTCCTTTTGGTGCACTCTGTTTAAGGTCAGGGTACTAGTAGATTATGTGCTTAGATGCCAACTGGCCATCCTATTATACTCCGGCATACGTATGACCTTCTTATGGCAGAAAATTGCCAATCTGGATATTTTTCAAATGAGTTTGTGGGTATTAGAAGGGTCCATTAATTGCCATGACTGCCTGTAAAATAGCTTTTATATAAGTTCCACACTTTAAAGAAACACATCAAAAAGGGAGCTATACTTATTGAAATACTCTATTATGGTAATGTTTCCTTTTCATTTTACTTTATAAAGCACATTATGACCATCACCATAGAGAACTTACAAAATAAGTACATTAGCAACAAGTATCTGAGACTTTCAAATACAAGCCATTAAGTGACATAATATATGAAGAGCCCATTTAAAAGCATAGAGTTTGAACAGTCAAATTTTACTTTCAGAAAGAGAAAGCCAAAAAAAAAAAAAATTTAAGACTGGGCACAGTTTTTCTTACAGATCTGAAAAGTATCTCAAGAGTATGGTTTAAGATCTTGTATTTAATATTTTTGGTACTATATATACATTTTTATATAATCAATGTTAGTATGCATAATGAAAAAAAGATATATTCCCTTCATTCAATTTTTGCTAATTATTTAAAACCACACTTTTTAAGGCTAAATTCTACAGAAAAGAACTGAAACTATGAAGCTAAAAATTAAGATTTACTTTGTAAAAGAGAAGTTCATTATGGTTGAGGGGGAAGATGGAAGATTTTTTATTTTTCTCTTTAAGTTCATCTTTTCCTCCTTTTCAATTCTCTTGGGAATTTTTATCTTAAAAATTATTTTCTAATAATTGACCATTCCTTCTATTCACCATAGTACTGAAAGTACTAGCCAGAGTAATTATTCAAGAAAAAGAAATAAAAGACATCTAAAATTAGAAAGAAGACTTAAAATTATATCTGTTCACAAATCA
This sequence comes from Oryx dammah, assembly GCF_014754425.2. NCBI lineage: Eukaryota > Metazoa > Chordata > Mammalia > Artiodactyla > Bovidae > Oryx > Oryx dammah. The sequence goes on from NW_024070207.1 coordinate 58,906,449, forward strand.
AATAATCTTATATGTATAAAACTCTAAAGATTCCACAAAAAACTAATAGAACTAATAAAGTCTGAAAAGTTGAAGGATACAAAATCAATATGCAAATATCTATGTATGAACAATGATTAATACAAAAAAAGAAATTTTAAAAAAATCGTTAAAAATAGCATCAAAAATAATTAAAAATTTAGGAATAAATGGAACCAGAGATGAAAGCCTTGCACACTGAAAACCATAAAACTTTGCTTAAGAAATAAAATTATTAAATGACAATATTATTAAGTGGAAAGGCACGCCTTGTTCATGAAATGGAAGACTTAATACTATAACAACATAAATACTACCCAGAGAAATCTACAGATTCAATACAATCTTTATCAAAATCCAAAAGGTACTTTTTTCAAAAATGGAAAAATTCATCCTAAAATTCATATGAAATATCAAGGAACTCCAAGAGACAAAACGGTACTGAAAAAAAAAAAAAAAGGATGGAGGTCTCACAGTTTATTATTTCTAAACATTTCTGTGAAGGAAAAAACACTTTTCTTCTGTGCTCTTATGTTCACTCAGGATTTGTAAATTAAACTATCAAAAGATAGATTAAAGAATAAAAGACAAAATTTATTATATTCATATAGGTATAAACAAAACAAACCTCTTGATCAATAATCAGACATAGGGATAAAACCCTCCAGAGAAAGGATTTATGGCAGCCTCTTATTCAGAAGTTTCTGTCTCTAGTAAAATAAGGGAAGGTCCAGAAATCTTCTTTCTGCACCTATTGAATTGCAAATGTCTTTGTTTTATAATATTTTTTATACTTAACACAGTAAGCAGTAGTATATTCTGGATATGTTAATTCCTAAGCAGCAGTAATCAAAGGAGTATGACAGTGAAATAGAATAGAGACCCCATTAAACCTGACATGTGATTTTGGACAAGTGTCAAAACCATTCAGTCAAGGGTGAAAAGGCTGTCTTTCTAACAAACTGTTGTAGAAAAACTAGATATTTATATGCAAAAATGAATTTGGACTCTTGCTTTATAGAAAGATACAAAAATTCATTCAAAATGGATCAAAGACATAAACATAAGAACAAAAGCTGGAAAAGACTTTAGAAGAAAACAGAGGAAAAAAGTTATGATATTGGATTTCACAATGATTTCTTAGATATAACACATAAAGCATAGGCAACAAAAGAAAAATTGGTAAATTGGACTATATAAAAAAATTTTTTTCAGAGATAATCCACATCTTTATAGAGAGACAATTCACATTTAAAAAGTACAGTTCACATTTTAAAAGTACAATTCAAAGTTTTTTTTAGTATATTCACAAAGTAGAACAATCATGACTATAATAAATTTTGGAACATTTTTATCACCCCCAAAAGAAACCTGGTAACTCTTTTTACCCCAACTCTCCATGTAACCTGAAACAACCATTAATCTACTTTCTGTCACTACAGATTTGCCTACCCTGGACAATTCATATAAATGGCGTCACACAACATGTTCAGTTCAGTTCAGTCGCTCAGTCGTGTCCGACTCTTTGCGACCCCATGAATTGGAGCACGCCAGGCCTCCCTGTCCATCACCAACACACGGAGTTCACTCAGACTCACATACTTCGAGTCAGTGAGGCCATCCAACCATCTCATCCTCGGTCATCACCTTCTCCTCCTGCCCCTAATCCCTCGCAGCATCAAAGTCTTTTCCAGTGAGTCAACTCTTCTCATGAGGTGGCCAAAGTACTGGAGTTTTAGCTTTAGCATGATTCCTTCCAAAGAAATCCCAGGGCTGATCTCCTTCAGAATGGACTGGTTGGATCTCCTTGCAGTCCAAGGGACTCTCAAGAGTCTTCTCCAACAATACAGTTCAAAAGCATCAATTCTTCGGTGCTCAGCTTTCTTCACAGTCCAACTCTCACATCCATACGTACCACTGGAAAAACCATAGCCTTGACTAGACGGACCTTAGTCGGCAAAGTAATGTCTCTGCTTTTGAATATGCTCTCTAGGTTGGTCATAACTTTTCTTCTAGGAATAAGCGTCTTTTAATTTCATGGCTGCAGACACCATCTGCAGTGATTCTGGAGCCCAAAAAAATAAAGTCTGACACTGTTTCCCCATCTATTTCCCATGAAGTGATGGGACTGGGTGCCATGATCTTAGTTTTCTGAATGTTGAGCTTTAAGCCAACTTTTTCGCTCTCCTCTTTCACTTTCATCAAGAGGCTTTTTAGTTCCTGTTCACTTTCTGCCATAAGGCTGGTGTCATCTGCATATCTGAGGTTATTGATATTTCTCCCAGCAATCTTGATTCCAGCTTGTGTTTCTTCCAGTCCAGGATTTCTCAGGATGTTCTCTGGGTAGAAGTTAAATAAGCAGGGTGACAATATACAGCCTTGACGTACTCCTTTTCCTATTTGGAACCAGTCTGTTGTTCCATGTTCAGTTCTAACTGTTGCTTCCTGACCTGCATACAGATTTCTCAAGAGGCAGGTCAGGTGGTCTGGTATTCCCATCTCTTTCAGAATTTTCCACAGTTTATTGTGATCCACACAGTCAAAGGCTTTGGCATAGTCAATAAAGCAGAAATAGATGTTTTTCTGGAACTCTCTTGCTTTTTCCATGATCCAGCGGATGTGGCAATTTGATCTCTGGTGCCTCTGCCTTTTCTAAAACCAGCTTGAACATCAGGAAGTTCATGGTTCACATATTGCTGAAGCCTGGCTTGGAGAATTTTGAGCGTTACTTTACTAGCATGTGAGATGAGTGTAATTGTGTGGTAGTTTGAGCATTCTTTGGCATTGCCTTTCTATGGGATTAGGATGAAAACTGACCTTTTCCAGTCCTGTGGCCACTGCTGAGTTTTCCAAATTTGCTGACATATTGAGTGCAGCACTTTCACAGCATCATCCTTCAGGATTTGAAATAGCTCAACTGGAATTGCATCACCTCCACTAGCTTTGTTCATAGTGATGCTTTCTAAGGCCCACTTGACTTCACATTCCAGGATGTCTGGCTCTAGATGAGTGATCACACTATGGTGATTATCTGGGTCATGAAGATCTTTTTTGTACAGTTCTTCTGTGTATTCTTGCCACCTCTTCTTAATCTCTTCTGCTTCTGTTAGGTCCATACCATTTCTGTCCTTTATCAAGCCCATCTTTGCATGACATGTTCCCTTGGTATCTCTAATTTTCTTGAAGAAATCTTGGTCCTATGTAATTGGCTCCTTTCATTTAGCATGATGTTTCAGTGATTATCCTGGTTGTAGCATGTATCTGTGTCTATTCTTTTTCATTATTAAATAATATGCCATCTTTGGCTATACCACATTTTATTTATGCATGCATCAGCTGGTGGACATTTGGGTTGTTTCTATGTTGGGGTGATTATGAATAGTGCTATGATGAACATTGTAGTCCCCAAGCAATCACTGATCTAGTTCCTCTCACTGTAGTTTGGTATTCCCTTTTCTAGAATTTTATATAATGAGATCATATAGTACATATGCTTTTGTGTCTGGCTTTTTTCACTGAGTGTATTGTTTTTATGATTCACTCATATTACTGTACCTGTTATTTAATCGCTAGTAGCTCACAGACATTTTGCTGAATAGCATTCCGTTGTGTAGATACATTACCCAAATTTTAAATTCTCATGAAATCTAATTTACGAATTTTTTTACAAAGTTTATGCTTTTTGGATCTGGTTCAAAATGTGCCTTTAAATTTTATTCATTGGGGAATGTTTCTTCTCTGTTTCCAATAAATCTTGGGCATACACATGACTCTTAGATAATAAAAGTTCTCATGGTCATGACAGTCTCTGTCCAGGCATTAGAATGCCTAATTCTAAATACCGATCAAATTGTCGTCTTCTTTTTCTTTAATATAAATTTATTTCTTTTAATTGGAGGCTAATTACTTTACAATATTGTATTGGTTTTGCCATACATCAACATGAATCTGCCACGGGTGTACATGTGTTCCCCATCCTGAACCCCCCTCCCACCTCCCTCCCCATACCATCCCTCTGGGTCATCCCAGTGCACCAGCCTCAAGCGTCCAGTATCATGCATCGAACCTGAACTGGTGATTCCTTTCTTTCTTTCTTTTTTTTTTAATATAAATTTATTTAAATTTCTTGGACTTGGGTGATTATTTCCTTCCCCATTTTAGGGAAGTTTTCAACTATTATCTCCTCAAGTGTTTTCTCATGGCTTTTCTTTTTGTCTTCTTCTTCTGGGACTCCTATGATTCGAATGTTGGGGTGTTTAAAATTGTCCCAGAGGTCTCTGAGATTTTCCTCATTTCTTTTAACTCATTTTTCTTTTTTCCTCTCTGATTCATTTATTTCTACCATTCTATCTTCTACCTCACTAATCCTTTCTTCTGCCTCCATTATTCTACTATTTGTTCTCTCCAGAGTGTTTTTGATCTCATTTATTGCATTATTCATCATATAATGACTCTTTTTATTTCTTCTAGGTCCTTGTTCAACCTTTCTTGCATCTTCTCAATCCTTGTCTCCAGGCTATTTATCTGTGATTCCATTTTGATTTCAAGATTTTGGATCATTTTCACTCTCATTATTCTGAATTCTTTATCAGGTAGATTCCCTATCTCTTCCTCTTTTGTTTGGTTTGGTGGGTGTTTTTCCTGTTCCTGTACCTGCTGGGTATTCCTCTGTCTCTTCATCTTGTTTATATTGCTGTGTTATGGGTGGCCTTTCTGTATTCTTTCTGTTTGTGGAGTTCTATTTATTCTGGAGTTTTCTCAATATTCCTCTTATTGTGGAGTTCCCCGCTGTGGGTGGGATTGTATGGGTGGCTTGTCAAGGTTTCCTGGTTAGGGAAGCTTGTGTCGATGTTCTGGTGGGTGGAGCTGGATTTCTTCTCTCTGGAGTGCAATGAAGTGTCCAGTAATGAGTTATGAGATGTCAGTGGGTTTGGAGTGACTTTGAGCAGCCTGTATATTGAAGCTCAGGGCTGTGTTCCTGTGTTGCTGGAGAATTTGTGTGGTATGTCTTGCTCTGGAACTTGTTGGCCCTTGGGTGGTGTTTGGCTTCAGTGTTGGTATGGAGGCATTTGATAGCTCCTGTCGATTAAGGTTCCCTGGAGTCAGGAGTTCTCTGGTGTTCTCAGGATTTGGACTTAAGCCTCCTGCTTCTGGTTTTCAGTCTTATGTTTGCAGTAGCCTCAAGACTTCTCCATCTATACAGCACTGTTGATAAAACATCTAATTTAAAGATGAAAAGTTTCTCCACAGTGAGGGACACCCAGAGATATTCACAGAGTTACATGGAGAAGAGAAGAGGGAAGAAGGAGATAGAAGTGACCAGGATGAGATGAGGTGGAATCAAGAGAGAGAAAGCAGGCTAGCCAGTAATCACTTCCTTGTGTGTGCTCCACAGTCTGGACCGCTCAGAGATGTTCACAGAGTTATACATAGAGAAGAAGAGGAAGGAAGGAGACAGAGGTGGCCAGGAGGATAAAGGGACAAATCAAAAGGAGAGAGAAAGATCCAGCCAATAATCATTTCCCTAAGTCTTCTCCACTGTCTGGAACACACTAAGAGATTCACAGAGTTGGGTAGAGCAGAGAAGGGGGAGGAGGAGATAGAGGCGAACTGGTGGAGAAAAAGGAGAGTCCAAAGTGGGGGAGAGCAGTCAAGCCAGTAATCTCGCTCCCAAGTAAAAATGGGTACTGAAGATTGGTTTCTTAAAGGTACAAAATTGATAACAAATACCAAAAAGCAAAGATTAAAAGTCTAGTGTAGAAGTTGGATATTCAAAAGTACAATATTAACAACAACAACAAAAAAAAGAACAAAGTCACAAAAATTATAAAATTTATATAGATATGAAGTTTGCTTTAAAAAATAATGTCTCTTTTTTTGCAAAGTAATAGTAGGTTATAAAAATGAAATTTAAAGGAGTAATAGAGGACTTAAAAAGTAAAAACAAATTTAAAAAATAGAGAATGATAGTAAAAATAGTAAAAATATATCTAGGAATTTTTCTGGTGTTGTTGTGGGCAGTATGGGGTCCGTTCATTTTAAGATAGTTCCTTGACCCTTATATTTCTCAAGATCTATAGGCCCCTTCCTATGTAGTCGGTACTAACTACAGGGTTTTAATCTATTGCACCTGTCACTTCCAAGGGGGTTCCCTCTGTTTTAGCTTCTTCTCTTTGCTGGTCTCTTCAGTGTCTAATTTCCACCCTTACACAATGGAGCGGTGGTGGACACTTTTTTAGGCTCACTTGTTCAGTCGTGCTCTGGGGAGGGAGGGACAGTGCAAACAAATAACACTGGAGTGTGTTCACAGTGTCTCAGCCACACTGGGTTTGCCCCTGCTCACGGCGTCTGTGCTTTCCCTGTCTACACTGCGTAGGGTCTAGGTTGCTCTGCCAGGAACTGTCTGAGTCTGGCCCTGGGTTGTATGCACTTCCCAGGTCTAAGCCGCTCAGATTCAGGCACTCGTGTAATCCTCAGAGGTGCAGACTTGGTTGGGCCTGCATTTTGTGCTCTTCCCAGGTCCGAGCAGCTCAGGTGACCAGGTGTTTGGCAAACATGGTCGCTGCAACTTATCGCCTCCCCTGTCCCTACTGCTCAGTTTTCTGGGTGTACAACTGGCACACCTTCTCAGGCAGATGTTGACCATCCAGAATCCCAAGAAGTCTTGGTTAACAATAAAGCCTGCTTGCAGTTTCGTAGATAATGCCTCTCTGGGGCCGCGATTGACCCTTTTCGGCTCTGGCTGCCCTCGCCTGCTTGTCTCCAAGGGGAAAGGGCTGGTCTCCAGCAGGCTAGCTCTGCTCAGTTCTTTGTTCTGTTAGCTGGCCTGATGGTGTCTTAGGTTAGGGCTTTTCGTGTGGTAGCTATCCCTCAGTCTGGTTTGCTAGCCCAAGTTAGTTCCCTCAGATTGCCCTCGAGGCATTCAGGCCCAGTCCTTACTCTAAGCAATGCAGCCAGTGCCTCCCTGCCCAGTCCCCACTTGCTAGTGGCAGATACAGGCATCTGCGCTGCTTCTCCACTGGGGGAGTTACCATTGGGCATGTAATCTATGGGTTTAAATTATTATATGTTTCCTACAAAAGTCACCTCTATAATATCAGGAATTGTAACTTACCTATCAGATATATAGAAATAAAAACAGCAAATTAAAAAAAAAAGGAACAGATAAACATGTTTCAAACAAAGTAACGAGATAAAATCACAGAAGGACTAAGTGAAATAGATATAAGAAATCTAACCAAAAAAGAGTTTAAAGTAATGATTATAAATATGATAAAAGAAATTGGCAGAAAAAAATGGATGTACAGAGATAAAAGTTAGACATTTTTTAACAAAAAGTTGGAAAATATCAGCAACAACAAAACAGAGATGAAGAGTATAATAACTGAAATGGAAACTAGAGTAGAATGTATCAATAGTAGACTAAATGTTATAGATAAATGGAGAAGAGAGATAGGAGACAGAGTAGTAGAAATCACTGACACTGAACAGAAAAAAGAAAAAAAAAAAGAATTAAATGAGGATGGTTTAAGAGACCTGTCTTACAACAGTAACAATACTAACATTTGCATTATATTGTTGTTCGGTCACTAAGACTGCCTCTTTGCGACCCCATGGACTTCAGCACACCAGGCTTCCCTGTCCTTCACTATCACCCAGAATTTGTTCAAACTCATCTCCATTGTGTTAGTAATGCCATCTAACCATGTTATCTTCTGTCATCCCCGTCTACTCGTGCACTCAATCTTTCCCAGCACCAGAGTCTTTTCCAATGTGTCGAGTCTTCACATCAGGTGGCCAAATTTTGGAGTTTTAGTTTCAGCGTCAGTCCTTCCAATGAATATTCAAGGTTGATTTCCTTTAGGATTGACTGGTTCGAACTCCTTGATGTCCAAGGGACTCTCAAGGGTCTTCTCCAGCACTACAATTAAAAGAATCAAATCTTCAGCCCTCAGCCTTCTTTATAGTCCAACTCTCATATCCACATATGAGTACTGGAAAAACCAAAACTTTGACTATTTGGACCCTTGCCAGCAAAGTGATGTCTCTGCCTTTTAATACATTATGTTTGCCATGGCTTTTCTTCCAAGAAATGTCTTAATTTCACGGGTGCAGTCATTGTCAGCAGTGATTTTGGAGCTCAAAATATAAAATCTGTCACCGTTTCCACTTTTTCTCCATTTATTTGCCATGAAGTGAAGGGACTGGATGCCATAATCTTAGTTTTTTGAATGTTGAGTTTTAAGCAAGCTTTTATATGGGTTCCATAAATAGGAGACAGAGAAAAGGGGGCTGAGAACACATTTAAAGGCATAATACTTGAAAATCAACTTAACCAGGGAAAGGAAACTGACATCTAAGTCCAAGAAACACAGAGAGACTAAAGAGGATTAACCCAAAGAGGAACACACCAAGACATCGTAATTAAAGTGGCAAACATTAAAGATAGGGAATATCAAAACAGGAAGAAGAAAACAACAAATAACATACAAAGGGATTTTCATAAGGCTGTGCTGACTTTTCAGCAGAAACTCTGAAGGATGGAATAGAGTGCCACAATGTATTTAAAGTGATGAAAAAGAAAAGCATGGGCTTCTCTGGTGTGTCAGATGGTAAGGAACCAGCCTGCAATGCAGGAGACCTGGGTTCAATCCCTGGGTTGGGAAGATCCCCTGGAGAAGGGAATGGCAACCCACTTCAGTATTCTTGCCTGGAGAATTCATTCCATGGACTGAGGAGCCTTTTAGGCTACAGTTCACGGGGTAACAAAGAGTCTGACATGACTGAGAGACTAACACACACTAAAGGAAAAACACAACCAAGAATACTCTACCCACCAATGTTCTCATTCAGATTTGAGGGATAAATCAAAAGTTTTAAAGAAAACAAAAGCTAATAGAGTTCAGCACCAAAGCAAGCTTTACAAGAAATGTTAAAGGGACTTTGATAATTGTAAAAGAAAAGGCCAGAAACATGAAAATTATGTAAGGGAAGTGTGTTAGTCTCGCAGTCATGTCTGACTTTGTAATCCCACTAACTGTAGCCCACCAGGCTTCTAAGAATTCTCCAGGCAAGAATACTGGAGCAGGTGGCCATTCCCTTCTCCATGGGATCTTCCCAACCCAGGGATCAAACCCGGGTCTCCTGCACTGCAGGCAGATTCTTTACCATCTGAGACATCAGGGAAGCCCATTGAAAAAGGTGAACATATGTCAATGCTACTTTCTCAAATCGTCCCACACTCACCTTCCCCTGCTATGTCCACAAGCCTGTTCTCTACTAGATTCATCAGAACCATCTTTCTAGATTCCAAATATATATGTTACAACACAAAATTATAAAGCAATTTTCTACAAATTAAAAAAAATACAAAGTTTTTAAAAGGCAAGTATACAATATTGGTAAAAAAAAAAAAATCAACCACAGTCAGAGGGATAAAAGACAAAAGTAGCAAAATCATCCACATTCACAATATGTAGTTAAAGGATGCACAAAACAATTAGATTCAAAATATGATGTCAAAAGCAGTAATCCCGAACAGGAGAGAGTATAAATGCAGTGCTGTTAAAATGTATTTGAAGGTAGAGTACAATTGCAGGGTTGTTAAAATGTAATTGAAGGTAAGGGATAAGGGATTTTAAACAATCATATATATATATAACTATATATAAACTACATAGTATTCTCAAACAAAAAATCTATAACAAATAGGCACATAAAACAGAAAGGAGTCCAAATATAACATTAATATCAACATCTAATAACAGAAAAGAACTAAATTAGAAGAAATGAATAAAAAATAACAAAACAACCCACAACTTTTAACAAAACGGCAAAAGGAACAGACATATAAATAATTAAATGTAAATGGATTAAAGTTTCAATTGAAAGACCAAGAGTGGCTGAATGAATACAAAAACAAAATATATGCATATGTTGCCTATAAGCCCACTTGGTCATGATGTATGATCTTTCTAATATGTTGTTGGATTATGTTTGCTAGAATTTTGTTGAGGATTTTTGCAGCTATGTTCATCAGTGATATTGGACTGTAGTTTTATTTTTTCATTGCATCTTTGTCTAGTTTTGGTTTTAGGGTGATGTGGCTTCATAGAATGAGTTTGGAATTTTACCTTCCTTTGCAATTTTCTGGAAGAGTTTGAGTAGGATAGGTGTTAGCTCTTCTATAAATTGTTGGTAGAATTCAGCTGTAAAGCCATCTGTTCCTGGGCTTTTGTTTGTTGGAAGATTTCTGATTAAAGTTTTTATTTCTGTGCTTGTGATGGGACTGTTAAGATGTTCTGTTTCTTCCTGGTTCAGTTTTGGAAAGTTATAATTTTCTAAGAATTTGTCCATTTCTTCTAACTTGTCCATTTTATTTGCATATATTTTTTATAGTAGTCTCTTATGATCTTTTGTATTTCTGTATTGACTGTTGTGATTTCTCCATTTTCATTTCTAATTTTGTTGATTTGATTCTTCTCCTGTTGTTTCTTGATGAGTCTGACTAATGGTTTGTCTATTTTATTTGTCTTCTCAAAGAACCAGCTTTTAGATTTGTTGTTTTTTGCCATGGTCTCTTTTGTTTCTTTTGCATTTATTTCTGCCCTAATTTTGTGATTTCTTTCCTTCAAATAACCCTGGGATTCTTCATTTCTTCCTTTACTAGTTGCTTTAGGTGTAGAGTTAGGTTATTTATTTGACTTCTCTCCTGTTTCTTGAGGTAGGCTTGTATTGCTATGAACCTTCCCCTTAACACTGCTTTTACTGAATGCCATAGGTTTTGGGTTACTGTTTTTTTTTTTTTAATTCGTTTCTATGCAGATTTTTATTTATTTATTTATTTCTTCTGTGATTTGGTGCTTATTCAGAAGTGTGGTGTTTACCCTCCATATGTTTGTACTTTTTATTTTATTATTATTTTTTATTTTTTTACTTTACAATATTGTATTGGTTTGTTTGTATTTTTAATAGTTTTTTTTTTTCCCCTGTAAGTAAGTAAGTAAGTAAGTAAGTAAGTAAGTAAGTCACTCAGTGGTGTCCAACTCTTTGCGACCCCATGGACTGTAGCCTACCAGGCTCCTCCCTCCATGGGATTCTCCAGGCAAGAGTACTGGACTGGGTTGCTATTTCCTTCTCCAGGGGATCTTCCCCACTCAGGGATCAAACCCGGGTCTCCTGCATTCCAGGCAGATGCTTTAACCTCTGAGCCACCAGGGAAGCCCCAGTAGTTTTCCCCCTGTAGTTGACATCTAATCTTACCACATTGTGATCATAAAAGATGCTTGAGATGATTTCAATTCTTTTTTGAATTTACCAAGGCTAGATTTACGGCCCAGGGTGTGATCTATCCTAGAGAAGGTTCCATGTGCACTTGAGAAGATGGTGAAATTCGTTGTTTTGGGGTGAAATGTCTAATATATATTGATTAGGTCTAACTGGTCCATTGCATCATTTAAAGTTTGCGTTTCCTTGCTAATTTTCTGTTTAGTTCATCTATCGATAGGTATGAGTGGGGTATTAAAGTCCCCTACTATTATTGTGTTACTGTTAATTTTCCCTTTCATATTTGTTAGCATTTGGCTTACATATTGTGTTGCTCCTATGTTGGGTGTGTATATATTTATAATTGTTATATCTTCTTGGATTTATCCTTTGATCATTATATAGTGTCCTTCTTTGTCTCTTTTCACGGCCTTTATTGACAAGTCTATTTTATCTGATATGAGTATAGCTACTCCTGCTTTCTTTGGGTCTCCATCTGCATGAAATATCTTTTTTCCAGCCCTTCACTTTCAGTCTGTATGTTTCCCTAGGTTTGAGGTGGGTCTCTTGTAGACTTAATATATAGGGGTCTTGTTTTTGTATCCATTCAGCCAGTCTTTGTCTTTTGGTTGGGGCATTCAACCCATTTACATTTAAGGTAATTATTGATAAGTGTTATCCCATTGCCATTTACTTTGTTGTTTGGGGTTTGAGTTTATAATCATTTTCTATGTTTCCTGTCTAGAGAAGATCCTTTAGCATTTGTTGGAGAGCTGGTTTGGTGGTGCTGAATTCTCTCAGCTTTTGCTTGTCTGTAGTTTTTGATTTCTCCTTCATATTTGAATGAGATCATTTCCAGGTCCAGTCATCTGGCTTGTAGGTTTTTCTCTTTCATCTCTTTAAGTATGTCTTGCCATTCCCTTCTGGCCTGAAGAGTTTCTATTGAAAGATCAGCTGTTATCCTTATGGGAATCCCCTTGTGTGTTATTTGTTGTTTTTCCCTTGCTGCTTTTAGTATTTGTTCTTTTTGTTTGATTTTCATTCATTTGATTAATATGTTTCTTGGGGTGTTTCAGCTTGGGTTTATCTTTGGGACTCTCTTGAGTTCTTGGACTTGGGTGGCTATTTCCTTCCCCATTTTAGGGAAGTTTTCAACTATTATCTCCTCACATATTTTCTCATGGCCTTTCCTTTTGTTTTCTTTTTCTAGGACTCCTATGATTCGAATATTGGGGTGTTTAACATTGTCTCAGATGTGTCTGAGATTGTCCTCATTTATTTTAATTCTTTTTTTTTCCTCTCTGCTTCATTTATTTCCAATTGTTCTATCTTACACCTCACTTATCCTATATTCTGCCTCAGTTATTCTACTGTTGGTTCCCTCCAGAGTGCTTTTGATCTCACTTATTGCATTATTTATTATTGATTGACTCTTTTCTATTTCTTCTAGGTCCTTGTTAAACTTATCTTGCATTTTCTCAGTCCTTGCCTCAAGACTATTTATCTGTAACTCTCTTTTGTTTTCAAGATTTTTGACCATTTTTACTATCATTATTCTGAGTTATTTTTCAGTTAGACTCCCTATCTCATTCTCTTTTGTTTGGTTTGGTGGGCTTTTATCATGTTCCTTTACCTCGTGAATATTATCTACCTTTTAATCTTGTTTAGATTGCTGTGTTTGGGGTGGTCTTTCTGTATGCTAGAAGTCTGTGGTTCCTCTTTATTTTGGAGGTTCCTCATTGTGGGTGGGGTTGGCCGAGTGGCTTGTCAAGGTTTCCTGGTTAGGGAAGCTTGTGTCGGTATTCTGGTATTCTGGCTCTCTTCTCTCTGGAGTGCAATAAAGTGTCTAGTAGTGAGTTTGGAAGTGTCTATGGGTTTGGTGTGACTTTTGGCCACTGTATTTTTGTCTCAGGGTTATGTTCCTAAATGTTGGAGAATTAGCTTGGTATGTCTTTTCTGAAACTTGTTGGTTCTTGGGTGGAGCTTGGTTTCAGTGTAGGTATGGCAGCTTTTGGATGAGCTTTTGTCAATTAATGGTCCCTGGAATCAAGAGTTTTCTAGTGTTCTCAAGTTTCGGATTTAGGCCTCCTGCCTCTGGCTTTCAGTCTTATTCTTATAGTAGCCTCAAGACTTCTCCATCCATACAGCAATTATGATAAAACATCTAGGTGAATGGTGGAAAGATTCTCTACAGTGAGGGACACCCAGAGAAGTTCACAGGGTTACATGAAGAAGAGAAGAGTGAGGAGGGAAATAGAGGTGACCAGGAGGAGAAGAGGGGGAATCAAAAGAGGGGAGAGCAGTCTAGCCAGTAATCAATTCTCTATTTGCTCTACACAGTCTGGAACATTTAGACAGGTTCACAGAGTTCCACAGAGAAAAGAAGAGGGAGGAAGGAGATAGAGCTGACCAGGAGGACAGCAGGGAGGGTCAAAACGAGAGAGACCAATCTAGCTTGTGATCAGTTCTCTAAGTTTTCTCCACAGCCTGGAACACCCAAAGAAATTCACAGAATTAAGTAGAGAAGAGAAAGGGGAGGGAGGAGATAGAGGTGATCTGGGGGAGGAAAAGGAGAGTCAAAAGGAGAGAGAGCAATCAAGCCAGTAATCACACTCCTAAGTAAAAATGGGTACTGAAGATTGGATTCTTAAAGGTACAGAATTGATAACAAATACCTAAAAGCAAAGATTAAAAATCTAGAGTAGAGGTTCAGTTCAGTCACTCAGTCATGTCCGACTCTTTGCGACCCCATGAATTGCAGCACACCAGGCCTCCCTGTCCATCACCAACTCCTGGAGTTCACTCAGACTCACGTCCATCGAGTCAGTGATGCCATCCAGCCATCTCATCCTCTGTCGTCCCCTTTTCATCCTGCCCCCAATCCCTCCCAGCATCAAAGTCTTTTCCAATGAGTCAACTCTTCGCATGAGGTGGCCAAAGTACTGGAGCTTCAGTTTAATGGTGCTGGATCTTGGATACAGGTGGTGCCATTCTTGGAAGTTCTCACTAATAAATATTCTTTGAGGCCAGGCATTCTCTGGCAGTATATTGTCCTGGATTCAGTGCTCTCACCCCAGAGGCTCAAGCTCAATATATTGCCAGGGAACCAAGATCCCTTAAGCCATCTGTTATAGCAATAAAGGAGACTAAAACAAGCAAACAAAAACAAGAAACAAATAACGACCCCAAGACAAATGGTAAATGCAAAATCAGACAAATAAAAACAAAAATAAAGGAGCATGCACACACAAAAAACCAAAACAATTCACAGAAAACAAAGTATACAAGAGAATAACCTGGAGAGCAAAGAAAGCCAAACATAATATCAATCATTAGAAGAAAACTATCTAAAAGTGAAAAGTGAAAGTGTTAATCACTCAGTCATGTCTGACTCTTTGCATCTCCATGATCTGTAGCCCACCAGACTCCTCTGTCCATGGAATTCCCCAGGAAAGAATACTGGAGTAAGCAACCATTCCCTTCTCCAGATGATCTTCCAAACCCAGGGATCAAACCTGGGTCTCCCACATTGCAAGCAGATTCTTTACCAACTAAACCACTAGGGAATCCTTTTTTAAACTAAAACAAAAAACAATACCAAAGCAGAGTGTCAACTGAAGAATAAAGCAAAGAACACAAACAAAAAAACAAAGTTAAATAAAAATATTTGTATATCTTAAATGAAAATTACAAGAAGAAAAGAACAACAACAACAACAACAACAAAAAAAAAACGAAAAAAGAGAACATAGTACTGAAGAAAGCCAACATAAATGTAGATATTTTTAAAGAAAATAAAAAGTATGATTTAAAAAATTATCAAAAGCCTAAGTAGAGATGATAATAATAATATTAATAATAACAAACAACCACAGCAACATAGAGGAAACAAAGAGAAAAAAATCCAGACAGATGGAACCAACTACAGAACAAATCAAAATATAAGAATAATAATAAATTATTTTCTCAGGTCTCAGCTCTCTGTGTACTTTCCCCTGCTATAAGTGAAAGCCCACCTTCACCTACCTAGGAGGCCCTCTAAAACTCAGGGGGTGGGGCTGGTCTCTGGACCTGCCATGGGGACAGTTTAGACTCTAATCTAGCCTTGCTTTTGCTTGTCCTTTCCTCCAATGTCCACAGATGCCAAAGTTAAGGTGTTTACCCCCTCCATGGGAAGACTCATTGACTTTTTATATATTCCATGGACATAGTTTCTATTTAATTGATTATGTGGATTTGATCTGAAGCTTATACAGCTGGTGGAAAGATTTTTGATTATCTTCTTTAACTACTCTGCCCCTGGAGCTCAATTGTGGTTTTATCCCCGCCTCTGCATGTGGGTCATCCACAGGAGTTTTCTCCTGAGGCTGTGCTGGAGGTCTTGAGTCTGCCCTAGTGAGGGTCTCACATGGGGGTGGCTCAGCTGCTTGGATTGTGGGAACCCTGGGAGTTCTAGGTGTGCAGGGATGCTGGCCACCATGGATTTAAGACATATTGCACATTTAGATTTTCTTTTCTAGCCTCTGACTACTCTGCCCAGTGAGGACTGAGCATGGAGGTGGCAAGATTTCTTGATTCACAGAGACCCCAGGGGTGACAGGCTTGCAGTGAAGCCAACGGCCATGGACACAGAAGATATGGCACTATTAGAATCTTTTTCTAGCCTCTGAAGCTGTCAAAAGAAGGACCCTGACTGCTCCTTCTCTATTGCTCAGCACAGCAGACACTCAAAGGACATCCCTCACTGGGATCTTCTCTATTGGTCAGTTGCCCACAGCAGCATTTGGGGAGACAAACCTAGACAGCACATTAAAAAGCAGAGACATCACTTTGCCAATAGAGCTGCACATAGTCAAAACAATGGTTTTCCCTTTAGTCATATATGGATTTGATACCTGGACCATAAAGAAGGCTGAGCACTGAAGAATTGATGCTTTTAAATTTTGATGCTGGAGAATACTCTTGAGAGTACGTTGGACTGCAAGGAGATCAAACCAGTCAATCCTAAAAGAAATCAACTCTGAATGTTCATTGAAAGGACTGATGCTGAAGCTAAAGTTCTAATACTTTAGCCACCAGATATGCAGAGCTAACTTATTGGAAAGACCTTGATACTGGGAAAGATTAAAGAAAAAGGAGAAGTCAGCATGAGAAAATGAGATGGTTAGATAGTATACCCAACTCAATAGACATGAATTTGAGCAAACTTGGAGATATTGGAGGACAGGAGCTGGCATGCTGCAGTCCATGGATTGAAAAGAGCCGTACAGGACTTAGCAACTGAAGAACAACAACAAATAAATGAAATCTGATTCCTAAGTTTCTACCCATTTAAAGTAAACTACTCTGTCACTTCCCCAAAAAATGGTGATTCCCACTTTATTGTCCCCAGCAGCTCTAGAATTCTTTTAGGAAATTTGATTAGTTGGACTTCCTCTTAGTATAAAGATAGTGACTATTAACACAGATACAATTTCCTATGAAATTCTTGTGAACTATTTTCCTACATAAACATCAGGATTTAACAACCATCATGAATATCCACATACAGAGTTGTCTCTTTTCACTTTTTTTTGGTGTAATTTGCAATTCAGTTTAAAAACAGTAAATATTTGGAAAAAAAAACAGCAGTTTTCCTTCACTGGAGAAACATAAAAATATCACATTAAGTGGAACTGCTCTAGAAATATAAAACTGAAATAGATGATCTTTTTCATTATTTCCCTCAAATTTCCCATTTTGTATCTTTCACTTGGACTCAGTAGTTTCTCTGTCTGCCCTATATGCATACTTATTTCCTTTTAAACTTCTAAGCATATTTTTTTTCTTTTACTAAGAGTAATAGCTATCATTATTACATTTTTTTCATGGTAATATTATTTTAAGAGACTTATGTACTAAATAATTTTTCCTTCCTTCATTGATCCTTAACTCATTCTTGCTCCTTGGACCACATTCCTTAATATGTTAAAGCACATATGTTCTTTTCTAAAATAAATTTATTTTCAATTGGAGAGTAATTGTTTTAAAATATGTCGTACATCAACATAAATCAGCTGTAGGTATATATATATATATATATATATGTTCCTCCCTTTTGAAAATCCCTGCCAACTCCTACCCCATCCCATGCCTGTAGATTGTTACAGATCACCAGTTGGATTTCCCTGCATCATACAGCAAATTCCCACTTGCTCTCTATTCTACATATGGTAATATATATCTTTCAGTGGAACTCTTTCAAATCATCCCATCCTATTCCTCCCCCACTATGTCCACCACTCTTCTATGTCTGTGTCTTTATTGCTGTCCTGCAAATATGTTCATTGTTACCATTTCTCTAGATTCTGTATATGTGTTAATAAACAATATCATTTTTTCTCTTTATGACTTACTTCACTTTGTATAATAGGCTCTAGGCTCATTTGCCTCATTAGAACTAACTCAAAGGTGTTCTTTTTTATGGTTGAATAATATTCCATTGTATAGATGTACCACAGCTTCTTTATCCATTCATCTGTTGATGGACATCTAGGTTGCTTCCATGTCCTAGCTATTGTAAATAATTCTGCAATGAAGATTGTTGTACAAGTGTTTTTTATTATTATTTCAATTTTGATTTCCTAGGGTATATGCCCAGTAGTGAGATTGTTGAAGATTGATGGATCATTTTATTTCTAATATTTTAAGGAATCTCCATATTGTTCTCCATAGTGGCTGTATCAATTCATATTCCCACCAACAATGCAAGAATGTTACCTTTTCTCCACACCCTCTCCAGCATTTACTGTTAGTAAGTTTTTGATAATGGCCATTATGACTTGTGTGAAATGATACCTCATTGTAGTTTTAATTTGCCTCTCTCTAATAATGAACAATATCGAGCGTCTTTTCATGTGTTTATTAACTGTGTGTATGAATTATTTGGAGAAATGTATTTAGGTCGTCTGCCTCCTTTTTGATTGGGTTGTTGGATTTTCTGATACTGAGCTGCATGAGCTGCTCATATATTTTGGAAATTAATCCTTTGTCACTTGTTTAATTTGTTATCATTTAATCCCATTTTGAGGGTTGTCCTTTCACCTTTTTACAGCTTCCTTTGCTGAGCAAAAGTTTTTAAGTTTAATTATGTCTTACTTGTTTATTTTTGTTTTTATTTCCATTATTATAGGAGGTGGATCATAGAGGACCTTACTGTGATTTATGTTAAGGAGTGTGCTGTCTATGTTTGCCTCTAGGAGCTTTATAGTTTCTGGCCTAACATTAAAGTATTTGATGCATTTTGAGTTTATTTTTTTGTGTATGGCATTAGAAGGTATTCTAGTTTTCACTCTTTTACATGTAGCTGTCCAATTTTTTCCAGGACCACTTATTGAAGAGGCTGTTTTTTCTCCATTGTATATTCTTCTTTACTTTATTATGGATAAGGTACCCATAGGTCAATGGGTTCATCTCTGGGCTTTCTATCCTTTTTCATTGGTCTATAATTCTGTTTTTGTGTAGCACCATATTGTCTTAATGACTGCAGCTTTGTAGTATAGTCTGAAGTCAAGATGGTTGATTCCTTCAGATCCATTTTATTTCTCTATATTGCTTTGGCTACTCAGGTTTTTTATGTTTCCATACAAATTATGCAATTTTTTCCTGATATTATGAAAAATGTTATTGATAATTTGATATGGACTTCATTGAATCTATAGATTGCTTTGGGTAATATGGTCATTTCCACAATATTGATTCTTCCTGTCCAAGAATATGGTATGTCTCTCCATCTGCTTCTGTCCTCTTTTATTTCTTTCATCACTGGCATATTCTTTTCTGCACACAGCTCTTTTGTCTACTTAGGTTAGTTTATTCCTAAGTATTTCATTATTTTTGTTGCAACCGTGAAAGGGATTAATTCCTTGATTTCTTTTTCTGAGTTTTCATTGTCAATGTATGGGAATACAATGAGCTTCTTTATATTAATTTTATATCCTGTGACTTTACTATATTCATTGAGAAGCCATAGTAATTTCCTGGTGGCATCTTTAGGGTTTTCTATGTATAGTTATCATATTATCTGCAAACAGTGACAGTTTTACTTCTTCTTTCTCTCTGAATTCCTTTTATTTCATTTTATTCTCTGATTTCTGTGGCTAGTACTTCCAAAACTATGTTGAGTAATAGTGGCAAGAGTGGGCACCCTTGTCTTATTCCTTATCATAAAGGAAATGCTTTCAGTTTTTCACCATGGAGAATAATGCTTGCTGTGGATTTCTTATGTATGGCCTTTATTATGTTGAGGTATGATCCTTCTATGCTTACATTCTAGATTTTTTATCATAAATGAGTGTTGAATTTTGTCAACAGACTTCTCTGAATCTATTGAGATGATCTTAGGTTTTATCTTTCAATTTATTAATACGGTATATCACTTTGATAGATTTGTGTATATTGAAGAATCCTTGCATTCTCAGACAAAGCCCACTGATCATGATATATGATTATTTTAATGTGTTGTTAGATTATGTTTCCTAGAATTTTGTTGAATATTTTTTCATCTATGGTCATCAGTGATAATAGCTTGCAATTGTCTTTTCTGTGGCATCTTTGTCTGATTTTGATATCAAGGTGATGTTGGCCTCATAAAATATGTGCAGATTTTTCCTTCCTCTGCACTTTTCTGGAAATATTTGAGCAGTATAGGCATTACTCTCCCTTAAACTTTTGGTAGAGTCATGTGTAAAACCATCAGGTCCAAGACTTTTGCTGGTTAGAAGATATTTTATTACAGTTTTGATTTATGTTCTGTGATTTATGTGCTTGTGATTGGTCTGTTCATATTCCTGAGTCAGTTTTGGAAGGTTATAATTTTTTAAGAATTTGTCCATTTCATCCAGTTGTCCAATTTTAGAGGTGTATAGTTGCTGATAGTAGTCTCTTATGTTCCTTTTAATTTCTATGTGGTCTGTTGCAAATTCTCCTTT
This sequence comes from Oryx dammah, assembly GCF_014754425.2. NCBI lineage: Eukaryota > Metazoa > Chordata > Mammalia > Artiodactyla > Bovidae > Oryx > Oryx dammah. The sequence continues at coordinate 58,926,700 of NW_024070207.1, forward strand.
TTCATTTCCAATTTTATTGATTTGAGTCTTCTAACTTTTTTGTCCTCATGAGACTGGATAATGGTTTGCCGTTTTGTTTATCTCCTCAAAGCTTTCAGTTTTATTTATCTTTGCTAGTGTCTCCATTTTTTTTTTCATTTATTCCTGCTCTGATCTTTATGATCATTCCCTTCTACTAATTTTGAAGGGGGGGATGAAGGGGAGGTTGTTCTTTTTCTAGTTGCTGCTGTCACTCCTTTCTAGTGTATTTTTTAAGTTATTGTGTTGTTCATTGTTGACTGTCTATTCATTATTTCTCCTAGATCCTTCTTAAATATCTGTTGTATCTTCTCAATTCCAATCCATTAGGTTGTTTATTTGATGCTATTGTTTCTTGAAATAGGATTCTATAGCTATAAACTTCCCTCTTAGCACTGCTTTTATTCATCTCATAGGTTGGGAATTGCCATATTTTCATTTTCATTTGCTTCTCAGTTCATTTCAGTTCAGTTCAGTCGCTCAGTCATGTCCGACTCTTTGCAACCCCATGAATCGCAGCACTCCAGGCCTCCCTGTCCATCACCAACTCCAAGAGCTCACTCAGATTCAAGTCGATCAAGTCAGTGATGCCATCTAGCAATCTCACCCTCTGTCATCCCCATCTTCACCTGCCCCCAATCCCTCCCAGCATCAAAGTCTTTTCCAAAGAGTCAACTCTTCGCATGAGGTGGCCAAAGTACTGGAGTTTCAGCTTTAACATCATTCCTTCGAAAGAAATCCCAGGGTTGATCTCCTTCAGAATGAACTGGTTGGACCTCCTTGCAGTCCAAGGGAATCTCAAGAGTTCTCCAACACCACAGTTCAAAAGCATCAATTCTTTGGCACTCAGCTTTCTTCACAGTCCAACTCATGCATCCATAAAAGACCACTGGAAAAATGATAGCCTTGACAAGATGGACCTTTGTTGGCAAAGTAACTTCTCTGCTTTTGAATATGCTATCTAGTTTGGTCATAAATTTTCTTCCAAGGAGTAAGCGTCTTTTAATTTGGTGGCTGCAGTCACCATCTGCAGTGATTTTGGAACCCAAAAAAATAAAGTCTGACACTGTTTCCACTGTTTCCCCATCTATTTCCCAGGAAGTGATGGGACCGGATGCCATGATCTTCGTTTTCTGAATGTTGAGCTTTAAGCCAACTTTTTCACTCTCCTCTTTCACTTTCATCAAGAGGCTTGTTAGTTCCTCTTCACTTTCTGCCATAAGGGTGGGGTCATCTGCATATCTGAGGTTATTGATATTTCTCCCAGCAATCTTGATTCCAGCTTGTGTTTCTTCCAGTCCAGCATTTCTCATGATGTACTCTGCACATACGTTAAATAATCAGGGTGACAATATACAGCCTTGACATACTCCTTTCCCTATTTGGAACCAGTCTGTTGTTCCATGTCCAGTTCTAACTGTTGCTTCCTGGCCTGCATAGAGATTTCTCAAGAGGCAGGTCAGGTGGTCTGGTATTCCTATCTCTCTCAGAATTTCCCCCAGTTTATTGTGATCCACACAGTCAAAGGCTTTGGCATAGCCAATTGCTTCTAGGTATCATGTATTTCTTCTTTGTTTTCTTTAGTGACCTCTTGTTTATTTAGAAATGTGTTGTTTATCCTCTTTGTATTCATGTTTTTGTAGGTTTTTTTTTCCCCTGTAGTTCATACCTAATCTTACAGCATCCTTGTCAAAAATATGCTTGAAATGATTTATTTTTATTTTTTTAATTTACCAACACTTGAGTTGTGACCCAAAATGTGATCTCTCCTTCAGAATGTTCTATTTGCACTGGCAAAATAAATAAATAAATAAATAAATAAGTGTTGTTTTTGTATAGAATGCCCTGTAGATTATAGTCAGGTCCAACTGGTCCAATGTATCCTTTCATTCAGTTCGGTCCCACAGTCGTATCCGACTCTTTGCAACCCCATGAATCGCAGCATGCCAGGCCTCCCTGTCCATCACCAACTCCAAGAGCTCAATCAGATTCAAGTCGATCAAGTCAGTGATGCCATCCAGCAATCTCACCCTCTGTCATCCCCATCTTCACCTGCCCCCAATCCCTCCCAGCATCAGAGACTTTTCCAATGAGCCAACTCTTCGCATGAGGTGGCCAAAGTACTGGAGCTTCAGCTTTAGCATCATTCCTTCCAAAGAAATCCCAGGGTTGATCTCCTTCAGAATGGACTGGTTGGATCTCCTTGCAGTCCAAGGGACTCTCAAGAGTCTTCTCCAACACCACAGTTCAAAAGCATCAATTCTTCAGCGTTCAGCATTCTTCACAGTCCAACTCTCACATCCATACATGAGCACAGGAAAAACCGTAGTCTTGACTAGACGGACCTTAGTCGGCAAAGTAATGTCTCTGCTTTTGAATATACTACCTAGGTTTGTCATAACTTTTCTTCCAAGGAGTAAGCGTCTTTTAATTTCATGGCTGCAGTCACCATCTGCAGTGATTTTGGAACCCAAAAAAATAAAGTCTGACACTGTTTCCACTGTTTCCCCATCTATTTCCCAGGAAGTGATGGGACCAGATGCCATGATCTTCGTTTTCTGAATGTTGAGCTTTAAGCCAACTTTTTCACTCTCCTCTTTCACTTTCTTCAAGAGGCTTTTTAGTTCTTCTTCACTTTCTGCCATAAAGGTGGGGTCATCTGCATATCTGAGGTTATTGATATTTCTCCCGGCAATCTTGATTCCAGCTTGTGTTTCTTCCAGTCCAGTGTTTCTCATGATGTACTCTGCATATAAGTTAAATAAGCAGGGTGACAATATACAGCCTTGACATACTCCTTTTCCTATTTGGAACCAGTCTGTTGATCCATGCCCAGTTCTAACTGTTGCTTCCTGACCTGCATACAGATTTCTCAAAAGGCAGGTCAGGTGGTCTGGTATTCCCATCTCTCTCAGAATTTTCCACAGTTTATTGTGATCCACACAGTCAAAGGCTTTGGCATAGTTAATAAAACAGAAATGGATATTTTCCAGGAACTCTCTTGCTTTTTCCATGATCCAGCGGATGTTGGCAATTTGATCTCTGGTTCCTCTGCCTTTTCTAAAACCAGTTTGTACATCAGGAAGTTCACGGTTCACGTATTGTTGAAGGCTGGCTTGGAGAATTTTGAGCATTACTTTACTAGCATGTGAGATGAGTGCAATTGTGCGGCAGTTTGAGCATTCTTTGCAATGGCCTTTCTTTGGGATTGAAATGAAAACTGACTCTTTCCAGTCCTGTGGCCACTGCTCAGTTTTCCAAATGTCCTGGTATATTGATTGCAGCACTTGCACAGCATCTTCTTTCAGGATTTGAAACAGCTCAACTGGAATGCCATCACTTCCACTAGCTTTGTTCATGGTGATGCTTTCTAAGGCCCACCTGACTTCACATTCCAAGATGTCTGGCTCTAGAGTAGTGATGACATCATCATGATTATCTTGGTCGTGAAGATCTTTTTTGTACAGTTCTTCCGTGCATTCTTGCCACCTCTTCTTAATATCTTCTGCTTCTGTTAGGTCCATACCATTTCTGTCCTTCATCAAGCCCATCTTTGCATGAAATGTTCCCTTGGTATCTCTAATTTTCTTGAAGAGATCTCTAGTCTTTACCATTCTGTTGCTTGTATTTCTTTGTATTGATCGCTGAAGAAGGCTTTCATATCTTTTCTTGCTGTTCTTTGGAACTCTGCATTCAGTTGCTTATATCTTTCCTTTTCTCCTTTGCTTTTTGCCCCTCTTCTTTTCACAGCTATTTGTAAGGCCTCCCCAGACAGCCATTTTGCTTTTTTGCATTTCTTTTCCATGGGGATGGTCTGCATCCCTGTCTCCTGTACAATGTCACGAACCTCATTTCATAGTTCATCAGACACTCTATCTATCAGATCTAGGCCCTTAAATCTATTTCTCACTTCCACTGTGTAATCAATCATAAGGGATTTGATTTAGGTGATACCTGAATGGTCTAGTGGTTTTCCCTACTTTCTTCAATTTGAGTCTGAGTTTGGTAATAAGGAGTTCATGATCTGAGCCACAGTCAGCTCCTGGTCTTGTTTTTGTTGACTGTATACAGCTTCTCCATCTTTACTGCAAAGAATATAATCAATCTGATTTTGGTGTTGACCATCTGGTGATGTCCATGTGTAGAGTCTTCTCTTGTGTTATTGGAAGAAGGTGTTTGCTATGACCAAAGCATTTTCTTGGCAAAACTCTATTAGTCTTTGCCCTGCTTCATTCCCCATTACAAGGCCAAATTTGCCTGTTACTCAAGGTGTTTCTTGACTTCCTACTTTTGAATTCCAGGCCCCTATAATGAAAAGCACATCTTTTTGGGGTGTTAGTTCTAAAAGGTCTTCTAGGTCTTCATAAACCCTTCAACTTCAGTTTCTTCAGCGTTACTGGTTGGGGAATGTTATGCCTGATGTCCAAGTTCCCAAAACTGAGAGAATAAGACGTCCACAGCAATGCAAAAGCATAAAGGGGTTTTATTGCTAGCTCTGAGCTAGGGCTCCCATCTCATCCAGTGCAGTGGAGTCTTGACGAGAGCCCTGAGCTGTGAATCACAGCTGCTTTTATACAGGCAGTTCTTAGTACAGCTGGCAGGTACTGATTGGCTGAGCCATACATGTGTGCACGATTTTCAAATCCCGCATCCCTATCAGGATTGGCTCAGGTTTGGCGCCAGCGGGGACTTTCCCAGGGTGTGATTTCCCAGAATCATGACTCAGGTTTTACAAGAATCTTAATCTTAGGCCTAGCATAGCTTGTTGAGCCTGTCATGGCTCAGGTCTGGTCCGTTAACATTCCCCCCTGACTTTAGTTTTCCTGAGGAATCTTCCTCAGCATTTTGGGGCAGGGCCTGATATTGCTGCCTAAGTACTAGTACCTGGACTGTATTGATGTGCTCCTTAACAAATGTGATAAGTCTATTTAGGATGCAGGGACCAAGAGTGAGAATCAGTAGTAGCACTATGAGAGGGCCCACCAGGGTGGAAATCAGCGTTGTTAACCATGGGGACTGTTGGAACCAGGACTCAAATCATCCCTGTTGGGCTTCTCGCTCTCTTTTTCATTGGGCTAGCCTTTCCCTTACTTTGGCCATAGATTCTCTTACTACTCTGGTGTGGCCTGCATAAAAACAACATTCTTCCCTCAGAGCCGCGCAGAGTCCCCCCTTGTTGCAGGAACATCAGATTTAACCCTCTTCAGTTTTGTAAGACCACCTCGGACAGGGAAGTTAGTGATTTCTCTAGGTGACTAACTGATTCCTCTATGCGGGTGATATCTTCATCTATAGCTGCCCACATGAAGTGAACCCTTGGCCTTGGAGGGACAAGGCAGCTATCCTGGTTCCTGCTCTGATGATCCCAAGACTAAACATGGTTGCTAATGTGATGGCCGTGATGGGCTCTCTCTTATTTCTAGGCATTTCCCTTGGTTAGCTCGCTATTTCCCAATCCCAATGAGTGTACATAACCTCCTTAGAGTGGTATAGGATCCTTGGTATTACAGCCACCAAAACACAAAATTCTCTACTCTGATTAAAAACTGATGCATGTAAACAAGGAGTCAGCCTGGTATGGGAACAGACCCACCAACCTCCTGCCTCAGGCACAATCCATTTTGTTTCATCTAGTCCTGTAAGAATAGCAGTTTGGGCACACAAGGGGGTCTTTTCAGGTGGAACTATACCTAGGCAAAGTCCCCTTCTCCAAACTTCTTTCATTGTGAGACTGACCCTGTGTTCTCCCCAGTGACACTGAGGTAGATTTGGGCTGGTAGTCAGGTTGTAAGAAACATTTAAGCCTATTGCTTCATAAAAGGGAGGGTAAAGAGTATAACAGAGCCAACAGGATTGGGTTGCATTTGGGTTGGAATGATTTAGGGCTGCAAAGGCTGCCTTAACTAGATCCCATAATGGGTCTGACGTTTTTGAGTCAGGGATGGGGGTCAAGGGGCCGAGGGCCTCTGTTTCAATGAGCTGGTTCCCCGGCCAGGAAACAAAGGGTGTAGGGCTCAGCGTTGTAGCCCCCTGGGTCGGGTTTGCCTTAATTACTTTTTGTGAGCCTGGATTCTCGACCTGATTGGGGCCCACATTTTGGGTCCGGATGGGTTCTATTGTCTGGCTAATAACTAGAATTCCTCCAGGGTATGGGCTGGGCCACCTGACGTAGAGCTGGAAACCCCAAGATAGCCCAGAAACCCAAGACCTCTCCTGCTTAGCTGACTCCTGATTGAACATTACTTTCACATGATCAATCTTGTGGCTGGGTATGTTCCCGACTCTGACTCCGGGTAGGGGATAGACAAATGAGAAGTTGACCAAGTCCAGGTTCCCTACCCTCCATTTCCCTGCCCCGTCATTGGAGGTCACACAGCTCCAGGCCCAACGGAAATAATGTTGTAGGCCCCCGCAAGTCCCCCAATTGTTCTTTATGTGTCCAAGGCATGCCCAGAATCTGTAGTTCCTCAGCCATGGTCCCTCCCAACCACTGTCGATCAGTTTCCCCAGGTTAAAGTACATATCCGGCCACCAAGTATTGGGAGGGTGAATTCCGGTGGTCGAATTGAGTACCTCCCGAGTCAGTCCATTCTGAAGCTTCCACGTGATTTTGGCGGGTTGGTGCGGGTTAGCGCTGGCTGTCTCAGGGTCAAGGAAGACGGCCACCAACAGGAGAGTCAGAGTGATTAGTCCGGGACCTGCTGGTGGATGAGCTTCATTCTCAAAGGATGGGAGGGATGCGGTGTCACCTTCCATTTTTCCTGGGCCTTCTCTTGTTCTTCTGGAGTGGCACGGCACACGTGGTTACAGTGCACCCAAGGTCCAATGCAGTCAACCTTCAAGGCAGTGGGGGTGGTGAGAAGAACAACATAAGGACCTCTCCATCTAGGCTCTAGGGTTTTAGATTGGTGTCCTTTGACCCATACCCAGTCTCCTGGTCCAATGTTATGTGTAGGGATGGTCCCCTGGTTTTGGCCCTCATGAATGTCTTTAACTAAAGTCCAGATGTGTGTATGCACTTTGCTCCAGGCTAAGATTGCCTCCCGGAATGCTCTTAAGGTATGGTGAGATCCTGCTTTTCCCTTGAAAATAGGACATATTGGGGGAGGACTTCCATAGACAATGTCAAATGGGGTTAGGTTTAACTTGTAGTGGGTATTATGTGCCCGGAAGAGCGTGAAGGGAAAGAGGGTCACCCAGTCCCCACCAGTCTTTATTGCCAACTTTGTTAAAGTTTCTTTTAGGGTTCGGTTCATTCTTTCTACCTGTCCTGAGCTCTGGGGATTGTATTTGCAATGCAGTTTCCATTTGGTCCCCAGGGCTGAGGTCAGTCCCTGAACAATTTGGCTCACAAAAGCAGGTCCATTGTCAGAACGAATAGATACAGGCAGCCCAAACCTAGACATTATCTCTTCTAGAAGCTTCTTGGCAACCATCATTGCTGTCTCTCTCTTAGTGGGGTAGGCCTCCACCCACCCAGAGAAGGTGTCCACCAAGACTAACAAGTAATGGTACCCATACTTGCCTGGCCTTACCTCAGTGAAATCTATTTCCCAATGTTTTCTTGTCCTCTCTCCTTGGTACCTTATACCCGTGTGCTGTCCCTCCCCTGGTCTCATCATCTGGCATGCTTTATAGGCACGGGCTATGTCTTGTATAGCCGCTTTTTTTTTTTTTTTTTGGTCGGGGAAACCGCAGGCGAGCTGTCTGTAAGAGTGATAGAGTCTTCTTTTCCCCCGAATAGGTGGTCTAATGTAGGTGCGTGCAGAGTTGTAGGCCCAGATCAGCGGGGAGCAATAGGTTGCCCTCCTGGTCCCGGTACCATCTGTCCTTACTTGTAGAACGGTTGCTGTTTTCTCGAATCCAGTCCTGATCGGAGGGGGAGTACTTGGGGGCCGGTGGCAGGGTCCCCATTCCTGGGGCCGGCAATCCCACAGCCAGTATGTGGGTACCGTAGCTTCACGTGGCAGCTTGGTGAGCTGCTGCATCGGCAGCTCGGTTGCCTCGAGCCCCGAGATCTTTCCCCTTTTGGTGTCCCAGAACATGCACTATGGCTACCGCCCAAGGCTGGTGGACCACTGCCAAGAGTCTACGGATCTCAGGTAAGTTCTTGACTACCTTTCTCTCTGCCGTTAGGAACCCTCTTCCTTGTATATTGGGCCATGAATATGCTCTCAAAATGCTTGCCTCACGGGTTCAGTCCAAGTCCAGTTTTGGCTTTCTTTACCTCCTTCATACAGTAGTCAGGCCTTCTCGGTGAACCTGATGATCCACAGTCTGCAGTGCCCAATAGTCCCTAGGAATTCCCTCACTTGGCGAGGGGTCGCCAGCTCTGGAATCCACGGAATAGTCTCTTTCATGGGCTGCATCAGCCACCGTTGCCCCTGCTTCATCTTCTGCCGCCCTCACTAAATTTTCCCTAGCCTGTCTATTTTTTGCACCTTTTTTCTAATGTCCGGGCTGCCTGATTCACAAAATGCTAGTATAACTGCCGTGCACGACTCATCAGCCTGTGGGTCCATGGGGGTGTACTGTCTGAAAGCTTCCATTAACCTCTCTAAGAGGCTGCCGGGCTCTCAGTCGGTTCCTGTCTAACCAAATTTACCTTGGCCAAATTTTTTGGTTCCTGGCGGCTGCTCAAAGGCCAGCCATGAGAGTCTGAGGTACACTCAGGGATGCTCCCTATTTTCAGCACGCTTGAAATCCCAGTGGGGTCGCGTCAGAGGGAATCTCTTGTCAATTGGATTAGGCTGCATGGTAGGTCTTCAGTCCACCCCTGGAACATTTTTCCATGCCTCCGACAAAATCCGCTCATGTTCCTCTGTGGTGAAGACAGTCATCCCAAGTGAGGTCATGGGCGAAAAAGCATAGACTCTAGAAGGTCACTGAGGACAAAACTATACAGATTTCACCGCTCGAACGGCGGACAGGTTGATGGTCCCTGCCGGCGCCTATTTAGCAGTAAAAGTAGCTTATTCAGACTAGCAAAATGTTACTAATTTGTTCTTCTTCACCAGCACCGATAGATTCTGTGCTCTAGACTTAAAATCAGAAAAATGGTCAGTCATAAGGGACAACAGAGTGGAAATCTCTTGCCCCATGATTACAGAATAGAACACAGGAGACAAGATGAACACACAGAGAGCAGTGACAATGCCAGCACACACAAAGATGCGACGAACAGAGGAGAGACAAACCTCGGCTGAGAACATAGTACTAGGCCTTCCTGGGGCCCCCAAATCCCCCTATCCCTCAAGGTTACCTTTCCAAAGGGCGTCCACTGCCCACCAGATTTGGGATTGAGAGAGAAGTTCTCTTCTCTGCAGAGCCAGCAGCCTTCCAGCACAGATGCTGGGCCTCGGTCTTACACTGGCTAGGATGACTAATTCACCCCTGATTAGGCCTGACAAGAGCTCTCTTCTCACCAGAGCCAGCTGCCTTCCAGCGCGTATGCTGGGCCTTGGTCTTACACCGGCTAACCAAACTTAACACTGGTGTTCAGATATCTTTCCTCCAAGTGAAGAAACCCCTTCTACCGGGAGAGTGTTATTCTTCCCAGTTAAAGGGATCCTGGACGAGCCCTCAGATGTTATGCCCGAAGTCCAAGTCCCCAAAACTGAGAGAATAAGATGTCCACAGCAATGCAAAAGTTTAAAGGGGTTTTATTGCTAGCTCGAGCTAGGGCTCCCATCTCATCCAGCACAGTGGAGTCTTGACGAGAGCCCCAAGCTCTGAATCACTGCTGCTTTTATACAGGCGGTTCTTAGTACAGCTGGCAGGTACTGATTGGCTGAGCCATACATGTGCACGCAATTTTCAAATCCTGCATCCCTATCGGGATTGGCTCAGGTTTGGTGCCAGCGGGGACTTTCCCAGGGTGTGGTTTCCCAGAATCATGACTCAGGTTTTACAAGAATCTTAATCTTAGGCCTAGCATAGCTTGTTGAGCCTGTCATGGCTCAGGTCTGGTCCCTTAACAGGGCATAGACTTGGATAACTGTGATATTGAATGGTTTGCCTTGGAGACGAACAGAGATCATTCCGTCATTTCTGAGGTTGCATCCAAGTACTGCATTTCGGACTCTTTTGTTGACCATGATGGCTACTCCATTTCTTCTGAGGGATTCTTGCCCACAGTAGTAGATATAATGGTCATCTGAGTTAAATTCTCCCATTCCAGTCCATTTTAGTTCGCTGATTCCTAGAATGTTGATGTTCACCCTTGCCATCTCTTGTTTGACCACTTCCAATTTGCCTTGATTCATGGACCTGACATTCCAGGTTCCTATGCAATATTGGTCTTTACAGCATCGGATCTTGCTTCCATCACCAGTCATATCCACAGCTGGGTATTGCTTTTGCTTTGGCTCCATCCCCTCCTTCTTCCTGGAGTTATTTTTCCACTGATCTCCAGTAGCATATTGGGCACCTACTGACCTGGGGAGTTCATGTTTCAGTATCCTATGTTTTTGCCTTTTCATACTGTTCATGGGGTTCTCAAGGCAAGAATACTGAAGTGGCTTGCCATTCCCTTCTCCAGTCTGTCAGACCTCTCCACAATGACCCGCCCGTCTTGGATTGCCCCGCAGGTATGGCTTGGTTTCATTGAGTTAGACAAGGCTGTGGTCCTAGTGTGATTAGACTGACTAGTTTTCTGTGAGTATGGTTTCAGTGTGTCTGCCCTCTGATGCCCTTTTGCAACACCTACCATCTTACTTGGGTTTCTTTTACCTTGGGCGTGGGGTATTTCTTCACGGCTGCTCCAGCAAGGCACAGCCACTGCTCCTTACCTTGGACAAGGGGTATCTCCTTACCGCCGCCGTTCCTGACCTTCAATGTGGGATAGCTCCTCTAAGCCCTCCTGTGCCTGAGCAGCCACTGCTCCTCGGGTTGCTCCTCCCAGCCACCAGCCATGGCCTTGGGCATGGGTGGCTCCTCCCAGCTGCCGCCCCTGGCCTCGGGCTCAGGGTGGCTCCTCAGGGTCACTGCCCCTGACCTCGGCCACTGGGTGTCTCCTCCCGGCTGCCCCTGACCTCGGACATGGGATAGCTCCTCCCAGCCGCCACCCCTGATCTCGGACGCGGGGTGTCTCCTCCAGGCCGCCACTGGCCTCAGACACGGGGTAGCTCCTCCTGGCCACCGCCCTGACCTCGGATGTGGGGTGTCTCCTCCCATCCGCCACTGACCTTGGATGCGGGGTAGCTCCTCTTGGCCGCCGCCCCTGACCTCGGACGCAGGGTAGCTCCTCTTGGCCGTTCCTGCGCCGTCGAAGCCTGGCACTCTAGGCCCCTGCCCCTGACCTCGGACGTGGGGTAGCTCCTTTTGGCCGTGCTTAGTGTGCCGGCTCGCAGCCGCCTGCCTTTAGAACTTGTGTTTTGTTATTTATTTTCTGGATGATCTTTTCATTGTTTTGACTGGTGTCTTAAAGTCCCCCTCTATTATTGTGTTACTGCTGATTTCCTCTTTACTTGGTGTTACAACTGGCCTTGTGTATTGATTTGCTCCTATGTTGGGTGCATATATAATAGTTGTATCTTATTCTTGGATTAATCCTCTGATGATTGTATAGTGTCCTTCCTTGTCTCTTTTGTGGGTTCATATAAATTTTAGAACACTTTTTTTTTCTTTTTTTGTTCTGTGAAAAATGTGATGGGTTTTTTTAATAGAAACTGTGTTAAATCTCTAGATTGTTTTGGGTAGTATGGACATTTCTTTAAGTTCATTGCTTTATTTAACTGTGTCAGGTCTTAGTTGTGGCATGCAGGATCTTCAGTCTTAGCTGAAGCAGACAGGATCTTTGGTGGTGGCAAGAGGGATCTAGTTCCCTGACCAGGGATTAACCCTAGGCCCCCTGTATTGGGAGCATGGAGAATTTAGCTACTGGACCACCAGGGAAGTTCTTAGTATGGACATTTTAACAATGTTCATTCTTCTAATCCAAGACCATTGAATATCTTTCCATTTATTTTTAGCATCCTCACATTCCCTCATGAATGCTTTCTGGTTTCCAGAATATAGATCTTTACATCCTTGGTTAAACTTATTCCTAGGGTTTTGTTGTTGTTGTTGTTTGCTTTACAATATTGTGTTGGTTTTGCTATACATTGACATGAATCCACCATGGGTGTACATGTGTTCCCCATCCTGAATTCCCCTCCTACCTCCTCCCCATCCCATCCCTCTGGGTCATCCCAGTGCACTAGCCCTGAGCACTCTGTATCATGCATCAAACTTGGACTGGAGATTTGTTTCACATATGATAATTTACATGTTTCAATGCCCTTCCTCGCCCTCTCCCACAGAGTCCAAAAGACTGTTCTATATAGTTGTGTCTCTTTTGCTGTCTCTCATACAGGGTTATTGTTACCATCTTTCTAAATTTCATATATATGCATTAGTATACTGTATTGGTGTTTTATTTCTGGCTTACTTTACTCTGTATAATAGGTTCCAGTTTCATCCACATTATTAGAACTGATTCAAATGTATTATTTTTGATGGCTAAGTAATATTCCATTGTGTATATTTTTAAATGTAATTTCAAATGGGATTTTCTAAAATTTTTCATATCTGATATTTTAGTATTAGTGTATAGAAACACAAGATTTCTGCATATTGATCTTGCATCCTCCTATCTTGATGAATTCACTTGTTTGTTCTAATCATTTTTGAGTGGAGTCTATAGGATTCCCTATATAAAGTGTCATGTCATCTGCAAATAGTGATAGTTTTACCTCTTCCTTTCTAATTTGGATACCATTTATTTATTTTTTCCTGTTTGATTTCTATGTCTATGACTTCCAATACTATGTTAAATAAAATTGGCAAGACCCTTGCCTTGTCCTTGAATTTAGAGGGAAGGCTTTCAGCTTTTCATGGATGATTATTATGTTAGCTGTTGGGTTTTGAAGGGCACTGCAACTGATTTCACAATATTCTTGCCTGGAGAATTCCATTAACAGAGGAACCTAGTGGGCTACAGGAGTCATGGTGTTGCATGGAGTCATACACAACTGAAGCAACTTGGCATGCACACAGCATGTGGGTTTGTCATAAGTGGCATGTATTATGTGGAGATATGTTATCTTCTATGCCCACTTTGATGAGAGTTTTTATCATGAATGAATGTTGACTTTTATCAAATACTTTTTATGTGAAAATTAAAATGATCATATGATTTTTATCTTTCCTTTTGTTAATGTGCTGTATCACATTGTTTTGCAAGTGTTGAATCCTCTCTGTGATCCTTGAATAAATAGAACTTGATAATGATATTTGCAATTTTTTGTATTATTTGACTCAGTTTGCTAATGTTTTATTGATTTTTGAATGTATATTCATCAATGATATCAGCTTGCAATTTTTTGGTAGTGTTATTTTTTTTCTGGTTTTGGTACCAGAGAAATGAATGTCTCCTAGAATGATTTTTTGAAATCACTTAAGAAAGATAGGTATATTTTTTTCTTTATATATTTGATAGAATTCCTTTGTGAAGCTGCCCTGTCCTGGACTTTTGTCTGATGGAAAAAGTTTTATTACAAATTCAACTTTATTTCTAGTGATAGGTTGTTTCAAGTTATCTTTTTTCTTGATTTAGTTTTTGAAGATTATACGTTTCTAGAAATTTGTTAATTTCTTCTAGACTGTCAAATTTGTTAGCATATTTGTTAGCATAATACTCATGATTTTTTTTTAATTTCTCTGGTTTCATTTCTTATTTTGTTTATATGGACCTTTATTCCTCTTAGCAAGTCTGGCTATAGCTTCAACAATGTTATCTTTTTAAAAAATCAGCCTTTGGTTTCCTTGATCTTTTCTATTACTTTTAGGGTTGAAGTGTTTCTGAAAGAGGGCAACAAATGTTTGTTTCTGAACTTGTCATCTGGAAGCAGTGTTTCTGATGGTCTTTCTTTATAGGAATGACAGAAATATATTTGGCAGATGAATGGCTGCATAACAGCTATCAGGAGATATATTAATTTGCTCAAGCAGTGAGGCCACATCTGGTAAGACAGCTGCAATTGGAGTCATCACATGGTTAAGCTTATAATAATTTTCTGTACAGGCGACATAGGTCAATCAAATGTAGAGGTGTTGAAGGAATTGTTGGGAAAAAAAAAGTTGAAAAAGTTCAAGCACCTTTCAAGTCTCTGATGGTGGCACTAATCTCTGCAGTCCCTTTAGGACTGTAGTACGGGTTTTCTTTTAAATTTTCTTTAGAGTCATTTATAATTATTTTTACTTGGCCTTCCCCACTGTATAACCATCACATGTCAGGAAATCAACACTATGGAGATTATGCCAGTTGCTAAATATGTCAAATTATTTTTTAAAATTTCTTTTGAGGTATAGGTGATGTGTAATATAAGTTTCAGATGTGGGAATCAATTGAGTTGTCATGCTTTAATGATTTTATGATTCTAGTTAGGCTTTTTCTCACTTGACCTTGCCACTTCCACTATGCAGATTAACTATTGTTTTAGTTGACTTTTCATCTATTTTCTTTTTAGGAACATCAAGATCAACTAGCCAGTGTCACATATCTCTATTAGTCAAACTATTCTGACTGCTGCTTTGACTCTAATATACAACCAAACAAACATTTTCCCTTTTCTAAGCTTCTGTCCTGCAACACTAAATGCAGGTTCTCTGTTAATAAAATTAATAAATTTATAATCTATTTGTCATGTTAATAAATTTGTCCTAATGAAGTTTTAAGGGTTTTTTCATCACTGTCCACATCTTGAATATCCATAGTCTCCAGATTTCCATCCATACCAATGTAGTTATTTTGGAGGAAAATATACCTCCTTATAGGCAACATTTCTACCTCACTTTTCATAGCCTTCTTGGACTTAAAAATAGCTATAGATAACAAAGAAGGATTTTGTGGATGGGTTATGAGAAGAATCCTCATTGTGTTGCAAGGCAATTAATTCAGTAGAATCAATAATAATTTCCTGTGGAAAAGCAGGATTAATCTCCTTAGGCAGGAGTGGAATAGCTGCTTCCACTGACAGCGAAGGTTAATCAGAATTTAGGGGGTCAGTGCCCTCAGCTTCATCAGTCTCTTTCCATACGTCCCAACTTTAAGGATCCCATTCCTTTCCAGTCAGTGTCCTCACTTTAATAGCACACAACTTGAAAATGAAGATTAAATTTGTGCTATAATTTAGCTACTCAGAGGAAGACAGTAGATTTGATTTTCAGCAATCTAAGTGCTATTTTTAGAGAAGATAAGGATTTATTTTGAGTAGACATAGGAATTTTAATGTCAGGTATGAGGCGTTTGAGTTGTAAGTTAGAATTCATGAGCTCAACCTTTTCTTTCCTCACTTTATCCAATACAATTAGGAACAGCCATTCAATCTCACTATAATCATAAATTTGGTAAAATGTTATAATGTGTCAAATGTATAATCACTCTGAAAACAATTTTAATTAGTAATATCCAATTGGGGCTTCCCTGGTGGCTCAGAGGGTAAAGAATCCACCTGCAATGTGGGAGACCTGGGTTCAATCCCTGGGTTGGGAAGATCCTTTGGAGGAGGGCATGGCAACCTATTCCAGTATTCTCACCTGGAGAATCCCCATGGACAGAGGAGCCTGGTGGCTATAGTCTATAGGGTTGCAAAGAGTCAGACATGACTGAGTGACAAAGCACAGCACAATTGTCGTATTTTGTTTATCTCTATTGCCACATCATGCCAAAGACAGTGCTCTCTTCATTACTGAAAAGAGTCATCAGTTCCTTTAAATCTAATAAAATTAGAGAGTTAATATCAGAAATTCAAGAGTCAAATCAGAAAACTCATTTTTTATCTATATTATATATCCATATATCTTTATCTGTATATCTTCCTAGAAGGAAAGAGAGGCTTAAGAAATTGGCTCAAAAAATTAGGGGAAGTTGCAAGCTCCAAATCTGCAGGACAGGCTGGCAGGCTGGCAATTCTGGCAGGCATTAATGTTGCAGTCTTGATCCCAAAGACAGTCTGCAGGCAAAAATACTTCTGCCTTAGAAGATCATAGTCTTTATTAAAGCTTTCAAATTGATTGGATGAGGTCCATCCACACTGTTGGGGTAATCTGCTTTATTTAAAGTCCATTTATTTAATGTTAGTCATACCTAAAAAATACCTTCATGTCAACGTCTGGACTGGTGTTTGACCAAACAGATAGGTACCACCGTTTAACTAAATTGACAAATAAAATTAACCATTACAAAGCTTTAGAAAGGAAGAAAGACTAAGGAGAAGAATGAGTTTTCATAAGTTAAAAAAATACCAATGCCTACCAATGACTCTAAGCCTCAAAATTTAAAGGTCTACAGGCTTCAGTGATCCAGATCCAAACTAAAAGATAGCTTCATGGTGGGCTATAGGTATTCCTTGAACAACTACAGCAATTATAAACTGTATTTAACTCCAACTTGTTAGCTACAAAATGGCACTAGACATTAAAATGCCACCTTAATATTGTTTTGGCAAGGGTGTAAGAGACATTATTTTTACAGAAATGTACAAAACTATTCATTTATGACATCATTTGAAGCCTGACATTTACTTCAATTTAATATGAGACAGCTATGGGGGGAGTGAAGTGTAGATAAAAAATATATTATGATGTGTAGATAATTTTCAAGGTTGCATTATAGGTACATATGCTTTTCCATTATTATTCTCTTTACATTTGTATGTATTTGAATTTTTTCATATTTAATGGTTTTCTTCACCCCCTTAAAGAAGAAAGTAAACTACTCTTACTCTATGTCTTTGCTAAAGTTAGCCTCTCTGCCAGAAATCTCTAATATCCAGTCCTCTTTAACTCATTAACTTCTAGTTGTGGTTTAAAGTGCAGGATTTGATGCATATGTCACTTCCTTTGGGAAGCCTTCCCTGACAAAAAATACTATGCTAGGTTAAGTGCCTGTGTTCTGTATTCCCAGCAGAAAATATTCTTTTATATTTAGCTATTGATTTAGCTCCCACCCTCCAATTCTGCCTACTAAACTGTGAATTCCTTGAGGAGAGGGATTTACTATCATGGTATAAAGCAAAGTGCTCAGCACATGGTAGATATTCAAAGAGTTTTGAATAAAAGAATCAACATACTAGGAATCTATACTGATGTAATTGTTATAATTGCTAGGATTGCCAAAGGGAACAAAAATCAAAATGGCTGCCTTCAAAAAGTTTACAACACAGTGAGGGAATACATGGATGTGAAAATATATAAATATATTATTGTAATAAATGAGGTAAATGCTAGTTGAAGATATTTAAGATTTGGATGTGCTGAAAACAAACCTACTGAAATCACAGAGATAAATGTTCAATGTGTCATCATGTACATATGTACAAATAATATGGATTTTTAGGAATCAACATTTTATTATATCACCTGAAGTAGCAACTGACATTAGTATGATGGATATACAGACAAGATGGACAAGTTTTGGTGGGAAAGTCTGGTTTGTAGAGAGAACATTTCAGAGTAACAAACACAATCTCAAGATTATAAGTGTGAGTAAAGTAGATTACTACACTGTGGTTTTATTTAGTATACTTCTTTAGCTTTTATTTGTTTTTCTACCCTTCCTCATTCCTATTCCCTCATCCTCATGTCAGTGCTTTGATGCTCTAGATTATTTTTCCATTTTTATGTAAATAGCCTTCTTCCATGGCTTAACTTGGATCTAAGAATTAAACTTTCTGAATAATAAATGGTATTTAGTTTTCATGAGATATTTTCTTGTCTTTATTTTCACCATGTATATATATTTATTTTCCAATTAAAATACAAATAATTTAAAACAACAACCATAAAATGCAATTTCTAACAAAGTAACTTCAGATGTCTTGGAAATGAGAAGTAGGTTTTTCTGGCATTGCTCCTGTCATTCTTTTTAGGCAACTGCTTTCTTTGCCAACATATGGAACAGTGAAAACACTTCACCTATATCACATTTTAACCTCATGTTAAGTTAGCTGTGGGGCTTCCTTTGTGGCTCAGAATGGTAAAGAATCTGCCTGGAATGCAGGACACATGAGTTCAGTCTCTGACTTGGGAAGATCCTCTGGAGAAAGGAATGGCAACACACTCCTGTATTCTTGCTTGGAGAATCCAGTGGACAGAGGAACCTGGCAGGCTATATCCCATGGGGTCACAAAGAGTAGGATATGACTGAGTGATTAACACTTTCACTTAAGTTAGCTATAATTAGCAATGGATACTAGAACTTCTAATTCTAAGTCACATTTTCAATATTGATGCCTTAAAAGAAAAACATTATGTTAGAGATTTAGAAAAACTTAATTGTAAAAAATAAATTTTATTTCCTGAATAAATTCAATTTTATTGCATGATTTTAGCTAATATATAAATGATAATTATATATATTTATAGATATCTTGTAAATTAGTTAAAAAACAAATGATTTTGCTGTAGGTACATTCAATCTTGATCATTAAATATAATTGTTCACAAGAGTGTTTTCAAGGTTCAGAGAATTACTTTTTTAATATAAATTTATTTATTTTAATTGGAGGTTAATTACTTTACAATATTGTATTGGTTTTGCCATACATCAACATGAATCCACCACAGGTATACAAGTGTTCCCCATCCTGAACCCCACTCCCACCTCCCTCCCTGTATCATCCCTCTGGGTCGTCTCAGTGCACCAGTCCCAAGCATCCAGTCCAGGTTCGATGCATGATACAGAGAACTACTTTTAATGAAAACATTGTGAGTGATTAGCAGATATCATGGTCTTTAAAAAAACCAGATTTCTTATTGGAGTTTTATTAAGTAATTATATTCACACATCTATAATATTTTTGTGGATATGGCAAAGTTAGATTATGTTATATTTAAATCTTTGAAAGCTAACAATTCTCTAGCTCCACTTCATAACTGTCAAAGTGGCTAGAGTCAGAGGAAATTAAAGTTCTTCAACTGTCAGAATATGAATAGAGAGTTCCAAAGAATAGCAAGGAGAGATAAGCTTTCTTAAGTGAGCAATACAAAAAATAGAGGGAAGCAATAGAATAGGAAAGATTAGAAAGCTCTTCAAGAAAATTAGAGATACCAAGGGAATATTTCATGCAAAGATGGGCACAATAAAGGACAGAAAATGTATGGACCAAATAGAAGCATAAGATATTAAGAAGAGGTGGAAACAATACACAAAATAATTTTACAACAAAGATCTTAATGATCCAGATAACCACAATGGTGTGATCACTCACCAGACATCCTGGAGTGCAAAGTCAAGTGGGCCTTAGGAAGCATCACTACGAACAAAGTTAGTGGAGGTGACGGAATTCCAGCTGAGCTATTTCAAGTTCTAAAAGATGATGGAAAGTGCTGCATGAAGAGGTCACTTTTCATTCCAATCCTAAAGAAGGGTAATGCCAAATAACATTCAAACTACCACACAATTGTGCTTATTTCTCATGCTAGCAAGGTAATGCTCAAAATCCTTCAACCTAGGCTTCAACAGTACATGAACTGAAAAGTTACCGAACTTCGCAGGTCAGATCCCAAGGAGAGGATTAGATGGGCTACCATGAAGACAGTCTGAGGGGTTTAGTTGGACACAGTTAAGGGAGTCAAGGAAATAGTCTAGACTTGCCATAGAAGCAAAAGATTATTATCGTGGGATGTGAGAGGAGAGGGATATGCTAGCCAGGAAGTTTCCAACTTCATGTTGGAATGCCATCACAGATGCTATGCCATTACAGATGGCAGGGCACTACCCTCATGAGATCCAGAGGTGAAATGAGCAGTGGCTGCTATCTCCAGCCCCATAGGTGTGAGAAAGCACATATAACTGCCTATATCCTCTGTGGAGCCTATGCAGTCTGGCACTGCTGACAGTCCCATGAACTGTGACCAACTACCCAGGAGTACACATGGCCCACTTCAGGTCCAGACACCCCAAAACACACCTCCAGATATAACACGGCCCAACAAAAGAACAAGATCCAGCTCCACCCACCAGAACACAGGCAGCAGTCCCCTCTACCAGGAAATCTTCACAAGGCATTGGTCCAAACCCACTCACTGGGGACAGACACCATAAGTAAGAGGAACTATGACCTTGCAGAAAAGGAGATAACAAACACAATAAGTTAAATATAATGAGAAGAGAGAGAGAAATTTGTAGCATTAAATATAAATGTTAATTATATTATATTAATTAAATATAAATTAATTAATTATATAAATTAAATATTAATTATATTAATTAAATATGATAAGAGAGAGAGAAAAATGTAGCAGATGAAGGAGCAAGGTAAAAGCCTACAAGATCAAACAAAGGAAGAGGAAATGGGCAGTCTAACTGAAAAAGGATTCTGATTAATAATAGTAAAGTTGATCCAAAACCTCAGAAAAAGAATGGAGACACACACAAGTAGTTTGGAGGCACAGAACAAAAAGATAACTTATGACCAACCTAGATAGCATATTGAAAAGCAGAGACATTACTTTGCCAACAAAGATCCATCTAGTCAAGGCTATGGTTTTTCCAGTGGTCATGTATGGATGTGAGAGTTGGACTGTGAAGAAAGCTGAGAGCCGAAGAATTGATACTTTTGAACTGTGGTGTTGGAGAAGACTCTTGAGAGTCCCCTGGACTTCAAAGAAATCCAACCAGTCCATTCTGAAGATCAGCCCTGGGATTTCTTTGGAAGGAATGATGCTAAAGCTGAAACTCCAGTACTTTGGCCACCTCATGCAAAGTGTTGACTCATTGGAAAAAACTCTGATGCTGGAAGGGATTGAGGGCAGGAGGAGAAGGGGACAGCAGAGGATGAGATGGCTTGATGGCATCATGGACTCAATGGACGTGAGTCTGAGTGAACTCCGGGAGTTGGTGATGGACAGGGAGGCCTGGCGTGCTGTGATTTATGGGGTCGCAAAGAGTCGGACACGACTGAGCGACTGAACTGAACTGAACTGAAGTGAGAGTTAATTAGAGTTAATCACTGAATTTAGTAAAGTCATAGAATACAGAGTCAATACATAGAAATCAGTTGCATTCCTATACACTAACAATGAACTATAAGAAAGGGAAATTAAGGAATCCATTTCATTTACCACTGTATCTGAAAGAAGAAAATATCTAGGAATAAGCTGACCTTGGGAGGCAAAAGAGCTGTATACAGAAAACTATAAGACGTTGATGAAATAAATCAGACAATATGAGCAGATAAGAGATATACCATGTTCTTGTATTGGAAGGGTCAATATTGTGAAAATGGTTATACTACCAAAAGCAATCTACAAATTCAATGCAATCCTTATCAAACTGCCAATGGCATTTTTCATAGAACTAGAACAAAAACGTTCAGAAATCATATGGGAACACAAAAGACCCCAAATAAGCAAATCAATCTTGAGAAAGATGAATGGAACTGGAGGAACCAACCTCCCTGACTTCAGGCTGTACTACAAAGCTACAGTCATCAACACAGTATGGTACTGGCACAAAACAAAAATATAGACCAACAGAACATGAGAGAAAGCCCAGAGATAAAACCACACACGTGTGGGCACCTTATCTTTGACAAGGGAGGCAAGAATATACAATGGGAAAACAACATCTCTTCAATAAGTGGTGCAGGAAAACTGGTTAACCATATGTAAAAGAATTATACTAGAACAATTCCTAACATAATGCTGCTGCTGCTAAGTCACTTCAGTTGTGTCCGACTCTGTGCGACCCCATAGACGGCAGCCCACCAGGCTCCGCCATCCCTGGGATTCTCCAGGCAAGAACACTGGAGTGGGTCGCCATTTCCTTCTCCAATGCATAAAAGTGAAAAGTGAAAGTGAGGTCACTCAGTCGTGTCCAACTCCTAGGGACCCCAAGGACTGCAGCCGACCAGGCTTTTCCATCCATGGGATTTTCCAGGCAAGACTACTGGAGTGGGATGCCATTGCCTTCTCCTCCTAACCCACAGACAAAGGTAAATTCAAAATGGATTTAAGACCCAAATTTAAGACTAGAAACTATAGAATTCTTAGAGGTAAACTTTTTTTTTTTTTAATTTTGAAAGTCACAGATGTACAATCCAGTGATGCGGAATTTTAAAAGGTTATACTCCATTTATAGCTATTATAAAATATCAATTGTGCTTCCCATGTTGTACAATGTATTCTTGCATCTAGGATTTTGTACCTCTTAATTCCCTGCCCCTTCTTTGCTCCTCTCCTTTCCCCTCTGGTAAGCACTAGTTTGTTCTGTATAGTTGTGAGCCAGCTTCTTTTTTATATATATTCTCTCATGTGTTTTATTTTTTAGATTTCACATACAAGTGATATTATACAGTATTTATTTCTCTTTGACTTTTTTTCTTTTAGCAAACCCCCCTTCAATTCATCTGTGTTGTTGTAAAAGGCAAAATTATCATTCATTTTGTAGCTGAGTAGTATTCTATTTTATGTGTGTACCACATCTTTACCCATTTTTCTGTTGATGGACACTTCCACATCTTAAGTCAAGTGTTAGCCATTCAGCCATGTCCAAGTCTTTGTGATCTCGTGGACTGTAGCCCGCCAGGTTCCTCTGTCCATGGAATTCTCCAGGCAAGAATACTGGAGTGGGTTAAGATTCCCATCTCCAGGAGATCTTCCTGACCCAGAGACTGAACCTGGGTCTCCTGGATTACAGGCAGATTCTTTACCATCTGAGGCACAAGTTAAGCTCAAATTACTTCCACATCTTGGTAATTGCGAATAATGCTGTAATAAACATTGGGGTGCACATATCTGTTTGAATTGGTAATTTTTTAAATATATACACAGGAATGGAATTGCTTGGTCATAAGATAGTTTTATTTTTTAGTTGTTTTATAAACCTCCATAGTGTTTTACCTAGTGGCTGTACCAATTTGAGTCCCCATCAACAGTGTGCTAGGATTCCTTTCTCTCTACATCTTCAACAACATTTGTTAATTGTATGCATTTTGATGATAACAATTATGACAGGTGTGAAGTAGTATCTTATTGTGGTTTGATTTGCATTTCCCTCCAGTGGCCATGTATGGATGTGAGAGTTGGACTGTGAAGAAAGCTGAGCACTGAAGAATTGATGTTTTAGAACTGAGGTGTTAAAGAAGACTCTTGAGAGTCCCTGGGACTACAAGGAGATCCAACCAGTCCATTCTAAAGGAGATCAGCCCTGGGTGTTCATTGGAAGGACTGATGCTGAAGCTGAAACTCCAATACTTTGGCCACCTTATGCGAAGAGTTGACTCATTGGAAAAGACCCTGATGCTGGGAGGGATTGGGGGCAGGAGAAGAAGGGGATGACAGAGGATGAGATGGCTGGATGGCATCACCGACTCGATGGACATGAGTTTGTGTGAACTCCAGGATTTGGTGATGGACAGGGAGGCCTGGTGTGCTGCAATTCATGGGGTCTCAAAGAGTTGGACATGACTAAGCAACTGAACTGAATTGAACTGAATGATTAGCAATGTTGAGCATCTTTTCATGTGCCTGTTGGCCATCTACATTTCTCTGAAAAACTACCTATTTAGTTATTCTTTCTATTTTTGATCTGATTGCTTGGTTTTGTTGTTGAGTTGTATGAACTGTTTAAAAATGCCTGGTATTAACCCCTTATCAATCATGTCATTTCCAAATATTTTCCCCCATTCAGTATGCTGTCAACATTTTATCAATGATTTCCTTTGATATGCAAAACGTTTTAAGTTTAATTAAGTTCTATATGTTTATTCTTTCCTTATTTCTTTTCCTTTAGGAGACAGAATCAAGAATATACTGTTGTGTGTTAGGTCAAAGAGTGTTCTGCCTATGTTTTCCTCTAGAAGTTTTATGGTCTCCAGTCTTACACTCAGGTCTTTAATCCATTTTGAGTTTATTTTTCTATTTGATGTTAGAGAATGTTTTAATTTAATCATTTTACATGTAGCTGTCTAGTTTCCCCAGCACCACTTAGTGAAGAGATTGTCTTTTCTCCATTGTATTTTCTTACCTCCTTTGCCATAGTTTAATTTACCATAAGTGTGTGGGTTTAGTTATGGGCTCTCTATTTTTTCCCATTGATCTAAATGTCTTTGAAATTTATAATCTCCCAAGAATGAACCAGGAAGAAATAGAAAATATGAATACATCATTACCAGTAATGAAATTGAACCAGTAATTTAAAACACTCAACAAATAAAAATCCAGGACCAGATAGCTTCACAGGTGAATTTCACCAAACATTTAAGGAAGATTTACTACCTATCCTTTTGAAACTATTTCCAAAAATTGCAGAGAAATTCTATGGATCCAGAATCATGCTTATACAAAAATCAGAAAAACATATTTTTAAAAGAAAATTACAAGCCAATTTCCCTGATGAACACAAACACAACAATCCTCAACATATTAGCAAACCAAATCCAACAGGATGTTAAAAGCATCATATCTTGGGTCTGCATGGACCTTATAATTCCCACAAATCAATCAAGGTGATACACCACATTTACAAACTGAAGGATAAAAACCATGTGATCATCTCAATGAATACAGAAAAAGTTTTTAACAAAATTCAACATCCATTTATGACTGAAAACTCTCCAGAACGTACGTATTGAGGGAGTATAGCAACATAAAGAAGGCCACATATATATTCTGGTTTATTTCTGCATTTTTGTTATTTCCTACTTCCTCTTATGTTGACACTTTTCATAAAATTTTAAATCAAGTGCTTAGTTCACTTATTTTTTATTTCTAAAAAAAGCACAAAGATCTAAAAATAAAAAAGGTCACATATGACAAACCCACAGCTAACACCATACTCAATGGTAAAATTCTGAAAGCATTTCCTATTAAGATAGGGAACAAGACAGTGAAGCTCACTGCTGCCTCATTTATTCAACATATTTTTGGAAATCTTAGCCACAGCAATCATAGAAAATAAAAGAAGAAATAGGAATCCAAATTAAAAAGGAAGAAACACAAATATCACTGTTTTCAGAGGACATAATCCTATACATTGAAAATCATAAAGAAAACACACAATGAGTTCAGTAAAGTTGCATGATACAAAAATTAATATACATAAATCTATTACATTTATGTACACCAATTAACTATAAGAAAGAGAAAATTAATATACAGAACTGAATGGAATTCCTGGTTGTTGTATAGACTCCGCCTACCAATACAGGAGATGCAAGAGACACAGGTTCAATCCCTGGTTCCAGAAGATTCCCTCGAGGAGGAAATTGCAACCCATTCCTGTATTCTTGCCTGGGAAATCCCATGGGCAGAGGAGCCCAGCAGGATACGTCCACAAGGTTGCAAAGAGTCAGACACTACTTTGAACACACAACTGAGTATGCATACACACCCTGGTTCATACCGCAATTCTGTTTTTAACTTTCTGAGGAAATTATAAACTGTTATCCACAGCATTTGTGTCTTTTGACATTTTCATCTGCAGTGTACAAGGGTAACAATTTCTCTATATCTCTACCAACAAAACTAATTTTTCTTTTCTGTTGTAAATTATAGCCATCCTGGTATATGTGATGTGATATTTATATGTCTTTGTGTAATTACTGGTGTTGAACATCTTTTCACATAATTGACCATTTCTATATTTTCTTTGGAGAAATGTCTAAGTACTTTCTCTGATTAGTACTTGGGATATTTATCTTGTAAAGTTGTAAGAGTTCTTTATATATTATGGATTTTACGCCATTATCTGATATATGATTTGCAAATATTTCCCCATTTTATGTGTTGCATTTCATTTTCTTGATATCTTTGATTCACAACAGTTTTTTTTTTTAATTTTTTATAAAATCCAACTTATATATATTTTAAAAATTTTATTTGTGCTTTTGTTACTGGTTGAATTGTGTCCCCCCAACGATTCACATGCTGAAATTACAACTCCCAGTACTTTGGGATGTGATTGTATTTGGAGACAGGGTCTTTATAGAGGTAATTAAGTTAAAATGAATTCATTAGGATTGGCCCCAATCCCATATGACTGACGTCCTTTAAAAAGAGGATATTATGATACAGAGGCACACACAGAGAATGTGAAAACATTTTACTATGTGAAAACACAGGGAGAAAATGGCCATCTACAATTCAAGGAGAGAGGCTTTAGAAGAAGCCAACACTGGTGACAACTTGATCTCAAAATTCTGGCAAATAGAATAGCAGAAAATAAATTTCTGTTGTTTTAGCTGCCTTGGATGTGGTATTCTGTTATTGCAGCCCTAGAACACTATTACTCTGTCATATCTAAGAATGCATTGCCACATCAAAGTTATGTGATTTTTTGCCTCCTGAGTTTTCTTATAAGAATTTCATGGTTTTACCTCTTATATTTAGGCTTTCAATAAATTTTCAGTTAATTTTTTATATGATGTGCCTTAGGGATTCAAATTTATCCTTTTTCATGTAGAAATTAGCTTTCTATCTCAACACCATTTGTTTAAGACATTATTCTTTACCCCCTGAATGGACTTGGCACCCCTGTTAAAAGTTAAATGGCCATGCATGTATGGGTTTACTTCTGGACTATCATTTACATTTAATTGGCCTATTTATCATTTTTCCATTCCTACACTGTCATAATTAATGTAACTTTGTAGTAAGTTTTTAAATTGGGAATAGAAGGTCTTCCAAATTTCGTCTTTTTTAACACTGTTTTGGCTATTTGTAGACTCTTGTATTCCACATGAATTTGAGGACTAGCTTTTCCATATTAAAAAAATAGGCTGTTGGAATATACATAGGATGTATGAATTTGTAGATTATCAGAGTATTGCTAATACTTCAAGAAAATGTAATATTCCTAACCATGAAGATGGACTTTCTTTCCATGGTTTCTGGTTTTGTTAAAAAGTATTATCTAGTTTTCAGTATACATGTTTTCACCTCCTTGGTTAACTGTATCCCTAGGTGTTTGGATCTTTTAAGTGCTATTGTATTGAGATTACTTTCTTCAATTTCATTTTGATTATTCATTGTTGATTATGCATTGATTATTCATTTTGATTATTCATTGTTTAGAATATAAATGATTTTTTCTGTGTTGATATTGCATACCACAAATTTACTGAACTTATATATTAAATCTAGTAGTTTTGTCGTGAAATCTTTTGGATCATTCCATGTATATAAAATTGTCAACTGAAAATAGGAATAGTTTTGGTTCTTTCTTTCCAAATTGAATGCCTTTTATTACTTTTTCTTTTCTAATTTATCTGGATAGAATTTAAAGCGAAATGTAGAACAGCACCATTCTCGTCTTGCTCCTGATATTATAAGAAGGGTTGTCATTTTTCATCATTAAGTATGATGTTAGCCTTAGGCTTTTTGTTAGTGCCCTACAGTGTGTTGAAGAAGTACACTTTTATTCCTAGAGTTCTGAGTGTTTGCATCATAAAAAGGTATATAGCATTTTGTGTAAAAAAAAAAAAGTCTCTTCTGCATGAATTGAGATCGTGTTTTTTACCCTTTGATCTATTATGTTTTATTACATTGATTTATTTTCCTATGTGGAGCCACTCTTGCATGTCTGAGATTAATATCACTTGTAAGGATGCATAATCCTTTTAGTATGCTGCTGGATTCAAGTTTCTATTCTTTAGTTGAGAATTATTCCATCTATGTTCATAAGGGATATTGATTTGTATATTATTTGAATGGTGTCTTCATACGGACCTGTTATCATGTTAATACTGTCCTCATACAATATGTTAAGAAATGCTCTGCAGTCTTCTATTTCTTCCAAGAGTCTGGTAAGTATTGATGCTAATTTTTAAATATTTGGTAAAATTCATCAGTAATTCCAAAATCACTGCAGGTGGTGACTGCAGCCATGAAATTAAAAGATGCTTACTCCTTGGAAGGAAAGTTATGACCAACCTAGAGGGCATATTCAAAAGCAGAGACATTACTTTGCCAACAAAGGCCCATCTAGCCAAGGCTATGGTTTTTCCAGTGGTCATGTATGGATGTGAGAGTTCGACTGTGAAGAAACCTGAGCACCAAAGAATTGATGCTTTTGAACTGTGGTGTTGGAGAAGACTCTTGAGAGTCCCTTGGACTGCAAGGAGATCCAACCAGGCCATCCTAAAGGAGATCAGTCCTGGGTGTTCACTGGAAGGACTGATGCTAAAGCTGAAACTCCAATACTTTGGCCACCTCATGCGAAGAGTTGACTCATTGGAAAAGACCCTGATGCTGGGAGGGACTGGAGGCAGGAGGAGAAGGGGATGACAGAGGATGAGATGGCTGGATGGCATCACCGACTTGATGGACATAAGTTTGGGTAAACTCTGGGAGTTGGTGATGAACAGGGAGGCCTGGTGTGCTGTGATTCATGAGGTCA
Source organism: Oryx dammah (assembly GCF_014754425.2). NCBI lineage: Eukaryota > Metazoa > Chordata > Mammalia > Artiodactyla > Bovidae > Oryx > Oryx dammah. The sequence continues at coordinate 58,955,102 of NW_024070207.1, forward strand.
CAAAGAGTCAGACAAAACTGAGCGAATGAAATGAACTGAACTGAACTGAACTGAAGGCCATTTAGTGCTAGATTTACAGAAAAATTAATGGGGTGTAGTGAAGCCACATCTCCATGTATTTTCAGGTGTACAGCAAAGTGAATGAGTTATCTATCAGTCAGTTCAGTTCAGTCATTCAGTCGTGTCCGTCTCTTTGCAACCACATGAATTGCAGCATGCCAGGCCTCCCTGTCCATCACCATCTCCCGTAGTTCAATCAAGCTCAGGTCCATCGAGTCAGTGATGCTATCCAGCCATCTCATCCTCTGTCACCCCTTTTTCCTCCTGCTCCCAATCCCTCCCAGCATCAGAGTCTTTTCCAATGAGTCAACTCTTCTCATGAGGTGGCCAAAGTATTGGAGTTTCAGCTTTAGCATCATTCCTTCCAAAGAAATCCCAGGGCTGATCTCCTTCAGAATGGACTGGTTGGATCTCCTTGCAGTCCAAGGGACTCTCAAGAGTCTTCTCCAACACCACAGTTCAAAAGCATTAATTCTTCGGCTCTGAGCTTTCTTCACAGTCCAACTCTCACATCCATACATGACCACTGGAAAATGATACCTATACACATATCCACTCTTTTGTTATATTCTTGCCCCATATATTACAGTATTGAGTATTGAGTAGAGTTCCCTGTGCTATACAGTGGGTTCTTACTACTTATCTAATTTATATATAGTAGTGTGTAATTATCAATTTGAATCTCCCAACTTATACCTCCCCCCATCCCCTGGTAAACATAAGTTTGTTTCCTACGTCTATGACTCTACTGTTTTGTAAGAAAGGTCATTTGTATCCTTTTTTAGATTCCACATATAAGTGGCATCAGGTGATATCTATCTTTCTGCATCTCACTTTACTCATTATGACAATCTCTAGGTCCATTCATGTTGCTGCAAGTGGCATTATTTTGTTCTTTTTTATATATAAGTAATATTCCACTGAATGTATTATCACATCTTCTCTATCCATTCTTTTGTTAATGGACATTTAGGTTGCTTACATGTCCTGGCTGTAGCAAACATTGCTGAGGAATATTGATGTGTTTGTGCCTTTTCCCATTATGGTTTCTCCAGGTATATGCCTAGGAGTGGGAATGCTGGGTCATATGCTAGTTTTCCCCTTCATGGATCACTGCCTTTTCATGGCAAAGGGTCTTGCATAACTTAATGAATCTATGAGCCATGCCATGCAGGGCCACCCAAGATGGATGGGTAATAGCAAAGAGTTCTGACAAAACATGATCCACTTCTTGCTAGGCTTCAGCATTATGTGAACCAAGAACTTCCAGATGTCCAAGCTAGATTTAGAAAAGGAAGAGGAACTAGGGATCAAATTGCCAACTTTCACTGAATTATAGAGAAAGCAAAGAATTTCAGAGAAACACCTATATCTGTTTAATCAAATAAACTAAAGCCTTTGACTGTGTAGATCATGACAAACTGTGGAAAACGGTCAGGAGATGGGAATGCCAGACCATCTTACCTGTCTTCTGAGAAACCTGTATCCAAGTAAACAAGCAACTGTTAGAACCCTGTATGGAACAACTGATTGGTTCAAGATTGAGAAAGGAGTACAACAGCACAGTTTTCTGTCACCCTAATTGTTTAACCTATATCCTGAGCACATCATGAGAAATTCTGGAATCAAGATAGGTGGGAGAAATATCAACAACCTCAGACATGCAGATGCTATTACTCTAGTGGCAGAAAGTGAAGGGGAACTAGAGAGCTTCTCAATGAGGGTGAAAGAGGAGAGTGAAAGAGTCCACTTGAGACTAAATGTTAAAAAAGAAATGTAATCATGGCATCCTGTCCCATCACTGCATGGAAAATGGAAGGGGAAAATGTGGAAGTAGTGACAGATTTCCTCTTCTTAGGGTCCAAAATCACTGTGAACTGTGACTGCAGCCATAAAATCAGAAGATGATTACTTCTTGACAGGAAAACGATGAGAAACCTAGAGAATGTGTTGAAAGGCAGAGGCATTACTCTGCCAACAAAGGTCCATATAGTTAAGGCTATGATCTTTCTAGTGGTCACATACAGTTGTGAGAGCCGGACCATAAAGCAGGCAGAATGCCAAAGAATTGATGCCTTCAAACTGTGGTCCTGGAGAAGACTCCTGAAAGAACTTTGGACAGCAAGGAAATCGAACCAGTCTATCTTCAGTCAGTTCAGTTCAGTCGCTCAGTCGTGTCTGACTCTGCGACTCCATTAATTGCAGCATGCCAGGCCTCCCTGTCCATCATCAACTCCCAGAGTTCACCCAAACTCATGCCCATAAAGTCGGTGATGCCATCCAGCCATCTGATTCTCTGTCGTACCCTTCTCCTCCTGCTCCCAATCCCTCCCAGCATTAGAGTCTTTTCCGAGTCGACTCTTCGCATGAGGTGGTCAAAGTACTGGAGTTTCAGCTTTAGCATCAGTCCTTCCAAAGAAAACCCAGGACTGATCTCCTTTAGAATGGACTGGTTGGATCTCCTTGCAGTCCAAAGGACTCTCAAGAGTCTTCTCCAACTCCACAGTGTAAAAGCATCAATTCTTTGGTGCTCAGCTTGCTTCACAGTCCAACACTCACATCCATACATGACCACTGGAAAAACCATAGCCTTGACTAGATGGACTTTTGTTGGCAAAGTAATGTCTCTGATTTTGAATATGCTATCTAGTTTGGTCATAACTTTCCTTCCAAGGAGTAAGCATCTTTTAATTTCATGGCTGCAATCACCATCTGCAGTGATTTTGGAGCCTCCCCCCAAAAAAGTCTGACACTGTTTCCACTGTTTCCCTGTCTATTTCCCATGAAGTGATGGGACCAGATGCCATGATCTTCGTTTTCTGAATGTTGAGATTTAGGCCAACTTTTTCACTCTCCTCTTTCACTTTCATCAAGAGGCTTCTTAGTTCTTCTCCATTTTCTGCCATAAGGGTGGTGTCATCTGCATATCTGAGTTTATTGATATTTCTCCTGGCAACCTTAATTCCAGCTTGTGCTTCTTCCAGCCCAGCGTTTCTCATGATGTACTCTGTATATAAGTTAAATAAGCAGGTTGACAATATACAGCCTTGATGTACTCCTTTTCCTATTTGGAACCAGTCTGTTGTTCCATGTCCAGTTCTAACTGTTGCTTCCTGACCTGCATATAGTTTCTCAAGAGGCAGGTCAGGTGGTCTGGCATTCCCATCTTTTCCAGAATTTTCCATAGTTTATTGTGATCCACACAGTCAAAGGCTTTGGAATAGTCAATAAGGCAGAAATAGATGTTTTTCTGCAACTCCCTTGCTTTTCAGTGATCCATCTATTGTTGGCAATTTGATCTTTGGTGCCTCTGCCTTTTCTAAAACCAGCTTGAACATCTGGAAGTTCACGGTTCACATACTGCTGAAGCCTGGCTTGGAGAAGTTTGAGCATTACTTTACTAGTGTGTGAGATGAGTGTAATTGTGTGGTAGTTTGAGCATTCTTTGGCATTGCCTTTCTTTGGGATTGGAATGAAAGCTAACCTTTTCCAGACACCCCCTTCCAACAACACAAGAGAAGACTCTATACGTGGACATCACCCCAGATGGTCAACACCAAAATCAGGCTGATTACATTCTTTGCAGCCAAAGATGGAGAAGCTCTATACAGTCAGCAAAAACAAGACTGGGAGCTGACTGTGGCTCAGATCATGAACTCTTTATTACCAAATTCAGACTCAAATTTAAGAAAGTAGGGAAAACTGCTAGACCATTCAGGTATGACCTAAATTAAATCCCTTGTGATTATACAGTGGAAGTAAGAAATATATTTGAAAGACTAGATCTGATAGATGGAGTTTCTGGTGAACTATGGATGGAGGTTCATGTCATTGTACAGGAGATAGGGATCAAGACCATCCCCATGGAAAAGAAATGCAAAAAAGCAAAATGGCTGTCTGAGGAGGCCTTACAAAGAGCTGTGAAAAGAAGAGAAGCGAAAAGCAAAGGAAAAAAGGAAAGATATACCAATTTGAATGCAGAGTTCCAAAGAATAGCAAGGAGAGATAAGAAAGACTTACTCAGCGATCATTGCGAAAAATAGAGGAAAACAACAGAATGGGAAAGACTAGAGATCTTTTCAAGAAAATTAAAGATATCAAGGGAACATTTCATGCAAAGATGGGCTCAATAATGGACAGAAATGGTATGGACCTAACATAAGCAGGAGATATTAAGAAGATGTGGCAAGAATACACAGAAGAACTTTACAAAAAAGATCTTCATGACCAAGATAATCACGATGGTGTGATCACTCACCTAGACCCAGACATCCTGGCATGTGAAGTCAAGTGGACCTTAGAAAGCATCACAATGAACAAAGCTAGTGGAGGTGATGGAATTCCAGTTGAACTATTTCAAATCCTGAAAGATGATGCTGTGAAAGTGCTGCACTCAATATGCCAGCAAATTTGGAAAGCTCAGCAGTGGACACAGGACTGGAAAAGGTCAGTTTTCACTCCAATCCCAGTCTATCTTAAGGGAGATCAACCCTGAATATTCACTGAAAGTTGATGCTGAAGCTGAAGCTCCAGTATTTTGGTCATCTAATGTGAATAGATATTCATTGGAAAAGTCCGTGATGCTTTGAAAGATTGAGGGCAGAAAGAGAAGACGTTGTCAGAGGATGAGGTGTCTGGAGGGCATCACCAATGCAATGAACCTGAACTTGGGCAAACTCCGGGAGATAGTGAGGGACAAGGAGGCCTTGTGTGCTGTAGCCCATGTGGTCACAGAGTCAGAGAGGACTGAGCGACTGAACAACTACAATGGTAGTTGTATACCTAGTTTTCTAAGTAAGCTCCATAGTGTTCTCCAAAGTGTCTTTACCAATTTACATTCCCAGCAACAATGTAGGAGGGTACCCTTTTCTTCACACCCTCTCCAGCATTTACTATTTGTATATTCTTTGATGATGTCTACTCTAACTGGTGTGAAGTGACATCATTGTAATTTTGATTTGCATTTGTCTAATAATTAGCAATGTTGAGAATCTTTCCATGTGTGTTTTGGCCATCTGTATATCCTCTTTGGAAAAATGTATACTTAGATCTTCTGCCCATTATCAAATTGGATTGTTTGTTCTTAAAATATTAAGCTGCTTAAGCTGTTTGTATATTTTGAAGATTAATCCCTTGTCAGTTGTTCTGTTTGCAAATACATTCTTCCATTCTTAGGGTTCTCTATTTGTTTTGTTTATGGTTTCCTTTGTTGTGCAGAACTTTTTAAACTTAATCAGGTCCAATTTGTTTATTTTTTCTTTTATTTTCATTACCCTAGGAGATGGATTAAAAAAAAAAAAACTTTGCTGCAATTTATTTCAAAGATTGTTCTACCTGTTTTCTCCTTTAAGAGTTTCATAGTATCCTGACTTACACTTAGGTCTTTAATCCATTTTGAGTTTATTTTTGTGTATGATGTTATAGAGTGTTGTGTTGGAGAAGGCTCTTGAGAGTCCCTTGGACTGCAAGGAGATCCAACCAGTCCATTCTGAAGGAGATCAGCCCTGGGATTTCTTTGGAAGGAATGATGCTAAAGCTGAAACTCCAGTACTTTGGCCACCTCATGAGAAAAGTTGACTCATTGGAAAAGACTCTGATGCTGAGAGAGATTGGGGGCAGGAAGAGAAGGGGACGACAGAGGATGAGATGGCTGGATGGCATCACTGACTCGATGGATGTGAGTCTGAGTGAAATCCGGGAGATGGTGATGGACAGGGAGGCCTGGCGCGCTGCGATTCATGGGGTCACAAAGAGTTGGACACGACAGAATGACTGAAATGAACTGAACTGAACTGAATTTCTCTGTTTCGCCTGTAGCTTGTCAGTTTTCCCAACATTACTTATTGAAGAAGTTGTCAGTTCACCATTGTATATTATTGCTTATTTATTATTGATTAGGTGACCATAGGTATCTGGGGTTATCTCTAGAATTTATGTCCACTTGCATTGATCTATATTTCTGTTTTTGTGCCAGTACCAAATTGATCTGATTACTGGAGCTTTGTATTATAGTTTGAAGACAGGGAGCTTGTTTTCTCTGGCTGTGTTTTTCTTTCTCATGATGGCTTTGACTATTTGGGATCTTTTGTGTTTTGTACAAGTTGTAATATTTTTCTTCTAATTTTTTGAAAAATATCATTGGTAGTTTGATAGGGATTGTATTGAATTTGAAGATTGCTTTAAGTAGTATAGTCACTTTCATAATATTGATACTTCCACTTCAAGAAATTGGTATATTCTCTCCATCTATTTGAGTCATCTTTTATTTCTTTTATTACAATCTTAGAGCTCTCTGAGGGCATGTCTTTTTGCCTCCTTGGGTAGGTTTATTCCAAAATATGTTTTTTCTTTTTGTTTTGATGGTAAGTTTTAAAATTTCTCTTTCTGATCTTTTATTGTGGTGTATAGAAATGCAAAAGATTTCTGCATATTAATTTTGTATCCTGCAACTTTACCAAATACAATGATGACCTCCAGTAGTTTTCAGGTAGCATTTTTAGGATTTTCTATGTATAGTACCATACATCTGCAAACTGTGACATTTTGATTCTTCCTTTCCAGTTTGGATTTCATTTTACTCTCTAATTGCTCTGGCCAGGACTCCCAAAATAATGTTGAATGATAGTGATGACAGTGGACATCCTTGTCTTGTTCTTCATCTTAGAGGAGATGTTTTCTTTCCTTCACTATCACTAATAATGTTTGCTGTGAGTTTCTCATATTTGGCCTTTCTTATGTTGAGATAGATTCCCTTTCTGCCCACTTTCAGGAGAGGTTTTAATCATATATGGATACTGAACTTGTGAAACATTTTTCTACCTCTATTGATAGTATGGTTTTTCTTCATCAGTTTGTTAATATGGAGTATCACATTGAATGATTTGCATATGTTGAAAAATCCTTGCATCCCTGGGGTAAATATCATTTGATCATGATATATGATCTTTTAAATATGTTGTTTAATTATGTTTGCTAGAATTTTGTTGAGGATTTTTGCATCAATCTTCATTAGTGATTATTGGCCTGTAATTTTCTTTTTTGGGTGATGTTTTGATATCAGGGTGATGGTGGCCTCATAGAATGAGTTTTGCAGTGTTCCTCCCTCTGTAATCTTTTGGAAGAGTTTGGGAAAGATAGGTATTAGCCCTTCTCTAAACATTTATTAGAAGCCTGTGAATCCATCTGGCTTTTGTTTGTTGGAAGATTTTTGATCACAGTTTCAATTTGAGTGCTTGAGATTGATCTGTTCATAATTGATATTTCTTCCTGGTCCAGTCTTGTTCTAAGAATTTGTCCACTTCTTCCAAACTGTACATTTTATTAGCATGTAATTACTTGTAGTAGTCTCCTTTGATGCTTTGTATTTTTGCATTATCTGTTATAACCTCTGCTTTTTCATTTCTAGTTTTATTTATTTGATTCTTCTTCCTTTTTTTCTGGATGAATTTGGCTAATGGATTGTCAGTTTTGTTTAACTTCTCCAAGAGCCAGCGTTTAGTTTTTATTGATCTTTGTTATAGTTTCCTTCATTTGTTTCCATTTATTTCTGTTCTGATCGTTATGATTTCATTCATTCTAGTAACTTTTGGTGTTTTTCTCATTATTATTCTTTAGATGCTTTTTATTTGCTTTAGATGAATTTTAGGTTGCTACTTGGAGTTTTTCTTCTTTCTTGAGGAAGAATTTTAGCAGTAGGATTTGCTAAAGATGAATTTTAGGTTGCTACTTGGAGTTTTTCTTCTTTCTTGAGGAAGAATTTTAGCAGTAGGATTATATTTCTGAAAATTTCCCTCTTACAACTGCTTTTGGTACATAACATAGGTTTTTGTTCTTCATGTTTTCATTGTAATTTGCTTTTAGATATTAAAAAAATCTTGATTTTTTTTCAGTGATGACTTGCTTATTTAGAAGTGTATTGCTTAGCGTCCAAGTGTTGTTGTTGTTGTTTACAGTTTCTTTTTCTTGTAATTTATACCTAATCTCATAGCATTGTTTATATATAATCTCATAGCATTCACAGAATGGCAGAGTAGAAGGACTTGCACTCATCTTCTCCTGTGAGAACTCCAAAATTACAACTCACTGCTAAACAACCATGACAGGAGAATGTTGGATCCCACCAAAAAAGATGCTCCACATCCAAAGGCAAAGGAGAAGTCCAAGGAAGACTTTAGAAGGGGCAAAATATCATTTCAAATCAAACCCCATACCCACCAGCGATGCTTGGAAGGCTCAAACAAAACCTTGTGCACAACAGGAGACCCCACAGAGACTGAGCCAGACCTACCTTTGAGTGTTTGAGTGTCTCCTGTGTAGGTACAGGTCAGCAGTGGCCTGCTGCAGGGGCAGGGGCTCCAGGTGCTGCAGACCTGGGTGTGGTATAAGCCTTCTTGTAGAAAGTTGCCATTAACACTACCAAAGAGCCATCAGAACTTACACAGGACTGGGGAAACAGACTCTTGGAGGGCACAAACAAAATTTTCTGCAATCAGGACTCAGGAGAAAGGAGCAGTGACCCCACAAGAGAGTGACCTAGACATGCCTGTGAGTGTCCAGGAGTCCCATTGGAGACGTGGGTCAGTGGTAGCCTGTTTCAGGGTTAGGGGCATTGAGTGTGGCAGTGTGTGCATGGGACCTTTTGAAGGAGGTCACTATTATCTTCATTACCTCCACCATAGTTTGGTCTGAGGTCAAACAACAGGGATGGAATACAAACCCATCCATCAACAGAAAATTGGATTGCAGATTTACTGAGCATGGTCCTGTCATCAGAACAAGACCCAGTTTCCTTCACAGTCAGTCTCTCCCATCAGGAAGCTTCCGTGAGTCTCTTACCTTATCTCTCAGAGGGCAGATAAAATTAAAATCACAATCAGAGAACACTATTCAAACCGATCACATGGACCACAGCCTTGTCTAACTCAATGAAACTATGAGCTATGCTGTGTGGGGCCACCCAAGATGGATGGGTCATGGTGGAGAGTTCTAACAAAATGTTGTCCAATGGAGAAGGCAATGACAAACAACTTTAGTATTCTTGCCTTGCTGCTGCTGCTGCTTCAGCTAAGTCACTTCAGTCATGTCCGACTCTGTGCGACCCCATGGATGGCAGCCCACCAGGTTCCTCTGTCCACGGAGTTATCTAGGCAAGAATACTGGAGTGGGTTGCCATTTCCTTCTCCTTTCCTTGAGAGTCCCATAAACAGTAAAAAAAAAAAAAAGGCAAAAAGATATGACACTGAAAGATGAACTCCCTAGGTCAGTAGGTGTTCAATATGCTACTGAAGAAGAGAGGAGAAATAACTCCAGAAAGAGTGAAAAGTCAGAGCCAAAGCAAAAACAACTCCCAGCTGTGAATGTGACTGATGATGGAAGGCAAATCTGATGCTGTAAGGAACAATATTGAGTAAGAACCTGGAATATTAGGTCCATGAATCAAGGTAAATTGGAAATGTTCAAACAGGAGATGACAACAGTGAACATCAACATTCTCAGAATCAGTGAACTAAAATGGACTGGAATGGATGAATTTGACTCAGATGACCACTGTATCTACTACTGTCGGCAAGAATCTCTTAGAGGAAATGGAGTAGCCCTCATAGTCAACAAAAGAGTCTGAAATGCAGAACTTTGTTACAATGTGAAAAGTGACAGAATGATCTCTGTTCATTTCCAAGGCAAACCATGCAATATCACAATAATCCAAGTCTATGTCCAAGGAAGTACTGCTTAAGAATCTGAAGTTGATTGGGTCTATGAAGACCTACAAAACCTTCTAGAACTAACACCTAAAAAAGATGTCCTTTTCATTATAGGGGACTAGAATGCAAAAGTAGGACATCAAGAGACACCTGAAGTAACAGGCAAATTTGGCCTTGGAGTACAAAATGAAGCAGGGCAAAGGATAATAGAGTTTTGCCAAGAGAATGCATTGGTCATAGCAAACACCCTCTTCCAACAACACAAGAGATGACTATACACATGGACATCACCAGATGGTCAATACAGATATCAGATTGAATATATTCTTTGCAGCCAAAGATGGAGAAGCTCTATAGAGTCAGCAAAAACAAGACGAGGAGTTAACTGTGGTTCAGATCATGAACTCCTTATTGCCAAATTCAGACTTAAAGTGAAGAAAGTAGGGAAAACCACTAGACCATTCAAGTATGACCTAAATCAAATCCCTTAAAATTATATAGTAGACATGAGAAATAGATTTAACAGACTAGATCTGATAGACAGACTGCCTGAAGAACTATGGATGGAGTTTCATGACATTGTAGAGGAGGTTGGGTTCAAGACTATCACCCCAAAAAGAAATGCAAAAAGGCAAAATGATTGTCTCAGGAGGCGTTAAGAATAGCTGTGAAAAGAAGAGAAGTGAAAAGCAAAAGAGAAAAGGAAATATATACCCATTTGAATGAAGAGTTCCAAAGAATAGCAAGGAGAGATAAGAAAGCCTTCTTAAGTGATCAATGCAAAGAAATAGAGGAAAACAAGAAAATGAGAAAGCCTAGATGTCTCTTCAAGAAAATTAGAGATACCAAGGGAATATTTCATAAAAATATGGGCACAATAAAAGACAGAAATTGTATAGACCTAACAGAAGCAGAAGATATTAAGAAGAGGTGGCAAGAATACACAGAACTATACCAAAAAAAAAAATTGTTCATGACCCAGACAACCACCATGGTGTGATCACTCATCTAGAACCAGGCATCCTGTAATGTGAAGTCAAGTGGGCCTTAGGAATCATCACTATGAACAAAGCTAGTGGAGGTGATGAAATTCCAGTTGAGCTATTTTGAATTCGAAAAGATGATGCTGTGAAAGTGCTGTACTCGATATGCTAGCAAATTTGGAAAATAGCAGTAGCCACATGACTGGAAAAGGTCAGTTTTCATTCCAATCCCAAAGAAAGGTGATGCCAAAGAATGTTCAAACTACCGCACAGTTGCACTCATCTCACATGCTAACAAAGTAATGCTCAAAATTCTTGAAGCCAGGCTTCAACAGTACGTGAACTGTGACCTTCCAGTTGTTCTAGCTGAATTTAGAAAAGGCAGAGGAACCAGAGATCAAATTGCCAGCATCCAGTGGATCATTGAAAAAGCAAGAGAGTTCCAGAAAGATATCTACTTTTGCTTTACTGACTAAGCCAAAGCCTTTGACTTTGTGGATCACAACAAACTATGGAAAATTCTTCAAGAGATGGAAATAGCAGGCCACCTTACTTGCCTCAGAAAAATCTGTATACAGGTCAAGAAGCAACAGCTAGAACTGGACATGGAACAGCAGACTGGTTCCAAATCGGGAAAGGAGTACATCAAGACTGTATATTGTCACCCTGCATATTTAACTTATATGCAGAGTACATCATGAGAAATGCCAGGTTAGATGAAACACAAGCTGGAATCAAGATCTCCAGGAGAAATATAAATAACCTCAGATATGCAGATGACACCACCCTTATGGCAGAAAGCAAAGAACTAAAAAGCCTCTTGATGAAAGTGAAAGAGGAGAGTGAAAAAGTTGACTTAAAACTCAACACTCAGAAAACTAGGATCATGGCATCTGGTCCCATCACTTCATGACAAATAGATGGGGGAAAAATGGAAACAGTGAGAGACTTTATTTTGGGGGGCTCCAACATCACTGCAGATGGTAACAGCAGCCATGACATTAAAAAAACCTTGCTCCTTGGAATAAAATATCTGACCAACCTAGAGAGCATATTAAAAAGCAGAGATGTTACTTTCCTAACAAAGTTCCTTCTAGTCAAATCTATAGTTTTCCCATTAGTCATGTATAGATGTGAGAGTTGGTCTATAAAGAAAGCTGAGCAACAAATTATTGATGTTTTTGAACTTTGGTGTTGGAGAAGACTGCTGAGAGTCCCTTGGAGTGCAAGGAGATCAAACCAGTCAATCCTAAAGGAAATCAGTCCTGAATATTCATTGGAAGGACTGATGCTGAAGCTGAAACTCCAGTATGTTGGCCATCTAACGTGAAGAAATGACTCATTGGAAAAGACCCTGATGCTAGGAAAGATTGAAGGCAGGAGGAGAAGGGAATGACTGAAGGTGAGTTGGTTGGGTGGCATCACCAACTCAATGGGGATGAGTTTGATCAAGCTTCAGGAGCTGATGATGGATAAGGAAGCCTGGCATGCGGCAGTCCATGTGGTCTCAAAGAGTCAGACATGACTGAGCAACTGAACTGACTGTCTGAGATAGAATTTTGGGGCCAAACAAGGTACTTGATACATTTCAATTTTCTTAAATGTATTTGTTCCAAACTTGTGATCCAGTGTGCTCTATCCTGGCGAATGTTTCATGTGCACTTGAGGGAAAAACAAGTGTATTCTGCTGCTTTTGATTGGAATGTCTAGTAGATATCAATTAGGTACATCTGATTTAATGTATCATTTAATTCTTGAATTTCCTTACAATTTTTCTGTCTGCATGATCTGTCCCTTGGTGTAAGTGAGGTGTTAAACTCCCCTGCTATTATTGTGTTGCTCTCTATTTCTACTTAGCATTTTCCTTATGGATTGTGGTACTCCTATGTTGGGTGCATAAATATTTTCAATTGGTATGTCTTCTTCTTGGATTGATCTTGTGATTGTTATTTAATGTCCTTCCTCATTTTTTGTAATATTCTTTATAGTTTATTTTGTCTTCTATGAAAATTGCTGCTGCACCTTTCTTTTGATTTTTATTTGCATGGAATATATATTTCCATCCCCTCACTTTCAGTCTATATATGTCCCTACATCTGAAGTGGGTCTCTTGCAGACAGCATATATACTGGTCTTGTATATATACTAATTTTGTATCTACTCAGCTAGTCTGTACCTTTTGGTTGAAACATTTAATTCCTTTACATTTAAAGTCATTGTTGATATACATATTCCTTTTAATCTTTCTTCTATTGTGTTTCCTACCTAGGACAGTCCCTTTTGCATTTGTTTTAAAGCTGGTTTGGTCGTGCTGAATTCTCTTAACTTTTGCTTGTCTGTAAAATGTTTTGATTTTTCTAATTTTGAATGAGATCCTTGCTTGGTAGAATAACCTTTGTTGTAGGTTTTTCCCTTTCATTACTTTAAATATATCTTGTCACTCCCTTCTAGACTGCAGCATTTCTGCAGAAAGATCTGCTGTTAACCTTATGGGGATTTCCTTGTATGTTATTTGTTGCTTTTCCCTTGCTGCTTTTACTTATTTATTTATTTTACTTTATTTTAATTTACAATACTGTATTGGTTTTGCCATACATTGACATGAATCCACCACGGGTGTACATGAGTTCCCAAACATGAAACCCGCCTCAGACCTTCCACCGCATATCATCTCTCTGGATCATCCCCGTGCACCAGTCCCAAGCATCCTGTATCCTGCATCGAACATAGACTGGCGATTTGTTTCTTACAGGATAGTATACATGTTTCAATGCCATTCTCCCAAATCATCCCACCCTCTCCCTCTCCCTCAGAGTCCAAAAGTCTGCTCTACACATCTGCATCTCTTTTGCTGTCTCACATACAGGGTCATCATTACCATCTTTCTAAATACCATATATATGTGTTCATATACTGTATTAGTGTTTTTCTTTCTGGCTTACTTCACTCTGTTTAATCGGCTCCAGTTTCATCCATCTCATTGGAACTGATTCAAATGTATTCTTTTTCATGGCTGAGTAATACTCCATTGTGTATATGTACCACTGCTTTCCTATCCATTCATCTGCTGATGGACATCTAGGTTGTTTCCATGTCCTGGCTATTATAAACAGTGCTGTGATGAACATTGGGGTACAAGTGTCTCTTTCAATTCTGGTTTCCTCAGTGTGTATGCCCAGCAGTGGGATTGCTGGGTCATAAGGCAGTTCCATTTGCAATTTTTTTAAGGAATCTCCACACTGTTCTCCATAGTGGCTGCACTAGTTTGCATTCCCACCAACAGTGTAAGAGGGTTCCCTTTTCTCCACACCCTCTCCAGCATTTATTGCTTGTAGACTTTTGGATTGCAGCCATTCTGACTGGTGTGAAGTGGTACCTCATTGTGGTCTTGATTTGCACTTCTCTAATAATGAGTGATGTTGAGCATCTTTTCATGTGTTTGTTAGCCATTCGTATGTCTTTGGAGAAATGTCTATTTAGTTCTTTGGCCCATTTTTTTGAGTGGGTCATTTATTTTTCTGCAATTGAGCTGCATAAGTTGCTTGTATATTTTTGAGATTAGTTGTCAGTTGCTTCATTTGCTATTATTTTCTCCCATTCCAAAGGCTGTCTTTTCACTTTTCTTATATTTTCCTTTGTTGTGCAGAAGCTTTTAATTTTAATTAGATCCCATTTGTTTATTTTTGCTTTTATTTCCATTATTCTGGGAGGTGGATTATAGAGGATCCTGCTGTGATTTATGTCAGAAAGTGTTTTGCCTATGTTCTCCTCTTGGAGATTTATAGTTTCTGGTCTTATGTTTAGATCTTTAATCCATTTTGAGTTTATTTTTGTGTGTGGTGTTAGAAAGTGACCTAGTTTCATTCTTTTCCAAGTGGTTGACAGTTTTCCCAGCACCACTTGTTAAAGAGATTGTTTTTACTCCATTGTATATTCTTGCCTCCTTTGTCAAAGATAAGGTGTCCATAGTTGTGTGGATTTATCTCTGGGCTTTCTATTTTGTTCCATTGATCTATATTTCTGTCTTTGTGCCAGTACCATACTGTTTTGATGCCTGTGGCTTTGTAGAAGAGCCTGAAATCAGGCAGGTTGATTCCTCCAGTTCCATTCTTCTTTCTCAAGATTGCTTTGGCTATTCGAGGTTTTCTGTATTTCCATAGAAATTGTGAAATTATTTGTTCTAGTTCTGTGAAAAATATTGCTGGTAGCTTGATAGGGATTGCATTGAATCTGTAGATTGCTTTGGGTAGTATATTCATTTTCACTACATTGATTCTTCTGATCCATGAACATGGTATATTTCTCCATCTATTAGTGTCCTCTGATTTTTTTCACCAGTGTTTTATAGTTTTCTATATATAGGTCTTTAGTTTCTTTAGGTAGATATATTCCTAAGTATTTTATTCTTTTCGTTGCAATGGTGAGTGGGATTGTTTCCTTAATTTCTTTTTCTGCTTTCTCATTATTAGTGTATAGGAATGCAAGGGATTTCTGTGTGTTGATTTTATATCCTACAACTTTACTATATTCATTGATTAGCTCTAGTAATTTTCTGGTGGCATCTTTAGGGTTTTATATGTAGAGGATCATGTCATCTGCAAACAGTGAGAGTTTTACTTCTTCTTTTCCAATTTGGATTCCTTTTATTTCTTTTTCTACTCTGATTGCTGTGGCCAAAACTTCCAGAACTATGTTGAATAGTAGCGGTGAAAGTGGGCACCCTTGTCTTGTTCCTGACTTTAGGGGAAATGCTTTCAATTTTTCACCATTGAGGATAATGTTTGCTGTGGGTTTGTCATATATAGTATTTATTATGTTAAGGTATTTTCCTTCTAGTCCTGCTTTCTGGAGAGTTTTTATTCATAAATGGATGTTGAATTTTTTCAAAGGCCTTCTCTGCATCTATTGAGATAATCATATGGCTTTTATTTTTCAATTTGTTAATGTGGTGAATTACAGTGATTGCTTTGTGGATATTGAAGAATCCTTGCATCCCTGGGATAAAGCCCACTTGGTCATGGTGTATGATCTTTTTAATGTGTTGTTTGATTCTGATTGCTAGAATTTTGTTGAGGATTTTTGCATCTATGTTCATCAGTGATATTGGCCTGTAGTTTTCTCTTTTTTGTGGCATCTTTGTCTGGTTTGGGTATTAGGGTGATGGTGGCCTCATAAAATGAGTTTGAAAGTTTACCTTCCTCTGCAATTTTCTGGAAGAGTTTGAGTAGGATAGGTGTTAGCTCTTCTTGAAACTTTTGGTAGAATTCAGCTGTGAAGGCATCTGGACCTGGCTGGGCTTTTGTTTGCTTGAAGATTTCTGATTACAGTTTCAATTTCCGTGCTTGTGATGGGTCTGTTAAGATTTTCTATTTCTTCCTATTCCAAGCATCTTTTCTGACCATAACTCAGTAAGATTAGATCTCAATTACAGGAGAAAAACTATTAAAAATTCCAACATATGGAGGCTGAACAACATGCTTCTGAATAACCAACAAATCACAGAAGAAATAAAAAAGAAATCAAAATATGCATAGAAATGAATGAAAATGAAAACACAACAACCCAAAGCCTGTGGGACACTATAAGAGCAGTACTAGGAGGAAAGTTCATAGCAATACAGGCATACCTCAAGAAACAAGAAAAAAGTCAAATAAATAACCTAACTCTACACCTAAAGCAACTAGAAAAGGAAGAAATGGAGAACCCCAGAGTTAGTAAAAGGAAAGAAATCTTAAAAATTAGGGCAGAAATAAATGCAAAAGAAACAAAAGAGACCATAGCAAAAATCAACAAAGCCAAAAGCTGGTTCTTTGTAAGGATAAATAAAATTGACAAACCATTAGCCAGACTCATCAAGAAACAAAGAGAGAAAAATCAAATCAATAAAATTAGAAATGAAAATGGAGAGATCACAACAGACAACACAGAAATACAAAGGATCATAAGAGACTACTATCAGCAATTATATGCCAATAAAATGGACAACGTGGAAGAAATGGACAAATTCTTAGAAAAGTACAACTTTCCAAAACTGAACCAGGAAGAAATAGAAAATCTTAACAGACCCTTGCTGCTTTTAATATTCTGTGTTCATTCTGTGCAAGACTGTCTGCATTTCCTGGACTTGGGTGGTTATTTCCTTTCCCACGTTAAGAAAGTTTTCAACTATAACCTCTTCAAATACTTTCTCAGAACTTTTTATTTCTGGGACCTATGTAATTTGATTTTTGTTGTGTTTAGTATTGTTCTAATGATATATAAAATGTCCCTGAAGTCCTTTAATTCTTTTTCATTTATTCTGTTCTTTGGCAGTTATTTACACCTTTCTATCTTCCAAGTCACTTATCTATTTTTCTGCCTCTGTTATTCTGCTATTGACTCATTTAGAATATTTTTTAATTTCACTAATTGTGTTGTTCATCACAGTTTGTTTATTCTTTATTTCTTCTAGGTCCTTGTTAAATATGTTAGAGACTCCTTACATTATCTCCATTCTATTTTCAAGATTTTAGATCATCTTTAATCTCATTACTCTGAACTTTTTTGAGGGAGTTTGCGTCTTTCTTCTTAATTATTTTCGTCTTCTGTGTTTTTACCTCATCCCCTCATCTGTTAGATATTTCTCTGTCTTTTACTTTTTTCTAGCTTACTGTTACAGTTCTCCTTTCCCCAAGCTATAAGATCATGGTTCATCTTATTTCTGGTCTCTGCCCTCAGTGGGGAAGTTTGGCCCGGTGGCTTATGTAAGCTTTATGTTGGGAGAAACTTGTGCCTATATTCTGGTTGGTGGAGATAAGTTTTTTTTCCCTCTGATGGGCAGAGTATGTGATGTGTTTTGGGGTGTCTCTGGGCAGTCTGTCTGCTGATGGTTGGGTTTGTATTCCTGCCTTGTTTGGTTGAGACATCCAACACGGTGCTGCAGGCAGTTGGGTGGCACTAGGCCTTGGATTTGGGTGGAAGCCTTCATGGGAGTTCTCACCAATTAATACTCTTGGGTCATAAGTTCTTTGGCTGTCTAACATCCTGAACTCAGTGCTCCCACCCTAGAGGCTCAGGTCCAACTTCTAGTGAGGAAAGCAAGAGTCCACAAGCCATTTGTCATGGCAATAAAGGGGATTAAAGAAAACAACAACAACACACACACACAAAGATGAAGCATGAAATCCAGACAGATGGTAAAAGCAAAATCAGGCAAACAGAAACAAAACCAAAGCACTCAATGCACATAAAACCAAAATAGAACAAGACAAAAGAGTATTAGAAAGTGACCTAATGAACAAATAAAACCAAAAGTGAAAACAATCAATTAAGAATGAAATTAGTTAAAACAGAGAAAAAAAAGGCAGAATGCCACCCAGTGAATGAAGCAAAGAAAACAAAACAAACGGACAAAAATGGTGAAAAATTAGAAAAGCAAAGTTAAAATAGAAGTACACAAAAGATCTATATATATTAAAGAAAAATAACAAAAAGGAACTCCCAAAAACAAACAAAAAAATTTCAAAATTTAAAAGCCTAAATAGAAATAATAACAATAAAAACAATAGCCACAACAACAGAGAAAAAATAGAACCAAGAAAACAACAAATTAAAACTTTTAAATAATAATGAAATTTTTTCCTAAAGTCTCACCTGTTAATGTCTTTTCCTCTGCTGTGTGACGCAGTCCAACTTCACCTCCCCAGGAGGCCCTCCAATGCTAGGGAGGGCTGGTCTCTATAGCTGTTGTAAGGACAACTCATACTTTAATGTGACTCTACTCCCATATGTGTTTACCTCTGATGTCCACAGCTGCTAGAATTGAGTGTTTCCTTTTGTGGGAACATTCATTGTCCTTTTATATGTTCCAGAGACACAGAATCTACCTATTTGATTGTGTGGACTTAATCTGCAACTAAAAGATGATGCTGTTAAAGTGCTGCACTTAATATGCCATCAAATTTGGAAAATTCAGCAGTGGCCACAGGCCTGGAAAAGGTCAATTTTCATTCAAAACCCAAAGTACAGCAAAGCCAAAGAATATTCAATTCACACAATTACACTCATTTCAGTGCTAGCAAGTTTATGCTCAAAATCCTTCAAGCTATGCTTCAGCATTACATGACCCAAGAACTTCCAGGTGTTCAAGGAGGAGTTTAGAAAAGGAAGAGGAATGAGAGACCAATTGCCAAAATTTGCTGAATCAAAGAGAAAGAAAGAGAATACCAGAAAAACATATATCTCTATTTCATTGACTATACTAAAACCTTTGTGTGGATCATAATAAACTATTTTTGTTTGAAAAGCTCTTAAAGAGATGAGAATACAAAACCATATTACCTGTCTCCTGAGAAAACTGTTATGTGGGCCAGGAAGCAACAGTTAGAACATTGACTGGTTCAGGGTTGAGAAAGGAGTACAACAAGGCTGCTTATCATCAGCCTGTTTATTCACCTTACACACAGAGCACATCATGTGAATTGCCAGGGTGGATGAGCAACAAACTGGAATCAAGATTTCCAGGAGAACTATTGACAATCTCAGATACGCTTCTTGGTAGGAAGGCCCTGACAAACCAAGAGATTGTGTTAAAAAAAAAGACATCGCTTTGCTGACAAAAGTCCATATAGTCAAGGGTTTGGTCTTTCTTGTAGTTATGTATGGATGTGAGAGTCGGACAATAAAGAAGGCAGAGCACTGAAGAATAGATGCTTTTGAACAAAGGAGCTGGAGAATACTCTTGAGAGTACCTTGGAAAGCAGAGAGATGAAACCAGTCAATCTTAAAGGAAATCAACCCTGAATACACTTTGGAAGGATCGATGTTGAAGCTGAAGCTCCACAACTTTGGCCACCTGATGCAAACAGCTGACTCATCAGAAAAGACCCTGATATTGGGAAAAATTTAAGGCAGAAGGAGAAAAGGGTGACAGAGGTTAAGATGGTTGGATGGCATGGAGATGGTCAGGGACAGGGAAGAATGGCATGCTGCAGTCCATGTAGTTATGAAGAGTTGGATACGACTGAGCAACTGAACAACAACATATAATATAACAACTCTCATATATTACAGAGATATGGTGTTAAATATAGTATTGTGCCAAAGCTTATATATTAAAATGCAATTTTTAATGGATATGCTCAACTTGCAAATATAACACATATAAGTGCAATAAAATATCAGACTTCCCTGTTCTTCACCATCTTCTGGAGTTTGGTCAAACTCATGTCCATTGAGTTGGTGATGCAATCCAACCATCTCACCCTCTGTAGTCCCCTTCTCCTCCTGTCTTCAAATCTTTCCCAGCATCAGGGTCTTTTCCAATGAGTCAGCTCTTTGAATCAGGTGGCCAAAGTATTGGAGCTTCAGCTTCAGCATCAGTCCTTTCAGTGAATATTCAGGACTGATTTCCTTTAGGATTGACTGATTTGATCTCTTTGCCATCCAAGGGACTCTCAAGAGTCTTCTCCAACGCTAGAGTTTGAGGTATTAATTCTTCAGCACTCATCTTTTTTATTGTCCAGCTCTCACATCCATATATGACTATTTAAAAAAACATAGTTTTAACTGTATGGACCTTTGTAGGCAAAATAATGTCTCTGCTTTTTAATATGCTGTCTAGGTTGGTCATAGCTTTTCTTCCAAGGAGCAAGCATCTTTTAATTTCATGGCTGCAGTCACTGTACACAGTGATTTTGGAGCCCAAGAAAATAATGTCTGTCACTGTTTCCACTGCTTTCCCATCTGTTTGCCATGAAGTGATGGGAACAGATGCCATGATCTTAACATTTGAATGTTGAGTTTAAAGCCAGCTTTTTCACTCTCCTCTTTCACCTTCAAGAGGCTCTTTGCTCACTTTGGCAACACTTATACTAAAACTGAAATGATACAGAGAAGATTAGCATGGACCCTGTGCAATGATGAAATGCAAATTCATCAAGTGTTCCATATTTTTTTCAAGAGGGAGCAGATACATATATACCTGTGGCTGATTCATGTTGAGGTTTGACAGAAAACAAAATTCTGTAAAGCAATTTTCCTTCAAACAAAAAATAATTTTTTAAAAGTATCTTACCACCAAAACAATACAGTATTGTACAATTTTAAGCCATATGTATTTAACATTGTCCTATTGCTTTAGTTATAAAGTGTCATTATATATGTATTGAATGTTATGGTGTAAAACAAATAATAGTTGCAAAGAATAAACATTTGAGATCTCAAAAAAAAAAAAAAAGAGGCTCTTTTAAGTCTTCTTCACTTTCTACCATAAAGGTGGTGTCATCCACATATCGGAGGTTGTTCACATTTTTCCCTGCAATCTTGATTCCAGCTTGTGCTTCATCCAGCCTGGCGTTTCACATGATATACTCTGCATATAAGTTAAATAAGCAGGGTGACAATATGTAGCCTTGATGTACTCCTTTCCCAATTTTGAGCCAGCCCATTGTTCCATGTCTAATTCTAACTGTTGCTTCTTGATTTGCCTACAGGTTTTGCAGGAGGCAGGTAAGGTCGTCTGGTATTCCCATCTGTTTAAGAATTTTCCAGTTTGTTGTGATATACACAGTCAATGGGTTTAGCATAGTCAATGAAGTAGAAGTAGATGTCTTTTTTTCTGGTATTCTCTAGCTTTTCTATGATCTGACGGATGTTGGCAATTTGATCTCTGGTTCCTCTGCCTTTTTTAAATCCAACTTTTACATCTGGAAGTTCTGGAGTCATGTACTGTTGAAGCTTAGCTTGGATAATTTTGAGCATTACTTTGTTAGCATTTGAAATAAGTGCAATTGTGTCATAGTTTGAACATTCTTTGGCATTACTCTTATTTTGGATTGGAATGAAAACTGACATTTTCCAGAACTATGGCCACTGCTAAGTTTTCCAAATTTCCTGGCATATTGAGTGCAGTACTTTCACAGCATCACCTTTTAGGATTTGAATAACTCAGCTTGAATTACATCACTTCCAATAGCTTTGTTCATAGTGATGAGGCCCACTAGTATATAAGTATTGAACAAATATTTAGAGAAAAAAAGACTAAAGGTAAGAAGGAAGGAAGTAAAGGAAGAAGAAAAATTCAGAATATTTTTGTTTTCAGGTTGGCCAGATTACCTCATATAATAATAATGATGGTGTTTATAATTGCTATGTTTTTTTCAAATGGACATTAATAATATATAGCATAATAGCTAATCTTCTAAATTTTGGTGATGTGCAATAAAAGATTTATATCTCTTTTACACTTGACCCTTAAAAAACATTGAGACTCAGGGGCCCTGATCCACCACACAGCAGACAATCATGTGAAACTTCATAGTTATTCCTCCCTATCCAAAGTTCTTCATCATTGTGTGTGGTGTTAGAAAGTGATCTAGCTTCATTCTTTTACAAGTGGTTGACCAGTTTTCCCAGCACCACTTGTTAAAGAGATTGTCTTTACTCCATTGTATATTCTTGCCTCCTTTGTCAAAGATAAGGTGTCCATATGTATGTGGATTTATCTCTGGGCTTTCTATTTTGTTCCATTGATCTATATGTCTGTCTTTGTGCCAATACCATACTGTCTTGATGACTGTGGCTTTGTAGTAGAGCCTGAAGTCAGGCAAATTGATTCCTCCAGTTCCCTC
This sequence comes from Oryx dammah, assembly GCF_014754425.2. Taxonomy (NCBI): domain Eukaryota; kingdom Metazoa; phylum Chordata; class Mammalia; order Artiodactyla; family Bovidae; genus Oryx; species Oryx dammah. The sequence goes on from NW_024070207.1 coordinate 58,977,455, forward strand.
CTTCTTTCTCAAGATTGCTTTGGCTATTCGTGGTTTTTTGTATTTCCATACAAATCTTGAAATTATTTGTTCTAGTTCTGTGAAAAATATCGCCGGTATCTTGATAGGGATTGCATTGAATTTGTAGATTGCTTTGGGTAATATACTCATTTTCACTATATTGATTCTTCCGATCCATGAGCATGGTATATTTCTCCATCTATTAGTGTCCTCTTTGATTTCTTTCATCAGTGTTTTAAAGTTTTCTGTATATAGGTCTTTAGTTTCTTTAGGTAGATATATTCCTAAGTATTTTATTCTTTTTGTTGCAATGGTGAATGGAATTGTTT
>NW_024070207.1:58982783-59130266 GCF_014754425.2 Oryx dammah
CAAAGAATGCTCAAACTACTGCACAATTGCACTCATCTCACATGCTAATAAAGTAATGCTCAAAATTCTCCAAGCCAGGCTTCAGTAATACGTGAACTGGGAACTCCCTGATGTTCAAGTTGGTTTTAGAAAAGGCAGAGGAACCAGAGATCAAATTGCCAACATCCTCTGGATCATGGAAAAAGCAAGAGAGTTCCAGAAAAGCATCTATTTCTCCTTTATTGACTATGCCAAAGCCTTTGACTGTGTGGATCACAATAAACTGTGGGAAATTCTTCAAGAGATGGGAATACCAGACCACCTGACCTGCCTCTTGAGAAATCTGTATGCAAGTCAGGCAGCAACATTTAGAACCGGACATGGAACAACAAGGAGTATGTCAAGGCTGTATATTGTCACCCTGCTTATTTAACTGCTATGCAGAGTACATCATGAGAAACCCTGAACTGGAAGAAACACAAGCTGGAATCAAGATTGCTGGGAGAAATATCAATAACCTCAGATATGCAGATGACACCACCCTTATGGCAGAAAGTGAAGAGGAGCTAAAGAGACTCTTGATGAAAGTGAAAGAGGAGAGTGAAAAAGTTGGCTTAAATCTCAACATTCAGAAAACAAGATCATGGTATCTGGTCGCATCACTTCACGGGAAATACATGGGGAAACTGTAGAAACAATGTCAGACTTTATTTTTGGGGGCTCCAAAATCACTGCAGATGGTGAGTGCAGCTGTGAAATTAAAAAACGCTTACTCCTTGGAAGAAAAGTTATGACCAACCTAGGCAGTATATTCAAAAGCAGAGACATTACTTTGCTGACTAAGGTCCGTCTAGTCAAGGCTATGGTTTTTCCTGTGGTCATGTATGGATGTGAGAGTTGGACTGTGAAGAAGGCTGAGTGCCACAGAATTGATGGTTTTGAACTGTGGTGTTGGAGAAGACTCTTGAGAGTCCCTTGGACTGCAAGGAGATCCAACCAGTCCATTCTGAAGATCAGCTCTGGGATTTCTTTGGAAGGAATGATGCTAAAGCTGAAGCTCCAGTACTTTGGCCACCTCATGCGAAGAGTTGACCCATTGGAAAAGACTCTGATCCTGGGAGCGATTGGGGGCAGGAGGAGAAGGGGACGACAGAGGATGAGATGTTTGGATGGCATCACGGACTCGATGGACGTGAGTCTGAGTGAACTCCGGGAGTTGGTGATGGACAGGGAGGCATGGCATGCTGCGATTCATGGGGTTGCGAAGAGTCAGACACGACTGAGCAACTGAACTGAACTGAACTGAAACTTTACTTTTAGTCTGTATATTATACTGTTGTAATTTCCCATAGAGTTTAGTTGTAAGAGAAAATAGTACTACTTCTGTCAACACTGAGGGAACTGACAAACTTATGCCCAAAGGCTTCATGCTAACAGGTCATGGAATGTTAATGATCAATGAGTCTGAATTGACATTCTAGGTGTGTTGAAATGTCGGCTGCATTGTAACAGTACATCAGATGTCATTCCATCAACATTTTCTTTTACCACTAAAGCATAGCAGGGGTTGCAAAGAGTCTGACACGACTGAGTGACTGAACTGAACTGAACTGATATAGAAATAAAAGAAGTAATGTTCCTTTATAAGCATGTTGGATAGTTAACATTAAATGAAAAGGTAAAGACAGCTTATCAAATGCCTATACAAATGTCTGCTATGGTAAAAGTCATTTAAGGTAAAACTGGTCATCCTCATCATTGAAGATAGAGGATAAAACTCTTCTCACAGTTGCTAATATCATAAGAAATAAGGAAGGGTGACTTAATCTGGGAAGATGTTTGAGCGTTGAAGAATTGGAAGATTTCAGGGCCTTCAGAACCTTTCAAGCCCTATGGACTTTGGGGTGAGTACCTTGTATTTGGGTGTCATCTCTAATATTTGAGAAATAGTGGATCACAGAGAAGAGAAAACCCAAAGAAAAATAGAGATGAGAATATTTTAGTCTTATTTTATCCTAGAATAGTAAGATACTGAAAAGAGAAGGATTTTAAGAAACAGGAGTAGAGTTTTTTTTTTTTTTTTCTGGAAATAAATTTTATTTTTGCTCTAACACCTAGCTAATGGTGCTCATCCTTCAGGTTGCAAATAAGATGTCATTTTTTCCAGGAAGTTATCCTTGAACTCCAGGTCTTAGAAGTGTTCCCCAAGAAACCTTTATTCCTCACCCTCAGATCACACAAAATGTGTAATAATGTGTAAAAGTATTGTTAGGTTCCTGAAGACAATGGCCATTGTTGTCTTATTCATTACAACATCGCAACATACACCAAAGAGCTCTATAAGTATTTGTTGTATGAAAGCGTGAATAGATGAATGGAAGAAATGAGTGAGTAAATGGTCTATTTTGGAGGAATCTGAGTCTTTGTGTAAATGGGCATATTGAACAGTTAGAGACCCACAGCAGGAGATTCTGAATGGAACAGATTTCAACCATCAAAAAGTAGGTAGGAGAGAATGGACATTATTAAAAGCAGTCACAGAGACAGTAAAAATTATAGTTGTCTACTGGATATAGAAGGAAGAATAAAAAAAAACTGAAATGCGGATTTCCCAGCAAGTTAGCCCATTAAAACAAACAAACAAACAAAAAAAGCCACTCAGTTGTGTCCGACTCTTTGTGATCCCATGGATGGTAGCCTGTCAGGCTCCTCTGTCCATGGAATTCTCCAGGCCAGAATACTGGACTGTATAGCCGTTCCCATCTCTGGGGGATTTTCCCAAACCAGGGGTCGAACCCAGGTCTCCCACATTGCAGATGGATTCTTTACCATCTGAGCCACCAGGGAAGCCCAAGTTAGCCCATAAGAAAAAATAATTATGATCCTGAATCATAAAAAAAGAAAATTAGGCCTTAGAAGATGTGGAAGTAGGACATGTATGGTTTGTATGTGACTGCTTTTTTACCTCAAATAGTCCTTCACCCAATATTTTAGTGTTTAAAATAATTTTAGTAATCAAAACTGCACATTTTTGACCTAAAAAGAGACATACATATCAATGGAATAGAATATAGAGCACAGGAATAAATATACATATATAGGATCAATCAATTTATAACAAAAGAGATAAGAGTATACAATAAGGAAAGGATAGGTTCTTCAATAAATAGTGTTGGGAAAACTGGAAAGCCAATACAAAGAATGAAACTCGACCACTGTCTTAAGCAATACAAGAAAGGCAAGCAAAAATTGATTAAAGATTTGACTGTAAGACTTTAAACCACAGAATTCCTAGAAGAAAACATATAGTGTAAGCTCCTTGGCATTGGTCTTGCCAATGATTTTTTGGATTTTACACCAACAACAAAAATAAATGGGACTACATCAAGGTAAAAGCTTCTGTATAGCAAAGAAAACCATCAAAAAGAAAATAAAAAGCAATCTGTGCAATAGGGCTTCCCTGGTGCCTCAGTGGTAAAGAATCTGCTTGCAGTGCAGGAGACTGCCTGCAATGCAGGAGTAGTGGGTTTAATCCCTGGGTTGGGAATGACCCTGGGGAAGAAAATGGCAACACCTCCAGTATTCTCGCTTGGGAAATCCCATGGACAGAGGATCCCGGTGGGCTACAGTCCATGGGGTTGCAAGAGCTGGACAGGACCTAGTGATTAAACCACCACCAAAGCCTGTGGAATGGAAGAAAATATTTGCAAATCATGTCTGATAAGGGATTGATATCCAAAATAGATAAAGAACTCATGTAACTCAGCAAAAAAATTTTATTAAAAAATGGTCAGAGGAACTGAATAGACAGTTTTCCGAAGATATCCTAATGGCTAATAGGTACATAAAACTATGCTCAACATCACTAAGCATCAGGGAAATGCAAATCAGAACCACAATGAGATACCTCATACCTATTAGGATCAGTTCAGTTCAGTCACTCAGTCGTGTCTGACTCTTTATGACTCTATGAATTGCAGCACACCAGGCCTCCCTGTCTGTCACCATCTCCTGGAGTTCACCCAAACTCATGTCCATCAAGTTGGTGATGCTATCCAGCCATCTCATCCTCTGTCGTCCCCTTCTCCTCCTGCCCCCAATCCCTCCCAGCACCTATTAGGATAGCTATGTCAATGAATGGCAAAACCAATACAGTATTGTAAAGTAAAATAAAGTAAAAATAAAAATTAAAAAGAAGATAAGAAATGTATTGGAGAGGATGTGATTTACAAAAGGAATGCTTATCCATTGTTGGTGAGAATGTTTCCAGTCATTATAGAAACCAGTATGGAGTGTCCTCAAAAAATAAAAATTAGAGCTACCATATGATTCAGCAATTCCACTTTTGAGTATCCGAGGGAAACGAAAGCACTATCTTCAAAAGATACCTGCACCTCTATGTTCATTTCATTGTTATTTACAGTAGACAAGACATAGAAACAACTTAAGTCTTCATCAAAGAATGAATGGAAAAATAAAACGTGATATAGTTCAGCCATAAAAAAAGAAGGAAACTCTGCCATTTGAGACAATTTGGATGGACCTTGATGGCAAGTGACCTTATGTTAAGTGATAAAAGTCAGACAGAGAAAGACAAATCTATATTATCTCACTTATATGTGGAATCTAGATAACTCGAACTGACAGTTACAGAGAATATTATTAGCAGTTGCCATGATGGAGGGTGGAAGATAGATGAAATATGGGTAGGTGGTGAAAATATAAAAACTTCCAGATATAAGATAAATAAGTTCTGGAGATGCAATGTATAGCATAGTGACTGAAAATAATTTTATTTGTTGGGAGAATTTATTTATGACTCCACCTTGTTACCCATCAAAGTGGTATTACTATTAGGCAACCCTTGATTTCCACCTGGAATGTGTTCAAAGTTTCATTGGTGAGTACGTTTTTCCAAATGAAAAATGCATTTTCCCTATCAGTCTTGTCATTTATAATGTCTATCTTCATAAACCAACAAAAATAGAATTAAACCAACAAGATATCTGAACTGTAGGTAGAAACACACATCCTTTAAAACTCCCAATTACAAACAATCTTGTCCATGGGGAAAAAAATCAGCTTCATTTTGAATTCTATATTAGACCTAAAGGATATAGCCATCAGTGCATATTTAGTAGCAGGATATGGAAATTATTGATAGTTATGGAAGCAAGGGGTTTCATTGGACTGGGAATGTTGTAGAGGCCCTGACTTTAGGGTTACCCTGAACATAGAGGTACAGGTGGTGGGGGATGGACAAGTCAGACAAAGTCAGAGCATGTCTTCTCAGGTGATAAAACAGCCTACATCTAAAAGTAGCAAAAACCATGAAAGGAGACGACAGAAAGCTGGAGCCATTTTCACACATTGTTATGCTATGTAGAATTAAAGAGTTACTAGTATTAGTAAAAGTGAAATAATTAGATTGAGTCTTCAGTTGAAATGTTTATTTCAAATAAAACTCAGTTTATGGTTTATGATTTTATTGATTTTTGCAGAAGCTTAAATCCCAATATTAGATTTTGCCAAGAATATTTTCTTCACTTTGATTGACCCACAACATACCTCACATTTTCACAGTTGACTAGAATTTTAAACACTGGTGAAAATTGACAGTAAGTGTGACATCCTTAATTACCTTAATTACAATAAACACTGTTTACAAATTAGAAATATGTAGAGGAAATATGAAAGTTATTTTAAGGCTTGTTACTCTCTCTTCCTGTATCATTTCCATTTAAATTATTCTACACTACTTTCAGATTAATCTCTCAAATGGGTTTCTATTATATGCTTATTGCCTACCCATTCACTGTGGTCTGTGACTTAGTCCCATGTTAACTGATGGAACCCAGGTCTCCTGCATTGCAGGTAGATTCTTTACAGTCTGAGCCACCAGGAAAGCCCTCCATATTAACTATTAAACCTTATCTCCCACGAATTCTGTGTTTCCTTTTAGTTGATTCCTCAGTGTTTCATGACGGAGAAGGCAATGGCACCCTACTCCAGTACTCTTGCCTGGAAAATCCCATGGATGGAGGAGCCCGGTAGGCTGCAGTCCATGGCGTCGCTACGTGTCAGACACGACTGAGCGACTTCACTTTCACTTTTCACTTTCATGCATTGGAGAAGGCAGTGGCACCCCACTCCAGTATTTTTGCCTGGAGAATCCCAGGGATGGGGGAGCCGGGTGGGCTGCCGTCTATGGGGTCGCACAGAATCGGACACGACTGAAGCAACTTAGCAGCAGCAGCAGCAGTGTTTCATGAACAGCATCTACACTCCAATTTCTTACTCTTTGGTTCACTTGGTGCTTAATCTCTTATCTTCAACCTCCCCGTTCAGTTTTACTTGTTCTTTAGTGCTCTATTCAAGTTTTATAAAGACTGTCCATTATTCTTGCATACAACATGTTCTTTCTCCTTTAGCCTTTGAAATGTGCATATTGATATTTAACTATAGCTTTTATAGTGATTTCTAATTATTTATAATGTAAACCCTGTTGCTTCAACTCTATTGGAATTTTTTTACATAAAAATTATTTTCAATGTTAGACATTGAATTATACCTAAATACTTTTTAAATTTTCTTTCTCCCCCTTGACTAATTAAAATAGATTTTTTCTTTGGCATGTTCATGTCACTTTGGAATTTAAAAGTCTTCACAGTCTACTAATCTCAGATGGCATAGCAATCCAAGAGTCAAGCTCTAACATCTTTTAAAACATAAATTGTATCCAAAGTGTTTTGAGTTTAACTTGTTTTATTAAAAAAAAGTCATCAAAAGTGAAGAAATACCCTCCATCATCAAAATACAATGAATTATCATGGCATAGTCTGAAAAATTCATTCAGTTCAGTTCAGTCATTCAGTCGTGTCTGACTCTTTGGGACCCCATGAATTGCAGCACGCCAGGCCTCCCTGTCCATCACCAACTCCCGGAGTTCACTCAGACTCACGTCCATCGAGTCAGTGATGCCATCCAGCCATCTCATCCTCTGTCGTCCCCTTCTCCTCCTGCCCCCAATCCCTCCCAGCAGCAGAGTCTTTTCCAATGAGTCAACTCTTCGCATGAGGTGGCCAAAGTACTGGAGCTTCAGCTTTAGCATCATTCCTTCCAAAGAAATCCCAGAGCTGATCTCCTTCAGAATGGACTGGTTGGATCTCCTTGCAGTCCAAGGGACTCTCAAGAGTCTTCTCCAACACCACAGTTCAAAAGCATCAATTCTTCTGCGCTCAGCTTTCTTCACAGTCCAACTCTTACATCCATACATGACTACTGGAGAAACCATAGCCTTGACTAGACGGACCTTTGTTGGCAAAGTAATGTCTCTGGTTACTAGTAGTAAGCAACTTAGGTAGTAATGCTCTCTAGGTTGGTCATAACTTTTCTTCCAAGGAGTAAGTGTCTTAATTTCATGGCTACAATCACCATCTGCAGTGATTTTGGAGCCCAGAAAAATAAAGTCTGACAGTTTCCCCATCTATTTCCCATGAACTGATGGGACCAGATGCCATGACCTTCGTTTTCTGAATGTTGAGCTTTAAGCCAGCTTTTGCACTCTCCTCTTTCACTTTCAAGAGGCTTTTTAGTTCCTCTTCACTTTCTGCTATAAGGGTGGTGTCATCTGCATATCTGAGGTTATTGATATTTCTCCCGGCAATCTTGATTCCAGCATGTGCTTCTTCCAGCCCAGAGTTTCTCATGATGTACTCTGCATATAATTTAAATAAACAGGGTGACAATATACAGTCTTGACATACTTCTTTTCATACTTGGAACCAGTCTGTTGTTCCATGTCCAGTTCTAACTGTTGCTTCCTGACCTGAATATAGGTTTCTCAAGAGGCAGGTCAGGTGGTCTGGCATTCCCATCTCTTTCAGAATTTTCCACATTGTATTGTGATCCACACAGTCAAATGCTTTGGCATAGTCAATAAAGCAAAAATAGATATTTTTATGGAACTCTCTTGCTTTTTCCATGATCCAACAGATGTTGGCAATTTGATCTCTGGTTCCTCTGCCTTTTCTAAAACCAGCTTGAACATCTGGAAGTTCACTAGTTCAGGTCAATTGGATTTGTGTTTATTGTAGTGCATACTGGTCAGCAGAGATATCTGATTAAAATAAGTGATGGAAGTTGTTGATAGGTCTATTCCAAAAATTTTAATAAATATGCCTTATATCCCAGGCAGCCTTGACATTGCTAAATCAGTACCTTTGCCTTCCTGGAATTTCTGCCTCCTGTACTTCTAACATATCAAGGTTTAAAACAGGGCCCCAGGTCTGTTTTCTCTGTTCTGCTATCGTTTCTTTTAAAACTATAAACGTTAGAGAAGGATTGCAATACACCTAGATAATGTATAAAAAAGGGGAAATTTTATATGGCTAGTGTGGGGCTAAGAAAGGTGACTTTTTCAAAACTTTTAAAGGGCCAAGATTCAGAATTATCATCATGATTTAGGCATTTTATATTTGAAATGACTACCACTTTTCCCAGTGATATTCAACTACCTTTATACATGACTTTGTTTTTATATTTCATAATTTAGTTGCTCATAGACTTCAAAGGAGATAAATTTTTTAAATTTCCAAAGTTGATTTTAATAATTCATTGATAAAAGAAGACATGCTTTGTGTGTATATTCTGCATGTGTGCACACATGCATACAAATGAATGAAAAGAAGAATGAAACTATGTTGAATCATTTTCTATTACCTGTAACAACAGATGGATTGCTGTCATTTAAAATAAGAACCCACTAGCTATGTGTGTACTTGGGAGTGGTTTTCCTTCACCGAATCCAAGTTCAAGTGGCAAAATTTTGGGTATCACCTTTGACCTTTCTAATAGTGAGCGCTGTCTAACGAATAATAGTTCCATGACATTATAATTGTTCAAATAGTAATTGTGTGTTTATCTTCGAGAAGTCAGGCAGTTGATTACTTTCAAAGACACTCCCACTTATTCCCTAATCTAACATCCTAAGTTATTTTTGCAATGCTATACACACAGATACTTTTCCCTAAGTAAGAAGGCACAATGTTGGTATTGGTGGATGGGACCTTCATGACTAGATCCCTTGGGGTTCGTTTATATATGTATTATTTAGTTGGGCAGAATGACAACAACTGGACCCCCTAAAAGATTAGTTGCTTTGAAGGGTATGGTAAGACACTTATACTAAGACTGTAATTATACGTGAAGGTACTGTGAGTATGTGTGGAGGTGAGAGCAGTTGTATTCTTCACTCATTACTGCACAAGCAGTGAACTTGAGGTTAGAGTCCCTTAAATTTGTATAAGACTGATCTAGTTCTTTTAGCCATAGTCTGAATATAATCTGTATGTTTTCCAAAAAGAGTGCAAGCAGAGTGATGTAACACTGATCCTCCCAACTCTAGAAGAAGGTATATACCTGAGAAAAAAATGACATACAGTGAAACCACTGCCCTGCAATGAAGGAATTCCTATCCTATACCTGGCTTCTTTTCTTAAGATTCTCATGTTATAGAGAAGAAAAGAAGTAGTGAAGAGGAGACTGTGGAAGGGTAGTTAAGTGTTTGCCTTGAAATTGTAAGCAGTTTTATCCCAGGAAACATGGTGGTGGAGGGTGGGTTTCATTCTCTCCAGGTGGACCAATTAAGTGGGCTTCATATAACTAGGAGATTCCTATAGTTGCTCTGCTAGTAAGTCTGGTTATCTATGCAACCCTGAATCAAATCACCCCCATCAATGTTAAGCCAAGGTGGGTAACTTCTGAGTAAGCTAAACTATGGCCAATATTGAGCACCTGGATCCCTGAAAGATGGGCAGCCAACGTCACAGATGTCCTCTGATGGTGACATTAAGCTTTAAATAATGTGACCATGAATATCATATGATTAACAATTTGGTACCCTGCTTATTGTGCTATGGTGAAGACAGGACATACTACCAGAGCAAACCTGTTTAATTAACAAAAATCCTTAGGAATCTTTTTCCTCTAGAGCAGAGGAAAAGCTTTAACCTTTTTAGGACTCTTAAAAATTCTATCAATAAGGATGGTGATGAGGTGATAGTGAGAGGACATATTTGTGGAAGAAAGCAATCTGATTCGCAAACAGAAGAGCTACAGTCTTTGGCTGACAAGCTAGAAGCACTGTGAGATACAACACACCTTTTATAAGAAAGGATGGGGAGTGGAAGTGGCCTGTACAGGAAAAACTGAGGGTTCCTTGGTGAACCAGAATTTGGATGAGCTCTAGGGAATGAGCTGAGGAGAAGGTAGAGACAGACTAGATAAACCGTAGGGCAGGGCTATGCTTTTAGCATATGATTAGGTTATTTAAAAAAAATTTGCTTTGTTTTTTTCATTAGCCTACAATGCTTATTATTTGGAGATACAAGGATACTTGGATTTTCTTTGGGCCTGAGTAGATATATGTCCTTCATATTTCTGTTCTGAAAGTGGGAGAAGTTCTTTTGAAATAATAGATATTCAGAAAATATTTTCCAGCTCAATTAACCACATATTTCCTGCTTCCTAGTACAGCCCTTCCTCCTGAAAGCAGGTTTACTAAGCACACACAGCCAGGAAAAGGAAATCTGGTGTGATTCAATAAGAACAATTGGAGACAAGAATATTGGCCAGTTTAAATAAGTTAAATGGAATAAGTTGATTTGTACTATGACTCTGTTTCAATAATTGTAGTTGGCAACTTGAAAATAAACACTCAGTCCAATTGACAAAGTCATAATGCTTTTATTTGACTGAAGTTTAGCAAGTACATTTTTAACAAAGATGTACTTTAACTTAATATATGGTAGAACAGAGAAACCATACATGTTTCTAGTCTCTAACACACTACCGCATTTTTTTTCCCTTGAAAGACAAAAAGCCAAGCTGAAGTGAGCATAGAAAAGCATAAAATATGGTCAAGTTACTTTAGACATTAATATTTAGCTCATATTTTTAAACTGGTAATCTAATGCAAAAACAAAGCTTCCATCATTGTTTTTAAAATGTACACACATTATTTTTTTATAAAAAATGTAATATAGATTGAATAACTCCTTCAGTAAACAAAGCTTCGCTGATAAAAACAATTAAAATAACTCCATATTGAATAGTTTCAGAGATAAACTGGAATCACAAACATCTTCATTTATGTAAAGCCAGTGAGGACCTTTCCGGCCAAATAAAACTGTTGTGCCATTGCTAAATAGTAATAGTTACCTCCTTTAAAAAAAAGAAAACAAGTTAGTTTTTCTGAGGAATAATTGTAATACGTGCTTTAAAATACTAAATTTCTATCTTCAGGAACTTAAATGATCTGATGTAACAGGCTTGATTTAATATTGGTAAAATTAAAATTTCTTAGCATTTCTATATGCTAATGTGTCTGTTTTCAAAGATCCTTTAAGTTGCATGCTACAGCTCCTGGTTTTTCCACAGCACTGAAAACATCAAAGACTGAAAAGAATCTTCAAAAACTATTATGTCTATGGTTATCAACATTACTTTTCCTTTTGTACAGAATGCCATGTTTGACATCCTTTTACTTTACCAAAACAAGGAAAAGAGAATATCTGGTTATGATCTAAAGGTGATGACAGCTTTAAAGAAACATTTTGTTTCCTCTCCCCAGGTTAGATGAGACCATGTATACTGCATGAAAAGAGACAAATTGTGAATATCATTTAAACCATAGTGTTTAGTCAAACTGGTATCTATTTAAATATTGATGATCAAAAGAGTCCATTCCATCCTAGAGTTAGAAAAATATTTCATGGTAAAAGTTATAGTTTGAAACAATTTTCAAATACAATTCCACTTCTTTGTCTAATCTGCCTCTTTTCCATAACCATGACTTATAGCCCCAATATCTATTCAGCTACCTCATAAAAATTGGCTTTTGGTGACAAAAGAAGAAGAAAAGAAAGTGTGGATGATCAGTACAAATCCATCACCCAGGCTTAAGAAACACTTAAAGTCTATGTTTGCATCTTCTTCACATATAAAGCAGAATGCATTTTCATTGTTGGCTGATATGCCTCGTGTAAAATATTAATTCAATCTAGTCAAAGCTGAGAATTGTCAGGAGGATAATATACCCTTCTAATGTATAAACTCTTTAAAATATTTTCAAAGGTAAGGTAATAGAAGAATAAAGAATGAGGTTATATGTTAGTCAGACCACCTGAAGGGTCAGACTTCATTAGAAGGCAACCAAGCATTTCGCCTTAGAACCCATGGAATTCATTTGAACTTTTCCAGGGAAGAAGAAAACAAAGCTTGAATTTTGGGAAAATATCTAGTAATCTCTCACTGTAGAGATTTGCTTAGACTCCTTTATGGTGTCTGATAATATTTATTTTAACAAAATTCACCAGATAGTTACTTGGTTTTCCAGTCTATCTCATCCTCTGTATACACAGCCTAAATGTCAAAGGAAAGCACTTCAACATTAAACAGCAGACATTCATTTTACCAGACATAAAATTTATACAATATAACTAAAACTTAAATCATGCAATGCAAATTGTGAACATTACAAATTTGAAAGCAAATAGTAAACAAAATAACATCCTGTTAAAAGAAAAAAATACATAAACACAGTAACAAATGGCAAAAAGCAATCACCATTTGTCCTTTTGCAAAATGCAGTTTTTAAAAAAATCTCCCTCCTTTAATGTTTAATTTTTGTTTTTATTAAAAAAGACAAACATATTTGCCCACACTCTTCATTAAATGTGCCAGTTTATAAGGCTTATCAGGAATTGTTTCCACAGCAGTTCAAACATCCAAAGAAAAACTAAGCCAGTAAAAGATAGTATTAATATGATTTTTTTTTTTACTTAGAATACAGTAAGTTGATGATACACAGTAGTAAAACTTTCTTTCTCCTAATTTAGAGGTTAGTAGCAAAATAGACTCCTGTGCAGCTTGCTATACAATGTTGACATAGATTCTGTTACTCTTTTACATATGCCAATACTATGATCATAGGTAAGGAGACAATACTGACCTGCTAACTGACAATGATCCTTGGAGCAATCTCAAAGTTTGCCACATTTCAATCTCAAAATACATTTCAGCTATAATATAAGTGATTTATCACATAGTAGTAGCTGTCAAAGTAAACTCCGAGATAAAACAAAAACATCTGGAATCATAAACAGAGGAGAACAGTAGCTGAATTTTAATCCAAACCTGGCATTCTCACTTAATTAGGAACAGGGAACAGCTAATTAGTATTTGAATGCTTCATGTTTTTAAAAAGGTTTGTACTTTAGCTCCAAACAGAGATGAGCTAATATGCATTTTGGATGTAAACAAGATTAAAGATCAGGAAGAGCAATAAACATAGCCTCTCCAGAGGAATGTTAGGGAGTTTGGGAACTTACACAGGGTGACACACTTACATTTCAGGAGAGCTGGCAGAGTTTATTGCTTTAAGACTTATAAGATAATTAAAAGGGGGAATTCAAATACATACAAAATTGACCATTGTAAAAATAAAAGTAAAGACCCATACAGTCCATTGCTTAGTACAGCACTGCTTGACATGGGCATATGCCATGACACAGGAGTCTGGTGTGCCCTCCATACAGAAGATGAGCCTCTACTCATCAGTTTTCTTTAAAGGGACATACCTGGTTGTTCCAAACTCAAGTAAGTGTGAGATTTGCCTTCTGTGGTACATATCTGATGCTTATGAAAAATAAAAAGCTAAAATCAGGCATCATAAAGAAGGTGGATATGTGGCAAAAGGCCAGAAGAAAATGCATGGGGATTTCTTATAGTTCAACTGAAGTTAATTAAATATGTCTATTTGTAAAAAGATATAATTAGTTTATTTTTAAGTAGCAGTTAATTTGAAAATACTGTTCAGTTTCCCCTATAGTTCAATATAAGCTGTTTGACTATCAAATAATGAGACATTCCAGGATGTTATTTTTTAAGTAACACCTCTTTGTTATTCATTTCAAATAATTGATATTAATAAATTTCGAAAAAAAGTATTTGCCTCAGTTCTTCTCCATGATTTATTTTTTTAAATACAGGGAGGGAGGAGGGAGGGGGGTTCAGGATGGGGAACATGTGTATACCTCTGGTGGATTCATGTTGATGTATGGCAAAACCAATACAATATTGTAAAGTAATTAACCTCCAAGTAAAATAAATAAATTTATATTTTTAAAAATTAATTTATTTAATTTAATTGGAGGCTAACTACTTTACAATATTGTGGTGGTTTTTGCCATACATTGACATAAATCAGCCACGGGTATACATGTATCCCCCATCCTGAACCTTCCCGGCACTATTTCACGGAATTGGGTTAAAGCAACATACCTGCTCCATACAAATAGATCTTCTACAGTATACAGAGAGCATCAGAAGCCTTAAAAAATCCTTCAGAGCATGGAATGACTGGAATGTTACACTGATATGAATTAATGTGATGTTTTATAACGTGTAGGGAAAGCGGCAATTCCAGTAGTAGAAATTGCATGTACTGCCACAGAGAACTGGTTATTGGGGAAGCATAAAAATTCAGTTGGAATTTTGTATAGAATGTGTGGTACTTCTGTCATATCAGAACTTAATTCTAGGGCAGATGTAAAAATAACATAATAGACTAGTTTTTGCTTGGGTAAAGAGAGCACTTTAGGAGGGGAATTGATTTTTTTTTTAATATACTATTTAGCACATTGGACTACTGTTGTATTAGATTCTTTTGTTGTTCTTGTTTAGTTACTAAGTCGTTTCCAACTCTTTTGCAACACCATGGACTGTAGCTCCTCCCCGGATCTCTAGGCTCCTTTGTCCATGGGATTTCCTAGGTAAGAATACTGGAGTGGGTTGCCATTCCCTTCTCCAGGGAATCTTCTTGACCCAGGGACTGAACTCACATCTCCTGCTTTGGCAGGTGGATTTTTTATCAGTAGGCCACCAGGGAAGTCTTCTTAGATTCCTGCTGCTGCTGCTGCTGCTAAGTCGCCTCAGTCGTGTCCAACTCTGTGCAACCCCATAGATGGCAGCCAACCAGGTTCCCCCGTCCCTGGGATTCTCTAGGCAAGAACACTGGAGTGGGTTGCCATTTCCTTCTCCAATGCATGAAAGTGAAAAGTGAAAGTGAAGTTGCTCAGTCATATCTGACTCTTAGCGACCCCATGGACTGTAGCCTTCCAGGCCCCTCCATCCATGGGATTTTCCAGGCAAGAGTACTGGAGTGAGGTGCCATTGCCTTCTCCGATTAGATTCCTAGGAGGCATGAAAATAATGATGGGTATTTGCCAGCAGCCTTTGGTGGGTATCCATTAAGTAAACAGTTAAATATACTTGAGGCCATTTATTGGGCATTTCAAGCAAAATGGCCCATTTGTTTCTAATCAGTGGAGCAGCTTAGGTATCTGGCCATGTCTAGACAGAGGGTGAGCAATGGAAAATATCCATGATGTGACTGACCCATAATCTGCCTTTCTCCTTTCATATATATATATATATATATATATATTTCTTGGTCTGTTTAATTGTTGATAGCTTAATGAAGAGGATTGAAGATGGAAGGAGAGCAGAAAATAATAAAGGAGTATTTTTTTGCTGCTTAGGTATGTGTTTTTATTGTTGCCTTCTTTATATGTAAGGAACAAACTAGTATAAAGGTATTAAATAACTTGCTCTACCATCAACAAATCAAAGGAAGAACTAGGTGTGGTAAAACCTACAAACTAGAGCTCTCTATATTTCCTTAGAGAACTCTACAGGCAATGTGCTTTTTTCAGAAAGGTGATCTTCAATGCAATGATAATAAATATTGATTATTTGCACATATGAATTACCTCCTCACATTAATTCCTATTAAATCTCAGGTCATCCAAATTAAAGCTATTTCATAGCAATTACAGTGTAAACTGGGTTTGTCTGCATTTTGTCACACCATTTAGAAACAGCATTTTCTGTGTCTTAAAAATTCTTCCACCTACTTACCCCACTAGGATGATCCAGGTTTAATGTGATAATGTTTATGAAGCACTATGAACTCCATGGAAGAAAATGGTTATGAAAGTGTAATGTATCATGTTCAATCATCATTATGATTATTCCCTAAACATTGTGAAGCCCAATCTCTAACTTTTTTCCTGTACATGCAAGGTTCTAACTATCAGCAATGAACACATAGTAATTGATGGTTCCATATTTTAAGAATTTGAGTATGAATTTCAAAGAATTACAACACTAGATAAGCAGGTAACTGCTACAGCACCCTATTCGTGCCTATGATCAGTTGGAGTTCCGGCATCAGTGTTCAGGCTGCACAGAAAAAAAAAAAAAAAAAAACAATAAAACCTGGTCAAAATTTCATTCCAACAAACAAAATCCAAAATCTACTCCAAATAAAAAAAAAATCCATAATGAATTTCACTAAAAAACACAAACTGACTTTCTAGTATTTTGCTGAGCTATACATTTTCAAGATTTGGATAAAGCTGTGTGCAATAAATGTATTACTTCATTACAAATATCCCTTAATCATTTGTTCATTGATGTGACCCTTATTCTATTAAAAGCAAAATTATACAAAGGTGAGCAAAATTGTAGATTTGCATAATTTAAAGCTCAATCAAATTGTCTGGGTGTGATATTGACAATACAAAAATGGCCTAAATGATATTCCCTAACTCTAAAATATGCATTATGAGCCCCTTGTGCATAGTTCTACTGTTTTACTACCTGTAGTGAAATGCATGACTAGCTTAGTAAGCAAGACACTTCAAAAACATATTTATTTCCCCTTCACAATCTAAAACATGAGTAAAGATTCACATCATTTTCTCTGAATCAAAATCTTTGTTAATGATTGCAATTTCCTTTCAGGATGAGATTTCTTTCCCCAACAGGATGGTTATTTAAAAGTAAACTCTCACTTAAAAAAAAAAAACTGCTAAGAAACATGTCTATTATGTTTTTGAAGGCTAAATTTAAATGTAGAAAATTATTTTTTCTACCCAGGACTCATATTTTCTTCCAAGTGTTGCCTCAAACCTTATTCACTTATATAATATAAACAAAGAGATTGCCTTAAGAACTACTAGGCTTATTTTGAGCTATCAAAATAAATATCACAGGCATATTTTGAGCTATCAAATCTTTCTTTTTGTGGGTAGCTAACTTATTCATGAACAAATGCCAATATTTTATAAATGATTTACTCTGCTAAGTATTACATTTCTATTTTCTTGAAATTTGTTTAGTTAGTCATATGCTTCTAATTTGCAAATGGGCATTATGCCCTTTGGTACTAAAATAAGATCACATTAAAAGATCATGTTATCTTAACTTGAATAAGAGAGAGATAAAGCATGCTGGTCAATGGTCCACTTTAGTCTTAGGTTCAATCCAAATTAATTTTATACAGTTATTTGTATGAAGTCGACTCCAATTCTGAAATGTGTTCAGAATGTGATAAATAAGCAACAGTATTCAGGTTACTTTGAGGTCCAGTTAGATATTAGTACAGTAATATAAAAACAATGCTTCTAATCTGAGAGTAGGAAAAGTAGGCCATTACAAGATAGTGGCAGATTAAAAAAAAAAGTAACATTTGATTGCTCTTTCTCTAGAGAAAAGCACTGTTTTAGAATCATTTTCAAAATGGTGTAGTGCTTATTTTAATCATGTGGTGGTTCTGTGGAAAAAAAGATGGAGATTTAATGAAAATTATAACCACTTAGCCTTATTAGCCCTAAAAATTTCTGCCTTACACGTTAGTCAAAACAAATACCAGTACAAGTCATCTTTTTATTGTAAATGGTATCATAATGAGTATGAATCTCTCTCACTTATATTTAACTCACTTTATTTTTGAGAATGAATTCTTTAATATACCATTTTCTCCTTTATTTAGTCTCTAGTTCTTATAAGAAATATCCTCAAAAGGGATATGGATACCTCTTATTCTCATATGGGGATAAAATATAAAATTATGTTTACCAAAACTATATACTAAAGAACAGATGTTTTATATATGGAATTATGGAATGCTAAATATTTCACTCCTATTAAAATCTATATACACAAACAGAAATGCTAACTTCAAATGTATTTTATAAGGCATAGCAATAATATCTTGTACTTACATTTGCAAAGAATATGGATCTAACTTATTGATGAGGAAGATCAAGCAAACATAATTTTAGTAAAATTAAGGCAGAGAAGTTGCATGACTTCTCAAGGTTAGTAACTGAGTTAGCCAGTTAGTAACTGAGAAATCCTGACTATTAGACCAGTCTTCTTCCCACTACTTCATTTTGCCTCCTATAGATGAGTTAAAAATAGCAATAAACGTTCATGTGTTCAACACACAGACCTGAAAATTTTGAGCTACACTAAGAGTTCCAAAAGTTTTTGAATTTTACTTTCCAGAGAGGAAGAGAAAGAAAGGGAAAGGAGAATAAATAAAAACCACTATTCATGGGATGCTGACTATGTTAG
This sequence comes from Oryx dammah, assembly GCF_014754425.2. Lineage (NCBI taxonomy): Eukaryota > Metazoa > Chordata > Mammalia > Artiodactyla > Bovidae > Oryx > Oryx dammah. The sequence goes on from NW_024070207.1 coordinate 59,001,249, forward strand.
AAGGCATACTAAGCCATTCTAAATATTTATGTCACATGTGGAATGCTGTATTTTTCACTACTTCTTATTGTAGATCATACCATGGTAAAAGAGGTAAGCTGCTTATGTGTCTATGCTATTGCAGTAAAAATTCTAGGGTCATATAACCCAACTTTTATACATATGTAAGTTACAAAATGCTTTGCAAAAGTCAAATTTACTTGAGTTTTGTATAGGATGTACATTGGTGATATTTTAATGCAATATGTAAAAGTACAACTATGTTCTTTTCATAGCTTTTAACTACTTTTAATGCTTAATTGTTAGAAAAACACTATAAAACTCAAAGTAATCATAATATGAAATCAAAATATGGAGAAAATGACAATGAGAGTAATGTAAAAACATTAAATGTTTATTTGAACATTAAAAATGACCACTCCCAACATTTCACATTGAAATGCAATTATCAGGAGATTGTAAGATTTGAGTTGCAGGTTTTGACTTATTCATTTTAGTTACTCATCAATGGTGGGATCAACAGGACACTCATTTGTATTGTTTTGAAGAAAGTAAGAGCACTTAAATTTGGAAGAATAGGAAAATAGAGAAGAAAAACATAAAAAAAAAGATGCTTCCTTTAAAGCTAATAGAGGAATTGGTGAACTTGTTGTTCAAATAACCATTTGTAATATTGAGGTAGTATCCAACTTTAATATACAGGTTATTACTAGTATTCAAGTATTAAATATGTAAATCATAAACTTTGGGGTTAATGGATTAAGGAGCATCAAGGAGGTCTATAAAAAATTCTAAACAATATCTTTCTTTAAATTAATTTTTAAAACTTTAATTGGAGGTTAATTACTTTACAATATTGTATTGGTTTTGCCATACATCAACATGAATCTGCCACAGATATATACGTGTTCCCCATTCTGAACCCCCCTCCCACGTCCCTCCCCGTACCATCCCTCTGGGTCATCTCAGTGCACCAGCCCCAAGCATCCAGTATCATGCATTGAACCTGGACCGGTGATTCATTTCACATATGATATTATACTTGTTTCAATGCCATTCTCCCAAATCATCCCATCCTCACCCTCTCCCACAGAGTCCAAAATACTGTTCTATACATCTGTCTCTCTTTTCCTGTCTCGCATACAGGGTTATCATTATTTAATTTCCAAATAGAATGCTATATGGCTGTCAAAAATTGAGAAAAATGTTCCTGTGAGCAACAAATAAACCTTTATGCTACTGTCCCACAGAAAGGAATTATAGCATAAGATTAAATAAAAATCTGTTAAGGTCTAGTTCCAATATGGTGATGTGAATTTAGCCATGAATAGAAAATTTCTTTCTATTAGTACTTAAGCTTCTCTTCACAGTTTCAAATAGAAAAGAGAGATTGTATTTGTGTAATTTTTAAGTATGACCCCAATCTATGCAAACTTTTAAGGCAGAAGTGATTATTAAATTATAGTTGGCTTTAGTCTATTTTGGTTAATCAAATATTACACAGAAATAATCCTGTCAGCAGATCTGTGCATTAATAATGGCACAAATACATGATCCTCTTTCTAATGGAATGTGTTACTAATGGGTGAGCTAGCAGTAAGCCTGGACTTGCAACATTTTGTGCAATGGAACAGGAAAACTTAGCCAGTCAAAAAAAAAAAAAAATCTAAGTCTTCAAAGGAAAGGGAGACTGGTGGGAACTGAGAAGGGAGAAACTTTGAATGGATTTATTATTTGGGTTTCTAGATTCAACCATACCTGAATCTATCCTTTGAAGTGTCAGTTAAGTCACTCCATAAGTTACCTTTCAAAATTAAGTTCCCCATAAAAGAAAAAATGGCCCAAAGATCACCAGGTTATACAAATACTAGATAGTGCCTTTCTATTCTTTTTGTTCCACTTTTACAGCATCAACCCTCATTCCAAGAGTGATAAGCATCTTGGTGTAGAGCCACCATATATTTGCATATCAGCAATAAAATAATTTTATTTTTTTAAGTGATGTGACAATAATGACATATGATTCCAGACTTCTATGAGAATGCTGGCTGTTTTCTTGGTAAAACACAAATGTGAAAATGAAAAATAAAACTTAAAGTTTTAATTTAAGAAAGGCTTTCCTTTTGCATGTTCCTCAGGTGTATTTGGCTTGCCAACTGGGATAGGGTGACTCTTAAGCTAAAAAAAAAAAAAATTATATTGCATGTGTAAGTAGGATGGAACATAAAGTGATTGGTTAAATAGTTATGTGCATTGAGTTAACCCTCCTTAGATTATAGTCAAAAAGATCTGTTAGTTAATGAATTAGCCCTGTAGACTCTAAAATGCTTAGTGGCAGATCAACCTATTTTGGTTTGTAAGTCTCACTATCTTTCTGTCCCTACAACTACAATTTCACCTATTATGTGAGTGACATATAGCTGAAATTCTTAGATCTGTAGATGAGATTTTACATTATAATAGTTAGCATGACAGCTTTTAGTCACTGCAAATATTCTTTTAAAAAATACAGTGGTAAGTGGTGTAAACCAGTCCACAAAAACCAGGCCCTAAAGTATAAAGTAATGTTTGTCACATCTTCCTAAGAAAGAAATAGAAGCATAATATATGCTATAATCTGACAAGTATTTCATAGGAAAGAAGTATGATATGAGTTGGGAAGTGCAATCAGTTAAAATAATGATCCTTTGGAGGATGAAGAAAATTAGAGACAAATACTTCATGGGAAAGAAAGTAAAAATAAGGTGTCTAATGAACTGTACAAGGAAAAAATACTGCTTTAAATAAAGATGCTATGCTAGGGTTTTTTTCTGTGGGGTATGTACTACAGCCTTTTTCCACTTATAATGGCAGTTGCAGTAAAGTTTCTCCGGGTGGTAATAGTCTCCCATTCTTAAAGGAAATATTTAAGAGGAAAGAGGACCCATTTCTCACAATCCTTCTAATTTCTAACAAGCTATGCATTTCTGCTTTACAAGAGAACACTTCTACTTAACAACAGGAATACTACAGTGCCTGTGTATATCTTCCAACACAGTACAAGACATCAAAGGGGAGGGAAACTAATGATTATGAGGGTAGGGCAGGAAATAGTCCACAAAAAGAAAGATGTAGACCGCACCCTGGTGGGAGTTAGTAGAAATGACTATAGAGAAATTATATCTGTTCTCCTTCTTTTTCTTGTCATATCACTTATGTGACAAGAAATTATACATAATTTCTCTTTTCCAGTCCACTTACTTGCTCCTACCATCATTTTCCTTAATACTTTATCAAATTCTTCAATGACAATCCTAGCTCAAGGGTAATTGTTTTCAATAAATATTGATATGTTATCTTAAGATCTTTGGAAAAGTGTTGTTTTGGTTACCAAGTGAGCAGCAAAGAGAGACGAAAATGAGGTATAAAAGGTCAAGGAAGGAGAGACCAATGCTCAAATTGATTTTGAGAAAATAAATAAGAATAAAATATTCATATATGTATTTCATAGTATAAATATATTTAAAATTCTGTATTAAAAACATATATACGTATATTAAATTACATCATAAAATATGTGTTATTTTTAACATAGAGACATCAAGATTGTGTCTGCTACTTTTATAGTCAAACAACATTTTATTCACCTTGCTTTTAATTCTTCAGTGACATCTTCACCAAACACTGCATAGATGAGACCATGAATTTTACATATTAAAATGGTAAGCTTAAATTCTTTGAATAAGCTCTCACTTTTTTTTCTGAACAAAAATTGTTCACAGGGGGAAAAGGGACATTTAATAGGTTTATCTTTTATACCAAAGTTTGGTTTACTTTTGACATTTAGGTTGGATTTAATATCCACTTCTGGTGTGTTAGTATCAAAAAGAAGGGAAAATCATTTAAGATTTCATCCTATTTATTGAAAAAATCAGATGAAAAATATATTCCAGTGTTAAATCATGTTTTGTCATTGTCAAACATATAGGCAAAAAAGTAAATATGAAAATTATTCAAAGAGATTGACATTCCTTTTGCAAAAGCAATTCCTAGATTTTTGTTTTGTTTTGTTTTCTTCCTCAAACAAATGCACTGGCAGAAAAGAGAGCAATGTGTCACTGTGCCTTTGTATTTGATGATGTTATTGCAATAAACATTTAAAAATAATATTTTATTTTGTTACTAGAAAGCCAGTTCATGAAGGTTATTTGTTTTCCAAAATTTAGGACCTTCATGTTCTGGATTTGTTTTATCTGTTATTAAGATGACAATATCAATTTTTAACATTTAAGAAACATGCACTGCCAGTAGCTCTAAACAATGAAATACAGTCATACAAAGGTTAACTAAGGTATAAACATGCAAAAGGAGAAGTCTCCCTTCAATCATAAAGTGATGTTATTTTCTGTTCAGCAGTTCATGTTACTGCTGTTCATGCTAATTAATTAAAGGAGCTATTGCTGTAATGTGCAAACAGGGAATCTGAGAAACTGAGAGGGCTTTTAGATCTCCAAGTGAAGTTAAGTCAATCTTGGCACAAGCAATCAAATGTAATGAAATCACTTGTCAGTGCTAAGCTTGTGAAAACTGTGAAGTTTGACTAGGGAGTAAAAGGATTATAATTAGATTTCCAATAGGATAATAACTAAATGGCAGAATGCAGTAAAGAGAAGATATCACTTTGTTAGCTAATGGTACTGCAGTTTGGCTTTAGTTTTTACCATCTCACTTGTAGTTGTGCTAATTTAATTTGCTTTAATCAACAAAAATGCACTACACAAATGGTATTTGAGTGTCATTTGCAAAAATCATTGATCTGAAGGTACACTTAATAACAATCGATATGTTTATTTTATGTGAAAAGGAGATTAGTTGACAAGACAGTTGATGTGTGTCTTGCAGGCCTCTAGCTTTGTTATGAGAATCTGGGTTAGAGTATATTAGTATACATCCTTCACTTCCAGAAATAGTGGACACTGCTATCAGAATGGGTGTGTATTCATTTTTTCATCACCTTATAGTATACAGGAGGAGTTGCTATATAGACCATTAAAATATAAGGAATGCAGAAATCCTTTTATCAGAAGGTGATCTATGAACAATAACTTGTCTGTCAAACAGCACTCAAAGCATAAAAGACATAAAATAATTAAGCTGAAGAGATTTAGAATACATATACGTATAGCAGTACATGGACAGTTAGTGGAAATTATCATAAAACTATACAGGACTTTATCACTTTGAATGATAGCCAAGCAACATTCTTCCAAATCCTCTTTAAGCTCTCTTAAGGAAATGTCACAATGCAACTAATTGAATTTCAAAGAAAGAGCACTAAGTGAATGATGATTTCTAACCAACAGAGATATTGACAATAGAAAGAAAAAAGACGTCACTGATGCTGGAATTGTTTGCTGTGATGGAGATGGGTTGTGAAAATAGTATTGCATTAGCATGCATGAATTGAGACACACAGATAATGCTAGGAAATAATCATTCAAGTTAAAAAATTTCCTGTTAAATGTGGAACAAGCTACCACCAACCAGAAGGAGGGAAGTGGAAAATGTGAAAATAGTATCAAAGTAGTAACAAAAGAAAAGACAGATAACACAAAAGAGCAAAATTATCAGGCAGAAAGGAAAAAAAGTGGTTAAAATAGCATTTTATGTCCACCAAACATTTAACATTGTCTCAAGTTCATAGATACATATAAAAGTAATTTCTCAATTCTGAACATCTTTAAAAAAAAGTAATATTATTGGATGTTTTGATAATTATTTGAATGGATTTATTCAATGAACTGTTTTTAAGATGAATTCTGATATTATTTTCAGGCATCTATTCACCTAGTTAATAGAATGAAACAATTTTTGCTCATAAAGTAATTTCTTTTAGATATTAAATTGTGATTATATTATCATATTAATATAAGGAATTTAATCTAGTTTTTAATAAGTTGATGATATGAACTTTATCACTTATCATACTTATTTATTGTGCTAAGTAAGGTGAGAATGAGAAGTTTTTCATTTTTACCATATTTATCAAGAATACTATTTAACATAACTTAAACTACCACACAATTTCACTCATCTCACATGCTAGTAAAGTAATGCTCAAAATTCTCCAAGCCAGGCTTCAGCAATACGTGAACTGTGAACTCCCTGATGTTCAAGCTGGTTTTAGAAAAGGCAGAGGAACCAGAGATCAAATCGCCAACATCTGCTGGATCATGGAAAAAGCAAGAGAGTTCCAGAAAAACATCTATTTATGCTTTATCAACTATGCCAAAGCCTTTGATTGTGTGGATCACAATAAACTGTGGAAAATTCTGAAAAAGATGGGAATACCAGACCACCTGACCTGCCTCTTGAGAAATCTGTATGCAAGTAAGGAAGCAACAGTTAGAACTGGACATGGAACAACAGACTGGTTCCAAATAGGAAAACGAGTGTGTCAAGGCTGTATATTGTCACCCTGCTTATTTAACCTATATGCAGGGTACATCATGAGAAACGCTGGACTGGAAGAAACACAAGCTGGAATCAAGATTGCTGGGAGAAATATCAATCACCTCAGATATACAGATGACACCACCCTTATGGCAGAAAGTGAAGAGGAGCTAAAAAGCCTCTTGATGAAAGTGAAAGTGGAGAGTGAAAAAGTTGGCCTAAAGCTCAACATTCAGAAAACGAAGATCATGGCATCCAATCCCATCACTCCATGGGAAATAGATGGGGAAACAGTGGAAACAGTGTCAGACTTTATTTTTTTTTTTGGTTCCAATATCACAGCAGATGGTGATTGCAGCCATGAAATTAAAAGACACTTACTCCTTGGAAGAAAAGTTATGACCAATCTAGATAGTATATTCAAAAGCAGAGACATTACTTTGCCGACTAAGGTCTGTCTAGTCAAGGCTATGGTTTTTCCTGTGGTCATGTATGGATGTGAGAGATGGACTGTGAAGAAGGCTGAACGTGGAAGAATTGATGCTTTTGAGCTGTGGTATTGGAGAAGACTCTTGAGAGTCCCTTGGACTGCAAGGAGATCCATTCAGTCCATTCTGAAGGAGATCAACCCTGGGATTTCTTTGGAAGGAATGATGCTAAAGCTGAAACTCCAGTACTTTGCCCACCTCATGCAAAGAGTTGACTCATTGGAAAAGACTCTGATGCTGGGAGGGATTGGGGGCAGGAGGAGAAGGGGACGACTGAGGGTGAGATGGCTGGATGCCATCATGGACTTGATGGATGTGAGTCTGAGTGAACTCCGGGAGATGGTGATGGACAGGGAGGCCTGGCCTGCTGCGATTCATGGGGTCGCAAAGAGTCGGACACGACTGAGCGACTGAACTGAACTGAAAAGGCAGATATTTAATAAGAATTATTAACCATCATATTTTACCATATATATGGAAAATATTAACCAAAAATGCTAGAAAATTTGACTTATAATTTGAAATGTCTATATAAAAGTTAATCTCCTTACTTTAAAATTATTCTATCTCAATCCTTTTAAAAGTAGACCTAATGTTCTCATATTTAGCTAGCAAAAACTAAGAAAGCATATTAAAATTACACTCACTGAATACAAATATTAAATGTGCCCTCTCCTAATCACAAGTTAATATCAAAAGCCATTCTTTGCACACTTCACTAAAATAAAAGACTGAGCCCAATAGTGAGTGTAACTTTTCCTTATATCATCTAATTGGCCTTCTATGAATAAATTATCTGTTTGTTGCACTGAAATGAACTAACTTTAGGACAGTTCAAAATTTATATTTATTTCAGAGTTAGGAAAGATGCTATTACTGGACAATAAAGGAATTTATATACAATACAGATAGATATAGATAAAGATACATGGGCTTTCCTGGTGGCTCAGACAGTAAAGAATCCACCTGCATTGTGGGAGACCTGGGTTGGATCCCTGGGTTGGGAAGATCCCTTGGAAAAGGAAATGGCAACCCACTGCTGGGGAATCCCATGGACAGAGGAAACACACATAGACACACACACACACACACACACAGATATATATATATATATATAAAACAAATAGCTGTGAATTGTGAGTATAAGATTCAGTTCAGCTCAGTTCAGTTCAGTTGCTCAGTTGTGTCCGACTCTTTGTGATCCCATGAATTGCAGCAGGCCAGGCCTCCCTGTCCATCACCATCTCCCGGAGTTCACTCAGACTCACGACCATCGAGTCAGTGATGCCATCCAGCCATCTCATCCTCTGTCGTCCCCTTCTCCTCCTGCCCTCAATCCCTTCCAGCGTCAGAGTCTTTTCCAATGAGTCAACTCTTTGCATGAGGTGGCCAAAGTACTAGAGTTTCAGCTTTAGCATCATTCCTTCCAAAGAAATCCCAGGGATTTCTTCAGAATGGACTGGCTGGATCTCCTTGCAGTCCAAGGGACTCTCAGGAGTCTTCTCCAACACCACAGTTCAAAAGCATCAATTCTTCCATGCTCAGCTTTCTTCACAGTCCAACTCTTACATCCATACATGACCACAGGAAAAACCATAGCCTTGACTAGACGGACCTTTGTTGGCGAAGTAATATCTGTGCTTTTGAATATGCTATCTAGATTGGTCATAACTTTTCTTCCAAGGAGTAATTGTCTTTTAATTTCATGGCTGCAGTCACCATCTGCAGTGATTTTGGAGCCAAGAAAAATAAAGTCTGACACTGTTTCCACTGTTTACCCATCTACAGTTGAGTTGTTTCAAATCCTGAAAGATGATGCTGTGAAAGTGCTGCACTCAATATGCCAGCAAATTTGGAAAACTCAGCAGTGGCCACAGGACTGGAAAAGGTCAGTTTTCATTCCAATCCCAAAGAAAAGCAATGCCAAAGAATGCTCAAACTACCGCACAATTGCAGTCATCTCACACGCTAGTAAAGTAATGCTCAAAATTTTCCAAGCCAGGCTTCAGCAATATGTGAACTGTGAACTTCGTGATGTTCAAGCTGGTTTTAGACAAGGCAGAGGAACCAGAGATGAAATTGCCAACATTCGCTGGATCATGGAAAAAGCAAGAGAGTTCCAGAAAGACATCTATTTCTCCTTTATTGACTATGCCAAAGCCTTTGACTGTGTGGATCACAATACACTGTGGAAAATTCTGAAAGAGATGGGAATACTAGACCACCTAATCTGCCTCTTGAGAAATCTGTATGCAGATCAGGAAGCAACAGTTAGAACTGGACATGGAACAACAGACTGGTTCCAAATAGGAAAAAGAGTGTATCAAGGCTGTATATTGTCACCCTGCTTATTTAACTTCTATGCAGGGTACATCATGAGAAACCCTGGGCTGGAAGAATCACAAGCTGGAATCAAGATTGCTGGGAGAAATATCCATAACCTCACATATGCAGATGACACCACCCTTATGGCAGAAAGTAAAGAGGAACTAAAAAGCCTCTTGATGAGTATAAGATTAAAAATAATAAAGATACAACCTGCTGATGGTTTACCTTCTACGTTTCCAAAGATGACCTTATATCACACTTAAAGAAGGGCCTAATCAAGCTCAACACTCCTTAAATACTCAGTGTATATTTGTGTTTTACAGATTCACAAGGGATCATATGCTTCAGACTTGCTCAGTCCTACCTTGGACCTGTTGTGGCAACCTTAAATAGTGGTAGCCCACAACTAGAGGGGAGTTATTTATAAATTTCACAGTGGCAAATTGATTGGATAAACACTGAGTCTCATTCAGATTGGCTTTGTTCACACAGACACAGCCTTTAAGTTGAGAGAAGAAAGTAGGTAAGCTAAAGAGGCATAAGACAAAGCAAAAGTTTTATGAGCTACACATGCATGTTTCCACACCTAGTAAAGTTAATACATTAGTTAAGTCTATCCAGCTGCAGCAGAATCAGGCATTCCCAGAAGATGCATGAACTTTGACACTCCTGAATTTGCAAAGATGATGCGCAAAACTTCATAAGTGAGGATTTCTAAATTTTCTGAAACTGCCACATAAAATGGTGATCCACAGACAAACCCACATGGATCTTTTGGTCATATCTGGTTCTGTTGTCTTTATATTGATCCAGACATTACACCATGGAAAGGCACTGATTAGTTAAACCTCCAAAAGGCAACATTTCTATGGTTGTTTCCTTTTTGACAGTTAGGTAACTGTTCTTTTTTTTTTTTTTTTTATTAGAGTGAGACATGAATATGAAAATAAATGTAATCTTCATACAGAGGGCTAGAAAAATGCATTAGAAAGACACAGAAAAACTCCAGTGGTCAAATTCAATTTTTATTTTTAGTCGTGTTTGCACTCCAATGAGACTCTATATTAATTTGTTTTGTCTATTTTCTTAGTACTAAATACTTTTAAATATTTTAAAGTATCTAAGCAGTTATGGGAATCCTACAAATTATGAATTACAAGTCCTGCTCTTATTTTCATATTTAATCAGTTTCTAAAATATCTAAATTTGGCATCAGAACTTAAACATTGATAAAAATGTTGCCTAGAATACTTTGCAAATATCGATAGGTTATGATTATTGTACCAGTGTCTTAAAAACAGTAAAGTAGCAAGATTTAAAAACTGTATTATTGTACACTTTTAAAAAGGTAAATTATATTCACGTTTTGTATTTTTAGAATATGCCTAACTTATATACATTCTTTTAACAAGTAAACATACAAGAAATTGCTCACATTGTATATGTAAAATTATTAGTCACTAAATACATAGTCTCAATAAACATTATAGACTTCTACCCTATCATGAAGTAAGAAAAGTTTAACTTATTTATTTACATTACTTATATGAAAAGTATCAACAAAGGAGCTCATCCCCATCCAACCCTCTGGGATCACATATTAAGCAGTTGTAGAAACAAGTACGCTATTTACTGTACCTTGCATAGCAGTACTATCATGTGGAGTTCCAGTGTTTTCTATTTCAATATCTGGAATCACAGTATCTGAAAGAAGTGACACTCAAGATTAAGGTATATTCTATTTTTCCTCACTCCATTTGAGTAAAAATTCTCAGCTGGCCAGGATCTTGGTCCTATAGTAAACATGAGACTTTGAGTGGCATTTTGATTTTTTTATTTATCAATATATTTTTAATAGTAGTGTTTAGAGAACCACTGACTGAAACTTCCCGGCCTGGCCAGGCACTATAGTAACCACATGCATGAGTTATCTTACAAAAAGTGGTCCTGGTAAGGAATGCAGAACTAACAAGCTACTACCAACTGGAAGAATTCGGGAAAGGTCAAAAGGAGAGAGGAAATACCAGTCCATATATCCTACCAACCTCCTAGAATCCTTCTCACTGGAATCTATCTATCTTTCCTGAGTGATGTGCATGCCACTGATTGGGCAGAGACAACTTGGAAACTAATCTAACTATCATAAAATCCAAGACTGTGAGCCACATGGCAAAGCAGTTCTCCTGTGTTCCCTTACCCTCCTGCTTTCCACCAAGGGGGCCCGTTCCCAATAAAGTAACTTGTGCCTCCTTGGACAGTCCATTGCCAAGTGTTAGGCAAGAGCTCACTCTTGTACCCTGGAAGGGGTCCCCTTCCCTATAACAGTAAGAAGGAGGATTATAAACCTTAGCTAAATTCTACAATTGGGCATATATTTCCAGGTATATAGTAAATACTTCTTTATTCATTTTACTCTCTAGAGATAAATCTCAGGAAAATAATCTATCCATAAAACCTCCTCAGACTATCAGGTAATATGCCCTGACTATGGAATAAGGAAAAAGTTAATATAATTACCCCATTCTTATGTATATTTTCCATTTGTGAAATGTGATAGATGATGATTATCTCTATGGGAAATGTACATGAACACTAAAACACAAACTATGATTTCTGGTCTTTATTTAGTACTGGCTCTTGGGGCCAAGAGATACATGAATTGTTTAAAACAAATAAACAAAAAAAACTTGAGGAGAAGAAACAAGGAGATGGGTTTCTTATTTTCAATTTTAAATATTATCTAAAAGTTATTCATATTCATGAAACACAGTTTAATATGTCCATTTCTGTATATAAATTACTCAGACATCCTTGGGTAATATGATAACAGAGGCCTATGTATCATCCAATGTTATCAAGGATTAATGTGAGAAAGAAATGATTTGAATACAAGTTACCCACACGCTGTAAAGACAGACGCTTTTCCTTTATAACAGAGAACACTGGAGCTACAGTGGAATTCACATATGGGTGGATTTCAAATATATAAAAAAACTCAAGGGTCCTCAGAATTACATCTTCAGAGCTTCATATAATGAGTGTACTGAACATTTGCTCCATTTCTGGTTGCCATTGTCTAAGATGTTCCACAGTATGAGATATTGATGTATTATTATTTATCCTCTCTCTTCTGTGTCTCAATGAGGCATGGCTGTCATGAGCTAATAATATAGTTCTGTATTCCTATTGATTGTGATGACAATGATTTAAGATAGTGACCGCAAAAAGGGAATTGAATTTTTAGGAGGTAAAAATATGATTGGACATTTGTATGGAATTCTATTCATTCTTAGTATATGGCACTTGAAGAAACAGTTCATGCTTGTGTCATATCATGTATGGAATATGTGTACATACATGTATAAAATTCTTAGGCTTATCCTTATTATATACACATATCAGTCAAATATACTGGCTGTTAATACACTATGAAAGAAGAACTTGAATAGCCTATGAGATAAAATTATGTTGTAGACTTTCATAATTTAAAACAGAATCAGAAAAATTTGGAATTAAGATATTTCATGAGAAGCACCTTTTCTCACAGGAGCTCCAGTAATTTATTTAGAACATTCTTTTTCAACCAGGCACTCTTGAAGCCCTCATCACTGATACAATCTGCATTAAAGGAACCAGCCTTCTAAAGTTCATTAAAATAAATGAAACATTAAAACAAATATTAGCATATTTTAACATGAATGAAGATAAAATGCATTTTAAGTTTAGGGAAGTTATCAATATTACTTCTGCAGAAACCAGGAGGATTTCCTGTTATTCCTAAGCTATTATATTTATATCTCCCAGAACAGGGATTATTTTGACAGATTTAATTAATGACCTAAAACACCTGGCTTCAAACTGATGTATTAATTGTGTGCTTAGTCACTCATTAATGTCCAATTCTTTGTGACCCCATGGACTGTAGCCCTCCAGGATCCCCTTTCCATGGAGATTCTCCAGGCAAGAATATTGGAGTGGATTGCCATGCCTTCCTTCAGGGGATCTTCTCAACCCAGTGATCAAACCCAGTGATTGAACCCAGTTCTCTTTCCCATTTGAGCCACTTAGGAAGCCCTGATGTATTAATTGTTCCTGGACAAAGTCTCTCTCACTCCATCTCCCTCCCTCAGCCCATCCCCTTTGTGTACCCTGACTGTGAAGTTCCAATTCACACATTACCTTTCAACATCCTTAGTCCACTGTCACTAGTAGTGGCTTGCTTAAGTGCTTGCTCCACTTGCTCCCTGCACTTTGATTCAAATTCCAAGGCTTCTTGTAGTTTTTTCTTTGCTTTTTTCTCCTTCTTTAGGCGCTTTTGCATGGTAGCTAAAATATGGAAAGGGAAGTAGTTTTCAAAGACTTGGTCATTGAAATCAAGTTGCCAGTTTTGATGAAAAAAATAGACACAGATTCAGGTAGATATATAAATGTATGATTAGCTTCTTTTTATTCCAGTTATCATTAGACCCAACCAAAGAGTATTCAATCATATAACTGATTTGTTATTGCTTTCATATCTCCAGTAAGTAAGCTCTATAGTACACATGCATTTATACAATGTTGGTGGTAGTACTGGAAAACTGTTTTCTACTTTGACTACATGAATTTAGTGATAACATGAAATATTTTATAAACTTGTTAAGAAAAGTATTCTTATTATTTATCAGGTTATTCCTATACATACTTAAAAATAGAAAAAAAATCCTGAAAATATTTATTGAGTTTCAAACATGGTATTTTTTTTTTAAACTTACAATGTCCAGGGTCTATTTCTCTGAGATATTACTACTTTTAAGGGAAAATATCTATCTTTTTAAGTATATGCACATATCATCAGACTCTGCATTCCTCCATATATTTATATTTCAACCTATCTACACATTTTAAAGAGAATAGTATTCAGCAATCATTTTATTAAGCAATCTATAAAAGCACAATAGCATTTTTCATAAACAGTAAAGGAAATGAAGAGTTACAATTATGACTCAACTCTCAAGGCTTTATATCCTAACAAGAAACTTTAACTGCCCTAATGTGTAATTGTTACTATACTCTGAAACCTTGAAATCTGTGATAATTTCTCAAATAGAATTAGTGAACTTTAGTAATTATATTGGTACACAGCAGGACTCTAACAGGATTCTAAGCAAATCGACCTTCACATTCTTCCAAAATCAGTTTTTAAAAATTAAGACATTAATATCATGGCAATAGAAAATTATTCAAGGAACATTAAGCAAAATTATAAATTATATGATATTTAAAAAGTTAAAATATATACATTCAAAATATTTCAATCACAGTAAACTGAATATGATGCTAATTTAAATTTCAATTGCTTTATCTCACATTTCAATGTCTTTTCATATAAATGACCTTCACAATTTGAAAAGAGTCAGTTACTCATCTAAATGTGTGCTTATTTTAGAGGACTAAGGTAATAAGATGAAAATCTTGAAAATAAAGACACTGAGAATGTATGGCTTTTGTTCCATTTTTAATAAAAGGCTGATAAATAAGGATAAACATAAAAAAGATTTTACTATTATAATTGTACAATATTACATCTACTATGTCTAGGAATTTTTAAAAGAAGATAGATGTGGTATAAATTACAAAGATTGACCTGAAGAGTCTATAAGGAGTAAACAGAAATCAGTATGGGTAGATCCCTAAAAGTTAGATGCCAATTTTAATGTATGTAGTTTTTCATAAATCAATTTGTGAGTGTTAGTATATTAAACATATAATTATTTGGTTTTTGTTGTTGTTTAATCACTGTCATGTCTGATTCTTTTGAGACCCCATGGACTGCAACCTGACAGTCTCCTCTGTCCATGGGATTTTCTAGACAAGAATACTGGAGTGGGTTGTTATTTCCTCCTCCAGGGTATCTTCCTGATCCAGGGATCAAACCCATGTCTTCTGCATTGCAGGTGGGTTCTTTATCACTGAGCCACCAGGGAAGCCCATAATTATTTGTTACTTTAGTATAAATAATTTTCCTATAAAAGAAATGTGCTTTTATGACTCTTAATCATAATAATTCATAATTGCCCTCTACTCTTTCATGGTAGAAGATTAGTCACCTTGCTTATTTAACTTATAAGCAGAGTACATCATGTGAAATACCAGCTGGATGAACCACAAGCTGGAATGAAGATTGTCAGGAGAAATTTCAACTGCTTCAGATATGCAGATAACACCACCCTAATGTCAAAAAGTGAAGAGGAGCTAAGGAGCCTCTTGATGAGGATCAAAGAGGAGAGTGAAAGCTGGCTTGAAACTCAACAGTCAAAAAACTATGATCATGGCATCTGACCTCACCACTTCATGGCAAATAGAAGGGGAAAAGTGGAAGCAGTGACAGGTTTTCTTCTTATGGGGCTGTAAAATCACTGTGGGAGAAGGCATTGGCACCCCACTCCAGTACTCTTGCCTGGAAAATTCCATGGACGGAGGAGCCTGGTAGGCTGCAATCCATGAGGTCGCAAAGAGTCACACACGACTGAGCGACTTCACTTTCACTTTTCACTTTCATGCATTGCAGAAGGAAATGGAAACCCACTCCAGTGTTCTTGCCTGGAGAATCCGAGGGACGGGGGAGCCTGGTGGGCTTCCTTCTATGGGGTCGCACAGAGTTGGACACGACTGAAGCGACTTAGCAGCAGCAGCAGCAGCAGCATGTGGGTTGTAAATTTTCTCTCCCTTTTATGCCTCTCCTTCATACTCTAACTCTTACTTAACGTTTCCTTTGTGATCATTCTATAGAAGATTAAGCAAAGAAAGGAAAGAAGCTAAAAACACAATAACTACTTGCTGCTGTGTAGTATTTTATGGAAACTATAAGGAAGAGGTGGAAATTATTGGTTAAAGTAAAATTTTGAATTTTCTTCGATTTTGATACAAGCTAGTCTCATTATCCATGTCTGCAGATTATCAAATGTCTATCCATTGTTGGAAAGTTATTTCTATTTCTGAATAGTAGTTTGCCGGGAGCCACCACGGGAGATCCCACCCATGACAAGGTCGTGTGGAAGAGAACTGTTAAGCAAGGCTTCAGAACTCAACGGGCTCCCTAGGCTTTCTCGAGCATCTACCCCCAAAGCCAGAATCTGTCTGTTTTACTATTTCATGACTTTCACCAACTCCTCTGACATTAACAGGGGGCTATTCCTGACCACTTTTTCTGGAAAAAATTAACTTAGGGCTATAGCTAATAAGTCTCCTGAACATGAGAGAAATATTTCAAATCAAACCCCCTCTGTTAGCATTATAGCTTGCTTGGCAGGTATATCCAGACCCTTGCAGCTACGCATATGATTATTTACATCCTCCCAACTGTGAGAGGCACAGAAAGCCTAAAACATAGAGCCTTTCAAAGAGTTAAAAGTTATTAGAGTAGTGCTAATGTAGGATTTCATTATTGGGCCAATGCTTGTTGCTAAGTTCCCATATCTCTTATCCACTGTGCACCTGGGAGTGCATTAGTTAACATAGGTGGAAAGTAAGAAAAACAAGTGTAGCCTTGAAATTAACCACATCAGACTTTTGAGCTAATTGGTTCTTTCTTGTAACTCACTGCACCTTTGCTTCGTGAGAATGTAACTCTGTTTAATACTTTTTGAGGCTGACATAGATTAGAAATATAAGAAAAAACATTTCAAGGGAAAATAAGTTTTCTGGTTGAAAAGCCTTTATCAAAGAGGGTCATAAAATGTTCACAGGCCTCCAAGGCCAGAAGATAATGTACACAATATTGTTTATGGAAAAGGTTTGCAGAAAAATCCTGGTTTCGATAAAGACAAAACAGATATAATGTTTGGGCTGAGTCTGTATGACTTTGCATCTTTCATTTCCCTCTATGTACAAGTAAAGGTATAAAAGACCCTTTTAAAAATAAAAACAATGGGCCTTGCTTGAAGAAGATTGGTCACCCTGTGTTTTTCTTTTTTCTCTTTTTTTTTTTTTCTCTCTTACTATCTTTTTCAGACTGATCCCTTGGAGCATAGAGGCTCCCTGCGTTCACTTATCTGCCCAGGTTTCTAAGACCTGAACGGGAAGGCGTTCTGCGTCTCCACTCCCTCGGGAGACCAGAAAGGCACCTGTGGCCTCCGTGAACAGGGCAAACTTCTTGTCTCAAAGTTTTATTGGCTTTCTATGTAAACCAAGGAATATCAGCCTCTTTCTCTCCTCTATTTTCTTATCTACAATATTCTTTCCTTATCTCTCTCTCTAAATCATCCGCTGATGCCGTTTTTCCTTCAGGTTCCCCTGGATCCTGCAGGGGCTGGACCCCGGCAGTAGTTCTTCATTTTCTCTCTTTTGTATGCATATGCTACTCTATTTCAGTCCTCTTCACCACTGTCTAGATGAGGGCAATCTCCTTTTATATAGCTTCCTTGTTTCTAACCTTACTCTAAGTCCCCTTCTAATCTATTCCCAACACTGGAGTGTTCTATCTAATTAAAATCAGACCAGATTATTCCCCTGTTTATCTTTTAATACTTCCCATAACCTACAAGTCAAAATCCAAGGTAATATTTTCCATGATTAAACATCTCCTTTATAATTTAGCCTCGACTTTCTGCATCATCTCTCAATATTTACTTTATAAAAGTCAAAGCCACAATAATTAAAAAAAAATACATATAGTTCCCCATGTTTGAGGCTTCTTGCCTCCATGCTTGGGCTTCTTTGGTGGCTCAGTTGGAGAATAATTCATCTGCAATTTGGGAGACTTGGATTCAATCCCTGTGCTGGGAAGATCTGGGGAAGGGAACGGCTAGCACTCCAGTATTCCGGCCTGGAGAAGTCCATGGACTGTGTAGCCATGATCATTGGTGCAGAATGAACAAATCGCTCAGGTACTTTCATGCCCTTTCTTTCTTGGCTTACTGATTCTTCAAGACTCAGATTCAAGTGGCAGCATCAGAAAGCCTTCCTCAACCATCAAATCCCCAGAGCACCAAGTTGAACTAACTATCCTCTCTATATATAAACATATATAAATACATCATTGCTCTTGCCACTTTGTCTTAAAATTAATTGATTGGTTGTGCTAGTCCTTTGAAATGTAAATCTTTCAAGGATAGGAACTGAGTGTTATTTATCTTCTACCTTCAGAATCTAGTGCTTTTCTTGCCAAAGAGTAAGCATTTCATACATAAGGAATTTTTTTTAATAGTGAAAGATGTTTATCAGTTTTTACAATCAATAGCTAGACAAAAAATAAAACTTAATTAAAATTGCAAGCCATAATGGGAACATGATTAACAACAATATAAATAATCACATACAATCTTGGGTGTCAACAAGTGGAAGTGCATACATGCACATGGTTTCATCCACCCAGCCAGTCTATGTCTTCTGGTCGGTAAATTTAACCATTTACATTTAGGGTAATTTTCCTAGGTAATTATATGAACTTATTACAATTTTCTTAATTGTTTTGGATTTATTTTTCTGTAGGTCTTTTCCTTCTCTGGTGTTTTCTGCCTAGAGAAATTCCTTTAGCATTTGTTGTAAAGCTGGTTTGGTGGTGCTGAATTCTCATAACTTTTGCTTATCTGGAAAGCTTTTGATTTCTTCATCAAATCTGAATAAAAGTCTTGCTGGGTAGAGTATTTTTGGTTGCAGTTTCTTCCCTTTCATCACTTTAAGTATATTCTGCCATTCCCTTCTGGCTTGTAGAATTTCTGTTGATAAATCAGCTGATAGCCTGAAGGGAGTTTCCTTGTATGTTATTTGTCATTTTTCACTTGTTGCTTTTAATATTTTAACTTTGTCTATAATTTTTGTCAGTTTGATTACTATGTGTCTTAATGTGTTCTTCCTTGGGTTTCTTTGGTTGATTATTTCCTTTCCCATGTGAGAGAATTTTTCAGCTATTATATCTTCAAATATTTTCTCAGGTCCTTTCTCTCTCTCTCTTCTCCCTCTGGGACCCCTGTATTGTGAGTGTTGGTGCATTTAATATTGTCCCAGAGGTCTCTTAGGCTATCTTCATTTTCCATTCTTTTTCCTATATTCTGTTCTGCAGCAATGATTTCCACAATTCTCTCTTCCAGGTTATTTATCAGTTCTTCTGCTTCAGTTATTCTGTTAATTCCTTCTGGTGTATTATTCATTTATGTTTCTTTTTAGTTCTTCTAGGTTTTTGGTGAACATTTTTTGCATCTTCTGCATTGTTTGCCTGAGATCTTGGCTCATCTTCACTATCATTACTCTAAATTCTTTTTTTCTAAAAGGTTGCCTATTTCCACTTCTTTTAGTTGTTTTTCTGTTTTTTTTTTTTTCTTGTCACTTCACCTGGGACATAACTTTCTGCTTTTTCATCATAATTACTTTCTATAATATGGTTTTTGTTTTAGCCACTGTGAAACTGTGCTTCTTTTTGCTTCTTCTGTCTGCCCTCTGATGGATGAGGCTAAGATGCTTGTGCAAGCTTCCTTCTGGGAGGGACTGACGATGGGAAAAACTAGGTCTTGTTCTGGTGGGCAAGGCCTTGCTCAGTAAAGCTTTAAACCAGTTACTTGCTGATGGATGGAGTTGCATTCCCTCACTGTTAATTGTCTGGCCTGAGACGAGCCAGCCTTGGGGTCTATGAGTTCCATATCTAGGGTTAATAGTAAACTCCATAAGTGTTTTAAGACAAGGGGGACATTCCTGGTCTGATGCTGCCAGTGCCCCCACCCCTGTGGTGAGCCCCTGTGAACTCACGCCTTCACAGGAGACCCTTCAACACTAGCAGGTAGATTTTGTTCAATCTCCTGTGGGTTCTGACTATGTGGATCATAACAAACTGGAAAACTCTTAAAGAGATGGAAACACCAGACAATCTTACCTGTCTCCTGAGAAACCTGTATGCAGGCCAAGAAGCAACAGTTAGAACACTGCATGGAACAAATGACTGATTCAGGATTGAGAAAGGAGTATGACAAGGCTGTTTACTGTCACGCTGTTTGCTTAACTTATATGCAGAGCACATCATGCAAAATGCCAGACTAGATGAGCTTCAAGCTGGAATCAAGATTGTTGGGAGAAACATCAACAACCACAAATATGCTGATGATACCATTCTAATGGCAGAAAGTGAAGAGGAACTAAAGAGCTTCCTGATGAGGGTGAAGGAGAAGAGTGAAAAACCTGGCTTAAAACTCAATATTAAAAAAATTAAGATCATGGGATCCAGTCCCATCACTTCATGGCAAATAGAAGGTGAAAAGGTGGAAGCAGTGACATTTTCCTCTTCTTGGGCTCTAAAATCACTGGGGATGTTGACTGGGGACATGAAATTAGAAGACGATTGCTTCTTGGCAGGAAAGCTATGAAAAACCTAGACAGTGTTTCACTTTGCCAACAGAGATCCATATAGTCATGTCTATGGTCTTTCCAGTAGTCATGTACAGATGTGAGAGCTGGACAATAAAGAAGGAAGAATGCCAAATAGTTTATGTTTTCAAACTGTGGTGCTGGAGAAGACTTTTGAGAGTCCCTTGTAAAGCAAGGAGATCAAACCAGTCAATCTTAAAGGAAATCAACCCTGAATACTCTTTGGAAGGACTGATGCTGAATCTCCAATAATTTGGCCACCTGAGGGAAAGAGTCGACTCATTGGAAAAGACCCTGATACTGGGAAAGATTGAAGGCAGGAGGAGAAGAGGGCAGTAAAGGATGAGATGGTTAGATGGCATCACTGATTCAATGGACATGAACTTGGGCAAACTCCAGGAGATGGTAAGGGACAGGGAAGCATGGTGTGTTGCATTTCATGGGGTTGTAAAGAGTTGAACATGACAGTGACTGAACAACCTGTGGGCTCACTGCTCCTTTCCTCTGTGTCTTGGTATGTGTAAGATTTTGTTTGTGCTCCCCAAGACTAGAGTTTCTTTTACTGCCAGTCCTGTGGAAGTCCTATAATCAAATCCCTCTGGCCTGCAAGGCTGGATTCCCTGTGGATTCTCAGTTCCTTTATAGATCCTCAGGCTGGTAATCCTGACATGGGATTCAGAATCTTCACAACATTGGGAGAACTTCTTTGGTATTATTGTTCTCCAGTTTGTGGGTCATCCACCTGGTGGGTATGGGATTTAATTTTATCATGATTGTGCCCTTTTCAGCAGTTCCAGGATATATCTGAGAATATTTCTATTACTACTGAAAATATTTCCAACACAATGGTAACTTTTTCAGTTATAGTGAGCTTGTTAAACTTACTTCTGCTTTGAAGCTCAACTGCCAGTTGTCTTTCAAGGTTTTCTCTAATTTCTCTCTCTCTATAGAGCTCCAGTCGCAGTTCCTTTTTTTCTTGTTGAATCTGCTTCTCTTGAATGTGAGCATTATCCAAAGCCACTTTCAGTAAACCCTGTCAAAGTACAGCAAATGACATACAGTTCATCTTATCTGTTTTAATTTCTCAAATGTGAAATAATTGGTGTAGGTGCTAATGTCTTATATTACATTTATTTTGTTTATAGAAATATTGTTGACCTGAATGTTGGTCAACAGAGTCTCCACAGAGGACAGACTATCAGCAAAAATGAATGGTCCAGGAAATCCAGGAGGGAGTGCCTGCCCAGGAGTCAGTTGGATCTTGTCCAAGGGTAACTTCATCATTGGAATTTGAACAGGTACCTTTTCTGCAAAAAAACAAAACTAATATCAGAAGGTTCATAAACTAATAGCTCAAAATTTTCACTGTTTCCTTCACCTCTAATAGCATCTATAAAGATTTTGTTTTTAAAGCTAACTGATGGAAAACTCATAATTGGAAGCCATACCTATTTTCCACCTGACTCTAATTTCTCAAGAATAAATACTTCAGTAAAGAATCTGTGAAAATGAAGCCACATTTACTGCTAACAGGCATAAAGTTTTTAAAAACAAACAAGATATCTTCATTACTATCTATAAATTAAATAATCCAATCATTTTTTCGTAAAACATAAATTGCTTTATATTTTTCTCTTTAAATGTGTCTATATATCTATGTCTATATCCATCTATCTCCATGTTTTAACACATTTATTGGAGTATAATTTACATATAATAAAATTCACCTGTTTCAATGTATGCATCACTATTTTTTACATTGTACAACCATTACCCAAACTCTATTTCAGAATACCTCATTCACCCCCAAAATAATCCTTATGCCCATTTATATTAATCTTTTCCACTTCAAGCCCCTGACAACTACTAATTTTTGTCTCTATAGGATTGCCTTTACTAGGTGTTTACATAAATAGAATCGTACAGCAAGTGGTATTTTTGTCTGTCTTTTGCTTCAGTTCAGTTCAGTCGCTCAGTCATGTCCGACTCTTTGTGACCCCATGAATCGCAGCACGCCAGGCCTCCCTGTCCATCATCATCTCCCGGAGTTCACTCAGACTCATGTCCATCGAGTCCGTGATGCCATCCAGCCATCTCATCCTTGGTCGTCCCCTTCTCCTCCTGCCCCCAATCCCTCCCAGCATCAGAGTCTTTTCCAATGAGTCAACTCTTTGCATGAGGTGGCCAAAGTACTGGTGCATATATTTTTTGAGGTTCACCTATGTTGTGGCATGTATCAGTGGATTTTTTTTTTCCTTTTTATTGCTGAAAAGTTTTCTATTTCAAGGATATATTACTTTGTGTTTAATCATTCACTAGTTTAGGACCTGGACAGTTTTCCAGTGTTACCTCTCATTTTGAAGACTATTTCTTAAGAAAAAAATAATAACCTATGGTGTAAAGCCACAAAGTGTATATTTTCTCTCCTTTTATTTGTATATTAACTTCTACACACTCATGACTTTAATGAGATTCCTTTAAAGCTTCATATGAAGAGACAAAAATAGAATTTTTGTCTAATAAAATGTATTAGTGCCAGGTTTGGCACAGATATATCTAATTACAAAAGGAGTCTCCTGTTACTTTGAGAAGCTAACTAATTGATTATCTACTTGAATTCTGGTAGAAAATCTTTTGCATGAGATGTGTGAACCAGATAGCAAAATTTTCTCTGCAAATAGGAATTGGAGATTTTTTTTGGCATCTATAAAAACAAACTGCTACAGAGGTAATCATGGAAAGTAATCAAAGTCTGATATTCTTAAATGGCTTTGATAGCAGTGTACAGTGAATTGAATCACAGCACCTCAAACAAAATTATTCTATTCACCAGTTTATTTCAGTAACTGAGCACATGCAAACTTTGAAAATATGCACATCTCTGGTCATAAAAAAATTTCAGTGACCCTATATATATTGAGACTTATTCAAAAATTTAAAAAAAAAACTACACTTGAATCTAGACTAGAAATCTAGAATTTTCACATGGTTTGAAAACAAAACTCTACCTATTGGTTCTGGTCCTTGTAAGGATAGAAATACGGATTTGTCATAGACCTCATTTTTCAATTGCCCAAGCAGCCTGTATCCTTAGTGTGCAGAGTTTTGAACCCCATTGATTTCAGTCATCATGGTTTGCTGTGGGATTTCCTGTGTGGAAATCTGTGGCATACAACTGGGGGAACTTCTGTGGGATTACTTAATGGGAGAGCATTATATCTGAATGAAGTACTCTTATGTAGATCACCTTTACAATTTCTGATTTTCTAAAGCCTATAGAGATAAAAATTCAAACAATTATTTTAGAGAATAAATTTTTACATTATTTGAATCCAAAATGTTACAGGGCATTTGAATATTTATTTTAAAGAATTCAATAATATGGATAAAATGTGAATTTTATTTTCACACAGGAAACTATAAGGAACATATCTATAGCACTGGTGCAAAGACAGAAATGTAGATCAATGGAACAAAATAGAAAGCCCAGAGATAAATCCATGCACCTGTGAACACCTTATCAAACACAAAGGAGGCAAAAATATACAATGGAGGAAAGACAAACTCTTTTAACAAGTGGTGCTGGGAAAACTGGTAAACCACCTGTAAAAGAGTGAAAGTAGAATATTTTGTAACACCATACATAGAAATAAAATCAAAATGGATTAGATCTCTAAATGTAAGACCAGAAACTATAAAACTCTTAGAGGAAAACATAGGCAGAACACTCTCTGACATAAATCACAGCAAGATCCTCTGTGACCTCCCAGAGTAGTGGAAATAAAAACAAAAATAAACAAATGGGACCTAATTAAACTTAAAAGTTTTTGCACAATGAAGGAAACTATAAGCAAGGTGAAAAGGCAGCTTTTAGAATGGGAGAAAATAATAGCAAATAAAGCAACTGACAGAACATTAATCTCAAAAATATACAAGCAGCTCAATACCAGAAAAAGAAACGACCCAAACAAAAAGTGGGCTAAAAAACTAAACAGACATTTCTCTGAAGAAGACATACAGAAAAGATGCCCAATGTCACTCATTATCAGAGAAGTGCAAATCAAAACCACAATGAGGTACCATCTCATGCCAGTCAGAATGGCTGCCATCAAAAAGGCTATTAAAAAAAAATGCTGGTGTTGGTGAGAATGTAAACTGCTACAGCCACTATGGAGAACAGTGTGGATATTCCTTAAAAAGCTGGAAACAGAACTTCCAGCAACCCACTGCTGGGCATACATACCAAGGAAACCAGAATTGAAAGAGACACATGTACCCCAATGTTAATCGAAGCACTGCTTACAATAGCTAGGACATAGAGGCAACCTAGATGTCCATTGGCAGGCAAATGGATAAGAAAGTTGTACATATACACAATGGAATGTGACTCAGCTATAAAAAAGAATGCATTTGAGTCAGTTCTAATGAGGTGGATGAAACTGGAGCCTATTATACAGAGTGAAGTAAGCCAGAGAAACACCAATACAGTATATTAACATATATATATATGGAATCTAGAAAGATGGTCATGATGACCCTATATGTGAGACAGCAAAAGAGACACAGATGTAAAGAATAGTCTTTTGGACTCTGTGGGAGAAGGCGAAGGTGGGATGATTTGAGAGAATGGCATTGAAACCTGTATATTACCAGATGTGAAATAGATGACCAGTCCAAATTCTATGTGTGAAACAGGGCACTCAAAGCCGTTGCACTGAGACAACCCAAAGGGATGGGGTGGGGACGGAAGTGAGAGAGGGGTTCAGAATGGGGGTACATATGTGGCTGATTCATGTCAATGTATGGCAAAAACCACCACAATATTTTAAAATAACTATCTTCCAATTAAAATACATAAACATTTTTTTAAAAAGGAACATATTCCCAGGAATTATTTTTTAGTAAAACTAACAAATAATATTTTGAACCTAAATGCTTGATGCATGTGTTTTATAGAACTTGCTTATAAATTAACCCTAACCTCTTACAGAACTTGTCTTCCTTCCTTCTCTCCCTCCTTCCTTTCTTCCTTCTTTGTCAGTAGTAGCTTTGAAAGAGGCAAAGTATTCCAGAGAGAATGAACACAAATTCTGTGAACTATTTGAACTACAAGGTTTGAACATTGGAAGTATCTCATTAAAAATCCAATTTATAAAATATGTCTTATATAGCAGCTGTAATATCTCAAAAGGCTTATTTCTCAACAACTAATGAAGCAATATTATGCTTTATTTATCAAAGTCTTAATTTAGCTAGCATTTTGTCTTCTGCATATGAATGTATTAAGTGGATAGATAGAATGACTTCACAATGATCTATCAATATTAACAGTAACTAGAGTTTCAACATATTTATACTGATGTTTATAAATCTTCAAGATGAATTTATGTAGCCTCGTAGAAGATTTATTTTTACAAGATGAACCACTACAAAGTTAGAATGTTGACTTCCTGATGATTCATAGATAACATAATGTTTCTCCTGAATAAATATTTTGTATCAAGACAGAGTTCTTAAAAATACGGATTATTTGTCATTTCTTACTCTACACACACATGTAACCTCAGTGGTCAGAATTGGAGGGGTATTCTATTAACAAAAATCTGAAAAGGGAAGCAGTAAATTAAGTATCCATAAAACAAAATTAAAACTACGTTAAAATCACTAGAAATCTTCTATTTGGAGATTAATGAAATTCCATTAAATTGGCTGAAAGGAAAATTACTATTGACTATGAAGACAGGTTGCATGGTCTATGGTTTGTAATGTTGCTGTACAGTAGATTAAAGTTTCAAAATGGTATTGCTCTTCTTTAAGAGACAGACACAGCTGAATTAGGTGCTACTTGCTGCAGTGAGGATCAAATGCAAAAGAATCATATTTCATCAGACCTAGTCAACACCAGGAAAATAAATATAAATATAAGGGGTATGCAGGCAATGATTCATTTTGATAATCTGGCCCAAGAGAGACACACAGAGACAGCACACAGATCTAAGCTTCTACTAAAAGACAAATGGGACACAGAGGGTGGGAACTGAGATGACAGTAGAGCAGAGATCATATCGATTTTCAGCAGCAGTTTTCACATGGACGAGATAACCCTGGACTCTATTTGGCCCATTGTTCATATCCTATCTGTCCCACAAGCAATGTATTTCCTAGTCCTAGAAAAGGGCAATAAAGAAGAAGGATTCTATTTATGACTTCTTATGATTAAGTTTCTGTGCAAACCAAACATGCTTTTCCTGACCAAGGTTATATTGCATGTTAAGGTCCATAATAGCCAAAAACTAGTTGAAGTGTATTATATTTAGGTGTATATAAGTGAAAACTGTCAAACCATTCATCATTTTTTTTTCTGATTTAAATCACAGGCTATAAAAATGAATGATCTGAGTAGCACTTACATTTTTCCCAGAGTTTGAATAGATGCACTTATATGTAGGAATTTATTAGGTCGGATTGGAAAATCCTAATTGCCAATGAAATTAAATATGCCAAGTACTAGAAATATATACTGTTAGTGAAATTGGAGAATCTCTTTTTAATCCAGGGAGAAAGTGTTTTGATTGAGCAATTTTATTTAAAAGGCTAGTGTTCAAGACACATGTATTAAAATATTTAGCAAAACATATGATGCAATGGCATAAATTAAAAGATAAAGATAGAACAACTGCTATCTAGCTGAGGATGTGAACAATGTCTGAATTTATTGAAGGAAATTGGAGACTACTTTTATTGAACATGTTGGTTAAACCTGCCATACTTTGCAATAGCACTTGGAAATCCATTTAGAGAACAAGCTGTTAATTTTAATATCTTACTTTTAGGGCCCAGATAATAGATATAAAAGTTGGCAAGAAGCTTAATTTATAGAAAAAATATAAACATATGGTAAATGCTCAGGATGGAAAAGTCGTTCTAAAAATTAAAGTCAAGGATGCTGGAGACTTTCTACTTGACTCTAGTGTTTTTCCACTTTTCATGGGGTTAAGTGTTTCTTCTTTCCTCTTGGCTTTGAGGATTGTGGTACAGGAATATAAACTGAACACAGCTGAATCACTTAGCAGTGAAAAAATGCAGCCACCTACCAGGTCATCAGTTTTCATTCTTTAACAAATAAATTAAATTTCATTATTTGAGAGCTTTCCCCTAAATAGATCTTGCCCAGGGGACTCTCTTTGTTGGTGTCACTAGTATTACATTTGGCACAAGCAAGACACCTGCTTCCCTCTTCCAAAATGAGGAAAATAACAACAAAATGACCAACTGTTGTGAAATGATCTGACCTGCATGAATATGAGGAAGTGTTCATGGTTTGAGTTAAACAATGACTCAAGTGTTGCCATCATCAAATTTGAAAAGAAAAACTTGATCCCCAAATTGTTACATTTCTTTAGGGAATCAAAAAAAAAATAATAATGCTGACAAATGAAAACAGAAAGTTAGTAGCAAAGGAATGAAGGGTCACCAGCCTGAGAAAGGGAAGCAAAATACTTTTAAACCGATTATGGCCCTGTATTGCTCTAGATGCTTAGATTAGCAATTTGGTAAAACAGACTCCCTTTATAAATTATTAATTAGAAATAAATCATCTTTCAGATAAAATAGTATGCTGATAATAAATATTATATTCAGTGAAGGATTTGGAGGAAGTATGATACTCAGTCCCTGTCATTAAGAAGCTGACACATTATTTTGGGAAAAATTCAACAAGTTATAGAAGTGTACAAGTTATGTGTGAAATCATGTGGCATAGATTAAGTGCCCCTGTGAGTTCAAAGAATGAGAAATCACTGTAGTCTGGAGTAAGTACTCAAACTAATCTATTGACTCTAGTTGAAAAGTGTTCCCAGTGTCCTTAGAATAAAGTCCCATGGAACTTCTCTAGGATATTAAGTGTCCCAATAAGAAAAACTTTCCTTGCTCAAACTACTGTTGAAAAAATTTCTTTGAACACTATTAAACAGCTTTCTTTAAAGCAAGAGCTGTCAGATAAGTTACAGGGTGCCCAGTGAAATTTGAATTTCAAATAAAGAACAAATTATTTGTTTACTATATTAATAAGTATGCCAAACATTCTATGGGACATCCTTATGCTAAATAATGATTTGTTTAGCTGAAATTAAATTTTACTGAGCATATTGTTTTCATTTTTATTTGTTAAATCTATCAAAAAAACCATATCAGAACCTTTAAAATGCTAATTATAAATATTAACATAGTTACAAGTTAAAACAGATAGCTGAGACCATAGTGACAAAGAGTAAAAGATGCTAGAACTTGACTTTCTATGTTTCCAATACTGCTCTGTGATTTGCTAGCCCCTGGAAAATTTCCTTAATCTTTCTGTGCTTCAATTTACTCATCTGTAAAGTTAAGATAATAATAATATTTATATTATAGGGCTGTTATAATATTAATGAAGTAGTATTTGTAAAGTTATTCAAAGTAAAGGCAGTATACGTGCTTGTTAAATAAATTGTTTATTGATAATTCCCAGGAGTGGAAGAGGAGACTACAGTAATGTATTTGATCAACTAAGCATCCACTAACACCTCATGAAATGACATGTTGAAAAAAATCCTCTTTTGGTAATAGTTGGATGAGTCTGGCTTCACTCTAAATTAGGCCAATGTTACTTTCTCAGTTATCAAAAGTCTGAGAAAACTTCCTAAGCCAAGACCAGTGGTTCTCAGCTGGGAGAAATTTTCCTGCCCAGAGGACAGCTGGCAGTAGCTGGAGATATTTATGACTGTCAAAACTGAGGAGGTAAGAGTGTGTGCTACTGGCATCTAATGGTAGAGGCCAGGGATGCCCAGCCCCCTCCTCCATCCCCACCAAATAATTATCTGGCCCAAATGTCAATACTGGTTGAGAACCAGAACTCTTTCAAAATTATATAGGAAAATCTCAATGAATGAGCAGTTAACTAGATCTCCCTTTCTGTACTAAACTTCTAGAGAGTTTAATATGCTTAATAAGACAATAAGGTCAAGTCAGTGATTTAGAACTAACACAGTAGTTTATGTGGTATGTTTTAGAGTTCTCAGACATTTAATTTCAGGTTCCTGACTTCATCAAATATCACCTTATTAGTGAAACTTATGCGAACCATCTGATTTAACATTGCAGCCTGAACCCCATTTCACCCCTTTACATGATTTTTTCCTATAAAATTGATCACCATTTAACATACAACATAACTTATTTATTTGTTGTTTTTGTTACATGTTTCAAGGATTCCCAGCTAGCTCAGTTGTAATGAATCCGCCTGCTAATGTAGGAGACATAGGTTTGATCCCTGCATCAGGAAGATCCCCTGGAGGAGGAAATGGCAATGCATTCCAGTATCCTTGCCGGGAAAATTCCATGGACAGAGGAGCCTGGTGGGCTACAATCTATAGGGTCGCAAAGAATTGGACATGACTGAGCATGCATGTGGTAGCAGTGGTTACATTTCATTTTATTACACTATACTCTCCATGAGAGTGGGGACATTTACGGTTTTTAATTTTCCTATTGCTGCCTATCTGGTATTTAATTAACTATCAGGTATCTACAACAGTTGTAATGATTTTGAATACATACCAATAATCTTAAACCATGAGGTAAACCTTCAGATCATCAGATTTATTCCTTTTTTTCTATTTAAAAAGCTAATATAGTACATGAATACATAATTAAAAAGTTTTTTTTTTGTACAAATATGTGGTGAAAGGAAGGAATAAATAGGGAACTGAAGTAGAGTTTCTTGTCAATTCTCAGCCTTTCCAATAGAATAAATAATTATTATAGTCTACAGCTGTTATCACTGAAATCAGATTGATTATATTCTTTGCAGCCAAAGATGGAGAAGCTCTGTACAGTCAACAAAAACAAGACTGGGAGCAGACTGTGGCTCAGACCATGAACACCTTATTGCCAAATTCAGACTTAAATTGAAGAAAGTGAGGGAAAACCACTAGACCACTCAGGTATGAACTAAATCAAATCCCTTATGATTATACAGTGGAAGTGAGAAATAGATTTAAGGGACTAGAACTGATAGACAGAGTGCCTGATGAACTACGGATGGAGGTTCATAACATTGTACAGGAGACAGGAATCAAGACCATCCCCATGGAAAAGAAATACAAAAAAGCAAAATGGCTGTCTGGGGAGGCCTTACAAATAGCTGTGAAAAGAAGAGAAGTGAAAAGCAAAGGAAAAAAGGAAGGATATAAGCATCTGAATGCAGAGTTCCAAAGAATAGCAAGGAGAGATAAGAAAGCCTTCCTCAGTGATCAAAGCAAAGAAATAGAGGAAAACAACCAAATGGGAAAGACTAGAGATCTCTTCAAGAAAATTAGAGATACCAAGGGAACAGTTCATGCAAAGATGGGCTCGATAAAGGAGAAAAATGGTATGGACCTAACAGAAGCAGAAGATCTTAAGAAGAGGTGGCAAGAATAAACAGAAGAACTAAACAAAAGAGATCTTCACTACCCAGATAATCACGATGGTGTGATCCCTCACCTAGAGCCAGAAATCCTGGCATGTGAAGTCAAGTGGGCCTTAGAAAGCATCACTACAAACAAAGCTAGTGGAGGTGATGGAATTCCAGTTGAGATATTTCAAATCCTGAAAGATGATGCTGTGAAAGTGCAGCACTCAATATGCCAGTAAATTTGGAAACCTCAGCAGTGGCCACAGGACTATAAAAGGTCAGTTTTCATCCCAATCTCAAAGAAAGGCAATGCCAAAAAATGCTCAAACTTCCACACAGCTGGACTCATCTCACATGCTAGTAAAGTAATGCTCAAAATTCTCCAAACTGGGCTTCAGCAATATGTGAACCGTGAACTTCCAGATGTTCAAGCTGATTTTAGAAAAGGCAGAGGAACCAGAGATCAAATTGTCAACATCTGCTGGGTTATGATAAAAGCAAGAGAGTTCCAGAAAAAAACACTTATTTCTGCTTTATTGACTATGCCAAAGCTTTTGACTATGTGGATCACAATAAACTGTGGAAAATTCTGAAAAAGATGGGAATACCAGACCACCTGACCTGCCTCTTGAGAAACCTATATGCAGGTCAGGAAGCAACAGTTAGAACTGGACATGGAACAACAGACTGGTTCCAAATAGGAAAAGGAGTACGTCAAGGCCCCATATTGACACCCCGTTTATTTAACTTGTATGCAGAGTACATCATGAGAAACGCTGGGCTGGAAGAAACACAAGCTGGAATCAAGATTGCCAGGAGAAATATCAATAACCTCAGATATGCAGATGACACCACCCTTATGGCAGAAAGTGAAGAGGAGCTAAAAAGCCTCTTGATGAACGTGAAAGAGGAGAGCGAAAAAGTTGGCTTAAAGCTCAACATTCAGAAAACGAAGATCATGGCATCTGGTGCCATCAGTTCATGGGAAATAGATGGGGAAACAGTGGAAACAGTGTCATACTATTTTGGGGGGGGCTCCAAAATCACTGCAGATGGTGATTGCAGCCATGAAATTAAAAGTTTACTCCTTGGAAGGAAAGATATGACCAATCTAGATAGTGTATTCAAAAACAGAGTCACTACTTTGCCAACAAAGGTCCAGCTAGTCAAGGCTATGGTTTTTCCAGTGGTCATGTATGGATGTGAGAGTTGGACTGTGAAGAAGGCAGAGCACCGAAGAATTGATGCTTTTGAACTGTGGTGTTGGAGAAGACTCCTGAGAGTCCCTGGGACTGCAAGGAGACCCAACCAGTCCATTCTAAAGGAGATCAGTCCTGGGTGTTCATTGGAAGGACTGATGCTGAAGCTAAAACTTTAGTACTTTGGCCTCCTCATGGGAAGAGTTGACTCATTGGAAAAGACTCTGATGCTGGGAGGGATTGGGGGCAGGAGGAGAAGGGTACGACAGAGGATGAGATGGCTGGATGGCATCACTGACTCGATGGACATGAGTTTGAGTGAACTCTGGGAGATGGTGATGGACAGGTAGGCCTGGTGTGCTGCAATTCATGGGGTCACAAAGAGTCAGACACAACTGAGCTACTGAACTGAACAGATGTTTTGGACTTCCCTGTTGGCTCAGATGGTAAAGTATCTGACTACAGTGAGGGAACCCAGGTTCGATCCCTGGGTGAGGAAGATCCCCTGGAGAAGGAAATGGCAACCCACTCCAGTACTCTTGCTTTAAAATCCGATGCATGGCGGTTCCTGGTAGGCTACAGTCCATGGGTTGCAAAGAGTCAGACACAACTGAGTAATTTCACTTTCACAGATGTTATGATAAACTGAAATTCTGCAATTTCAAAAAATAGTTGTTATACTTATCAAAACATGCCTACTGTATATTTATTGAACCAGTCTGCATATCCTAGTCCTCTGAGGACTAAAAAGAGTAATAGTATACACATAATTTTCTTTCATCTTTGAGATGTATTACTGTATTAAAGCAAATCTGACTGCTTTTTTTTTAAAGTACATCTGTAGTTTCTAGAACACAGAAACAGAAAAAAAGCTGAGGACTTCGAATAGAAATAAATTTCATACAGAGAATAGAATTTGATCTAAAAACTGCAAGACAGACAAGAATTTTCAATATACAATCAAACAGCACTAGAGACAAGTACAAGTCTCTGCTTCAGAAAACAAGCCCGGTTGCCTCTCTGAAAAAGGCTGCAAAGGGGCAAACAATAAATGAGTGGAAAGCTAATATGTAGAAGTCTGCATTAGAAACTGGCAAACAGGAGGCAGGTGTGGTCACAGAGGTAAAGTGGGAAGGAAGCTGATGCTTTAAAGAGATGTGTTTAGGAAAAATGGGGGAGAGGGCACATATTTCCATCAATCAGTTGATCCTTCCAGGTGATAATGTTTCATTGCCCAGGCTTATCTGCAAAATAGCCTCAGGGTTCTAATATAACCCTGCTTTTAAACACTTACTGGAGGTTCAGTCATCTAGCTGACTGCAGATGCTATAAAGCAGATTTTTCATTTTGCTTCCCCGCCAGGGAATGAGCAATCATTTCCATCAACCAGGGAGGAAAATTCTCTTCTTAATCTGGCACAAATCAGGAAAAAAGAAAATTTACTGCTCTGATCTGGCAGTCCTGCTAACTTTAAAATCACTGTTGTTGTTGTTGTTGTTGTTGTTGTTTTCCACTTAGTTAACATATATAAGTAGATCAGTGGAAGGTACAGGAGAACAACTTATTAATCCAGTACCTTAACATCAGTGGTTCATAAACTTTATCATGCATTGGAATGTCCTGAAGTTCTTTATTTATTTATTTATTTATTTTTGTGTTGAATGTTTATTTGGGTAGTGCTCTCAGGGATGAAGGAAAGACAGGATAAAAGGCAAGCCAACAAAACCACATGTTATCAGTTTCCCACTGTTCAAGGGCAACTACCCCTCAGTCCTCAGCATCCACTGAAAAGCTTTCTGGGTTGTGCTGGAGAGCAGGGCACTCCTGGCCGCAGTAGGGAAAGCACTTATCCAAGTGTGCCCTGCGCGTGCTGACGCATCCTCAGAGCAGCCCGCTGAGGAGTCAGAGAAGCTCCGAGTCAAGAGTCGTGGGTGAGCTATGGGCCTGAGCAGAAGGGTCGTCATGTGCATTTAAGCAAAGCTAGCTAAAATCTGCACAGACTCAGTCATGGCACTGGTGCTTGGGGCGAGGAAGGGTTTGAAGTGGTACAAGTGCATGTGTGTTGAGTCACTTCAGTCTTGACTGACGTTTTTGAAACCCCAGGGACTGTAGCCCCCCAAGTCCCTCTGTCCATAGGATTTTCCAGGCAAGAATTCTGGAGTGGGTTGCCATTTTTTTCTCCAGGGGATCTTCCCAAACCAGGAATCACAAGACCCCACAGATTGATTCTGGGATGCAAAGATGAAAATATCACCAGACATTATGGCTAGAAAGATGCATAAATGGCGCTGAACTTTTCTTGGGGAGCTCAGCTCTAAAGTGAGGCACACTGTCAGGTCTAAAGTCAGTGATCGGAGGGTGACAGCTGCACTGACCCAGGGTCCTACCGTGAGTCTGGCACTGTGGGGCCGTGTTAGTTTTCTAGGACTGACATGGCAAAGTGCCACAAAAGGAGAGGACTGAAAGAGCAGAAATGTATTCTCTCCAAGTTCTGGAGTCCAGAAGTCTAAAATCATGTTGCATCCAATGGTTTCAGTGATAATCCTTCCTTTTCCTTTTGTAGCTTCTGGTAGATGCCAGCCTTCTCTGGTGTTCCTCAGTTTGGACTTGCATCACTTCTGTCTTTGCCTCCATCTGCACCTGGCCACTTTTCCTTAGTGTGTGCATCTCCGTGTCTTCATGTGGCCTAATCAGGACACTCACTGGTCAGTGGAGCTAAGACATGGATGACTTCATCTTAACCAATTCCATCAACAAAGACTCTGATTTCAACTACAGTTACATTCTGGGGTTCAAGAGATCATGTGTTTGGAAAGACACCATTCAACCCAATACAGTCCTGTACAGATGTGAGCTAGGTCATAATATGGCAGGAAGAGTAGTTAGTCAGTTGTAAAAAATCATTTCCAACCCCCAAATTTTCTGATTCAGTAAGTTTAGGGTAGGGCCTAGCAACTGGAATTACTAAGTGCCCAGCTGATGTTTTATGTTCCTGGTATGGAGATCACAGTTTGAGAAACCACTGAACTATATAAAAGTCAATTTTGCTACATTTAAAGATGGTTAATATTGCTTCTTATTACAATATCTTTTAAAAATACTGGCTTTCACTACTTTAAGAAATTTAAAAATGATACCTAATTTTAAACATGTATTTTCAGAGCCTCAAGAAATTGTGTAAAATTAGAGACACATCAACTAGATTGTCCTACAGACTTCGAGATTCTGAAGACCAATTTATACTGCAGTAAAAAAAAAAGTGTATAATGAAATCTTTTTGTGACAAAGGATCAGGAAACAACAGTTTAAAAAAAAAAGTGAGTCTATCTGTATAGAAATACTTTTTTATACTTGGAAATACTTCTCCAAGAATGAATTTAACATAAGCAAATGTTCAGTATGGAAAACAGCAGTTATATGGATTAATACTTGAGGACTATTTCATTGTATTTGTAAGATAGAAGTTGGATATTTTGGTAGGATCAAGATGAAAAATTAAAGATGAGTTAAAGTTAGAATGACACTGTCATTTGAATGACAATGACATTTTGGCAAGAACAGTCTATATGATGGATTATAATTTGTCACCTTGTATAAATTCTGTAATGAGGAATCTGTAGATAACTATACAGGTATGACACTTATATTGACATGATCACTAATAACACTGCAATTGTACCCACTATGGCCTGGAAATATTTATACTTTTGATGTTACCACAGTACCAATGATATAAAATTAAAAACATTCCTTTATTCATTAATTAACTCTCTCTTCTCTCCATTCCTCTCTCTGTGTCTCTCTCAGACATAGAAAAATGTATGCACACACGTTGAAGAGAATATATACTGATCTTTCTGTTTTAGCTAGTAAATAAAAAAACTGAGGTACTGAGACATCATATTTTTATAATAGAAAACAATTAAGAGTTTTTTCTAATAGATGAGTCTTGAAGTCATAATCAAAACACTATTGTAGATCTAGCCAATTCAAAATTATGCAAATCAGTTCAGCTCAGTTCAGTTCAGTCACTCAGTCTTGTCTGACTCTGTGATCCCATGGACTGCAGCATGCCAGGCCTCCCTGTCCATCTCCAACTCCCAGAGCTTGCTCAAACTCATGTCCATTGAGTTAGTGATGCCATCCAACCATCTCATCCTCTGTCATCCCCTTCTGTTTCTGCTTTCAATCTTTCCCAGCATCAGGGTCTTTTCCAATGAGTCAGTTCTTTGCATCAGGTGGCTGAAGTATTAGAGTTTCATCTGCAACATCAGTTCTTCCAATGAATATTCAGGACTGATTTCCTTTAGGATTGACTGGTTTGATCTCCTTGTTACCCAAGGGACTCTCAAGAGTCTTCTCTGACATCACAGTTCAAAAGCATCAATTCTTCCGTGCTCAGCTTTGTTTATGGTCCAATCATTTAATTATTTTCAAAACAATTTTCTTTAAAACAAAATTTAATTACTAGAGCAAAACACAGCAATTTTCACATTTAAAAAAATTTTCTGTGTAATGTTGGCATTAAGACCATCAAAACTGTTGCTTCTCCTTTGGAAATCTCTGAAGTTTTATCAAAGAAGCAAGTATCCATTAATAATGCTCATTTCAACAATCTTCACCAAATGCACAATCTTATTTTTAGATAGTGTCTATTGCCACGATAGCTTATACTATCTGCTGAACAAATTATTTTAGAAAATGATTTAAATAAATGATAACAATAATAATAAAATAATTCATAAGATATAGCCAAGGAAGCAAGGAGGGCTAAACATCATCAACAGAACAAGTTAATATGCCATTTTCTCTCATGTTGCACATTACCTCTTCCTCAACTGTGTTTCGAGTTAGGTTGTATAGCTTATTTCAGTTTTACTCACTTCTATTTCAATATTCACATCTAATGTTGTGACTTTTATCAGAAGCATTTATTGAGTACTCAGTTGTGCCTGGTATTGTTGTGCCAATTAAAATGAATTCACATATTTGCAAATTGAAAAGTATTGCAGGGACTTCTTTTAATAATTATATTAGAAGTCTCAATTACAAAATGTTCACAAATGTATCATTCAGGGTAACTTCAATAGTTATTCAAAGGTTAATCATCAGATACCCCACTTTCTTATTTTAATTTATTTCTGTTCTGAAATGTATGCTTCTGCTCTTCTGTTTAAAACACAACAAAGTTGCCTGAATCTGTGTCTTGGAATGTTATATCTCTTAACTTCAATGGCCTTAATTGCAGAATAGGAAGAATTACCCGAGAAGTGTTTGTGGAAGGTTTAAGTGGAAAAACAAACATGGGAGCACATAGCGCTGTACATAGCATGTGAGGTGAAAAAATGAAAGTGTTAGTTGCTCAGACATGTCCAACTCTTTGTGACCGCATGGACTGCAGCTCACCAAGCTCTTCTGTCCATGGAATTCTTCAGGCAAGAATATTGTGTGGATAGCCATACCCTTCTCCAGAGAATCTTCCTGGCTATAGTCCATGGGGTCACAAAAAGTAGAAGACAACTGAGCACATATGTGTGTGTGTATGTGTGTGTGTATGTGTGTGTGTGTGTGTGTCTGTGTATCAGTCAGTCAGTCAGTCAGTTCAGTCACTCAGTCATGTCTGACTCTTTGCGACCTCATGGACTGCAAAACACCAGGCCCCCCTATCCATCACCAACTCCCGGAGTTTACTCAAACTCATGTCCATTGAGTTGGTGATGCCATCCAACCATCTCATCCTCTGTCATCCCCTTCTCCTTTTGCTTTCAATCTTACCCAGCATCAGGGTCTTTTCAAATGAGTCACTTCACAGCATCAGGGGGCCAAAGTATTGGAGTTTCACCTTCAGCATCAATTCTTCCAATGAATATTCAGGACTGCTTTCCTTTAGGATGGACTGGTTGGGTCTCCTTGCAGGAGATGATTATATTCTTTGCAGGCAAAGATGGAGAAGCTCTATACAGTCAACAAAAACAAGACCAGGAGCTGACTGTGGCTCAGATCATGAACTCCTTATTACCAAATTCAGACTCAAATTGAAGAAAGTAGGGAAAACTGCTATACCATTCAGGTGTGACCTAAATCCAATCCCTTGTGATTATACAGAGAAAGTGAGAAATAGATTTAAGGGCTTAGATCTGATAGATAGAGTGCCTGATGAACTATGGAATGAGGTTCGTGACATTGTACAGGAGACAGGGATCAAGACCATCCCCATGGAAAAGAAATGTAAAAAAGCAAAATGGCTGTCTGAGGAGGCCTTATAAATAGCTGTGAAAAGAAGAGAGGCGAAAAGCAAAGGAGAAAAGGAAAGATATAAGCATCTGAATGCAGAGTTCCAAAGAATAGCAAGAAGGATAAGAAAGCCTTCTTCAGTGATCAATGCAAAGAAATAGAGGAAAACAACCGAATGGGAAAGACTAGAGATCTCATCAAGAAAATTAGAGATACCAAGGGAACATTTCATGCAAAGATGGGCTCGATAAAGGACAGAAATGGCATGGACCTACAGAAACAGAAGATATTAAGAAGAGGTAACAAGAATACACAGAAGACCTGTACAAAAAAGATCTTCACGACCCAGCTAGTCATGATGATGTGGTCACTAATCTAGAGCCAGACATCTTGGAATGTGAAGTCAAGTGGGCCTTAGAAAGCATCACTACGAACAAAGCTAGTGGAGGTGATGGAATTCCAGGTGAGCTGTTTCAAATCCTGAAAGATGATGCTGTGAAAGTACTGCAATCAATATGCCAGCAAATTTGGAAAACTCAGCAGTGGCCACAGGACTGGAAAAGTTCAGTTTTCATTCCAATCCCTAAGAAAGGCAATGCCAAAGAATGCTCAAACTACTGCACAATTGCCCTCATCTCACATGCTAGTAAAGTAATGCTCAAAATTCTCCAAGCCAGGCTTCAGCAATACGTGAACTGTGAACTTCCTGATATGCAAGCTGGTTTTAGAAAAGGCAGAGGAACCAGAGATGGAATTGCCAACATCTGCTGGATCATGGAAAAAGTAAGAAAGTTCCAGAAAAACATCTATTTCCGCTTTATTGACTATGCCAAAGCCTTTGACTGTGTGGATCACAATAAACTGTGGAAAATTCTGAAAGAGATGGGAATACCAGACCACCTGACCTGCCTCTTGAGAAATCTGTATGCAGGTCAGGAAGCAACAGTTAGAACTGGACATGGAACAACAGACTGGTTCCAAATAGGAAAAGGAATATGTCAAGGCTGTATATTGTCACCCTGCTTCTATGCAGAGTACATCATGAGAAACGCTGGACTGGAAAAAACACAAGCTGGAATCAAGATTGCCAGGGAAATATCAATAACCTCAGATACGCAGATGACACCACCCTTATGGCACAAAGTGAATTGGAGCTAAAAAGCCTCTTGATGAAAGTGAAAGAGGAGAGCGAAAAAGTTGGCTTAAAGCTCAACATTCAGAAAACGAAGATCACGGTATCTGGTCGCATCACCTCATGGGAAATAGATGGGAAACAGTAGAAACAGTGTCAAACTTTATTTTTTTAGGCCCCCAAATCACTGCAGATGGTGACTGCAGCCATGAAATTAAAAGACGCTTACTCCTTGGAAGAAAAGTTATGACCAACCTAGATAGCATATTCAAAAACAGAGACATTACTTTGCCGACTAAGGTCCATTTAGTCAAGGCTATGGTTTTTCCAGTGGTCATGTATGGATGTGAGAGTTGGACTGTGAAGAAGGCTGAGCGCCAAAGAATTGATGCTTTTGAACTGTGGTGTTGGAGAAGACTCCTGAGAGTCCCTTGGACTGCAAGGAGATCCAACCAGTCCATTCTAAAGGAGATCAGTCCTGGGTGTTCATTGGAAGGACTGATGCTGAAGCTGAAACTTTAGTACTTTGGCCTCCTCATGTGAAGAGTTGACTCATTGGAAAAGACTCTGATGCTGGGAGGGATTGGGGTCAGGAGGAGAAGGGGATGACCGAGGATGAGATGGCTCGATGGCATCACTGACTCGATGGACGTGAGTCTGATTGAACTCCGGGAGATGGTGATGGACAGGGAGGCCTGGAGTGCTGCAATTCATGGGGTCGCAAAGAGTCAGACACATTTGAGCGACTGAACTGAACTGATATATATATATATCTCCTATTAAAAACACATGACATAAAAAAATTTTTTGCATGATCTACATTACTTTAATACTATACAAACTGATTAGAACTACCCAGGTAATTTCTTCGCTCTCAACATCCAGTGACAGCTTAGGTTCCTCTGATTTTCTCCATTTTCTTTACTTATCTGATCCCAAATTTATACATACTCATAATCAATGATATTTCCAATGAGGAAAAAATGCATTTTTAAACTTTATTTTGTACAAAGCCCAGCAAAAAACAGTAATTAATATTAAGTGTAATTCTCTAAACTTTTCTGTATATATGAATGTTTAAATATTATGAATTCATCCAGAGGAATCATATAATGAGAACAAATAAAGTAAACAATTTCCCAATAACCAAAAAGACAGCTCTAAAAATTGAAATCACCAGGTGGTGTGGATTGAAAACAAATTGATTATATTCCTTCCATTCAAAGATGGAGAAACTCTATATAGTCAGCAAAAAAAAAAAAAAAAAAAAAAAAAAGCCTTTAAGCTGACTGTAGCTCAGATCATCAGCTCTGTATAGCAAAATTCAGACCCATATTGAAGAAAGTAGGGAAAAATACAAGACAATTCAGGTGTGACCTAAATAAAATCCCTTATGATTACACAGTAGAGGTGACAAATAAATTCAAGGGATTAGATCTGGTAGATAGAGTGACTGAAAAACAATGTCTAGTGGTTCATAGCATTGTACAAGGGGCAGTAATCAAAACCATCCCAAAGAAGAAGAAATTCAAGAAGGCAAAGTGGTTGTCTGAGGAGGCTTTACAAATAGCTGAATAAAGAAGAGAAGTAAAAGGCAAGGGACAAAGGGAAAAATATACCCAAATGAATGCAGAGTTCCAGAGCATGGCTAGGAAAGCTAAGAAGGCTTTCTTAAATGAACAATGCAAAGAAGTAGAGGAAAACAATCAAATGCATAAGACTAGAGATCTCTTCAAGAAAATTGCAGATATTGAGGGAAAATTTAATACAAAGATGGGCATGATAAATGACAGAAACAGTAAGGATCTAACAGAAGCAGAAGAGATTAAGAAGAGATGGTAAAAATACACAGAAGAACTATACAAAAAACAGGTCTCAATGACCTGGATAACCACGATGGTGTGGTCACTCGCCTAGAGCTGGACATCCTGGAGTGTAAAGTCAAGTGGGCCTTAGGAAGCATTACTATGAACAAAGCTAGTGGAGGTGATGGAATTCCAGCTGAGTTATTTCAAATCCTAAAAGGTGATACTGTTAAAGTGCTGCATTCAATATGTCAGCAAATTTGAAAAACTCAGCAATGACACAGGACTAGAAAAAGTCACTTTTCATTCCAATCTTAAAGAAGGACAATGCCAAAGAATGGTCAGACTACCATTTAATTGGGCTCATTTCACACACTAGCAAAGTTATGCTTAAAATTCTTCAAGCTAGGCTTCACCAGTATGAATTGAGAACTTGCAGATGAGCAGCCTGGGTTTTGAAGAGACAGAGGAATCAGAGATCAAATTGTCCACATTAGCTAGATCTTAGAGAAACCAAAGGAATTCCAGAAAAAAACATATACTTCTGCCTCAACGTATATAGCCAATGTATATAGCCTCATTGGCTATGGGAAAGCCTTTGACTATGTGGGTCACAACACACTGTGCTAAATTCTCAAAGAGATGGGAGTAACAGACAACCTTACCTGTCTCCTGAGAAACCTGTATGTGAGTCAAAAATCAACAATTAGAACCAGACATGGAACAACTAACTGACTGGTTCCAAATTGGGAGAGGAATATGACAAAGTATTGTCATCCTACTTATTTAAGTTATATGCAGAGTGCATCATGCAAAATGCCAGACTGGAATAATAACAAGCTGTAATCAAGATAGCTGGGAGAAACAGCAACCATCTCAGATATGCAGATGATACTACTCTAATGGCCAGAGGTGAAGAGGAAGTAAAGAGCCTCATGATGTGGCTGAAAGAGGAGAGTGAAAAAGCTGGCTTGAAATTCAACATTCATAATTTAAGATCATGGCATCTGATACCATCACCTCATGGCAAATAGAAGAGGAAAGTGAAGATGTGACAGATTTTCTTTTCTTGGGTTCAAAATCATGGCAGATGGTGACAGCAGCCATGAAATTAAAAGACATTTGCACCTTGAAAGGAAAGTTATGACAAACCTACACAGTGTATTAAAAAGCAGAGACGTCTCTTTGCCAATAAAGGTCTGTATAGACAAAGCTATGGCTTTTTCAGTAGTAGTATGGATGGGTGTGTTGGACTGTAAAAAAAAAAAAAAACAACAAGGTTGAGCACTGAGGAATTGATGCTTTCAAATCATGGTGCTGGAGAAGACTCTTTAGGGTCCCTTGGACTGCAAGAAGATGAAACAAGTCAATCATAAAAGAAATCAGTCCTGAATATTCATTGCAAGGGCTGATGCTGAAGCTCCCATACTTTGGCCACATGGTGACAAGAATCAACTCACTGGAAATGACCCTAATGCTGGGAAAGAATGAAGACAAAAGGAGAAGGAAGTGGTAGAAGATAAGATGGCTACATAGCATCACTGACTCAATGAACATGAATTTGAGCAAACTCCTGGAGATAGTGGAAGGCAGTGGAGTCTAGCATGCTGCAAACCATGAGGCTACAAAGAGTCAGACAAGACCTAGTAACTGAACAACAGCAATCAGACTTGAATATATCACCCAAATTTTTATACTAGATTCCAATTCTATGTTTTTATGATTCATTTATTTGGCTAAAGTGCTTTAAGTAGCAACATTATAACATTAGATTCCAATGAAATTGTATTCATTTTAGGACCATATATCAACCATTTCTGCACATGACCTGTACCTGTCTTCATATTCCTTTGGTTTACTTTAAGGAGCATGATTTTATCCCCTGGTCAGATGTGTTTATCTAGTTTCCTCAGAGATTGTCAGTTTCCCAATCTGAATTGATCAGTACGGAAAATCAATTTTCTCACTCCTTCTATGTTGACTGTCACCTCCCAGCCATCGTTCAGCTCCCATTTGGCATTTTTCCAGTGTTAAAAAAAACATATTTTTATATAATGTTGGAAATTACTTCCTACTATTAGTTGCTGACAGTGCAATCCATCCTACCTTGTTAAAACACCTATGTTAACAGATAATGAAATGTGCCATAGTTAGCTTGTATTTTCAAGCACAATCTTCATCACAGATTCTTGGGAGAATGTTTTAATAAACCAAGTAAATATCTAATTTAATTTAACATTGTCTCTGAGAAAATCTCATTAAAAAAAAAACTTTCAGAGAGTAAAGGCTACACAATATGCTATTCTAGCCTGGACATTAATGCATCAATATAATTGCTTGCAACGTCCTCTGAGCTATCTGGACACTTATAATATGTATTATTTTTCCCACTTACTAAGAAAGTGAGCTCTATGGTTAGCAAAATTCTATTAAAAATACTTCATAGCTTTTTAAACTTTGCCAACCCTTCCAAACATTTAAAATAATAGAGGCCAAATTTTCAGGTCCCAGGTAATATTTATTATTTACTTTTGTAGCGAAATAAAACATCTTATAAAGATAAATTTTGTCTTTCTATGCTTACTCTTCTTAAATAGTATATCCCATGCCATCCACTGAAGCCAGAAAGTATAGACAGGCAGTAGTAGGAGTATTACACAGATGTAAAATAACCTAATAAAACAGAGATATAAAATTGGAACAAATTACTCAGATCTACTATAATAAAAGACAGGCCTTAAAACTGTATTAC
This sequence comes from Oryx dammah, assembly GCF_014754425.2. Classification (NCBI taxonomy): domain Eukaryota; kingdom Metazoa; phylum Chordata; class Mammalia; order Artiodactyla; family Bovidae; genus Oryx; species Oryx dammah. The sequence continues at coordinate 59,045,385 of NW_024070207.1, forward strand.
ACTAGTGATACTGGCATTCCTATGGGTATGTTGCAGATACACTTTCAAAGCTATATACCTTGTTCAAATGACATGGCCTTTTTGTAACACAGTTTAAGTCCAAGCAGATCCAATGCTTATAGAGAATATAATGTCTAGTGAGTCATAAAGCTGGTAAAAACATATTTCTCCATGATAGTTTAGTACTTTGAAAAATTCAATCACAGGGAAAAATAATTTGCTGTAAATATCTTAAAAGCCTTATAAAGGCAATGGCTTCCCATAGTACTTTAAATAATTTTAAGAGCTAGAATAAATCTTATATATTACAGTTCAAACTCTTTTTAATTTCCTTCATTTTTCTCAGACTTTGTTCATTAATTTAAACAAATTTTAAGTGCAATGCAATCTGTATGCCAATATGATAGTGAATAATCTGGCTGCCAATTTGTAACATTACAATTTTTACCAAAACAAAGCCAAAAATTGCATTTTCCCTCTGCATCGTGTTTACTGTTCATTCATTGTTTGATGCCTATAATTTAGCAAAGATTGACATTTTACATATCCACTGTGCTATGTATGCTTTTGTAAGGTTGACATGAGTGAAAGTAGGGAAAAATGACCTATGTATTCCTCGTGGTAGTAGAGTTAGAGTTTAACTTAGAAGCAAAGACAGTCGAATCCTAAATTCAGGATTTGGAAAGTTGAATTTTGCAGTATGTTTTTATTTACAAGCTTTTTCAATAAGTTATTAAAAAATTAAGTTCTTCACTGTTATATGTTGTCCCTGTTCAGGTCTCATAAATTTCATTTCCATATTTGTGAACAGGGAATGTAAGTATACATATGTTTCCATATGTATGCATATATTCTCCACTACCATTCAGTGAGGATATCAAAATGGTCTAGTAAGAGGATGTGGAACTCACCTCTCTCCACAACCACATCATAAATACATCTCCATGTGGAAGAATTCTCACTGAAAACTGGAAACCGAGAGAAGGACTCCTGTACAAGCAAGGTTGCATGAAAGATACACACATAAGATAGGAAGGGAAGAGAAATGAGGATCAGATTGGAACCTGTGCCCCAGGGAGGGGATGCAGAGGGAGAGGGAGATTGAGCAAGTGGATATTCTCCCTGGGGAATGAGCAGTTCAAGTCACATATTGGGCAACTGAGTCCTGGGATTTGACATAGGGTAGATAAGTCCCCTTGGTCACTTGGAGGACTAGTCCTGGTGGGAGTAATAGGAGGGCTGTGGGAAGCTTGAACTCTGCTTTTGAGGAACACACACACATAAACTTGTTGCTGAAGGAGGTCAGAGGGTAGATTAAAATTGAACAGGTGGCTGACTGGTTTCCTGTAACTACACTTGCACATGCCCTAGCTTGAGGCAAGAGAGAGCACTAGCTCTGCATCTTCATTTTGCAGTTCCACACTGGAGCAAGAGCTATGTGACCAAGAAAAGAGCTTGGCTGTGGACAAAGAAGTCATTAAGACCAAAGGTAGTGTATGAGAAGGATGAGAGCAGCCATTATTGACACTTACACGAGGAATACATCAGAAGCAGCCCAACCTCTGTGGCGGAACTTTCACAGCTCAAGCCCTAACACATATTGACAGCTCACACAGACCCTGACTACTCTGCAGCACAGTTCCACACAAGAGCAGAGGCAGCAGAGGCCAATGGGAAAGATTGATTATGAAGGACAAAGGGGGCTCAGGCCAAAAAAAGGCATCAATTTTGGCAGGGCAGCCACTGTAGGTGCTTACCAAGGCAGTGCATCAAAAATAGCCCTGACTTGTTTGCAGCTTGACTGTTACTGGCCATGCAACATGAGATACCACATGAGCCTCTGTTGCTCCAGCACTGGTTCCCTCAGACTCAAGGGGGCTAGGACTGGGAAGAGAGAGAGCATACACTTGAGGGGAACAGAGTAAGTTCAGACCTGAAACTCAGGGCTTCTAATCCAGCAACTTGAAACTTTCCCCTAAACCTAGTAGTGCACTAAATAGAAAGGAAGCCCCAGCTTCATCTTCTATCAAGGCAAGAGCTGCCAGAACACCCTGGGGAAAAAACGTGACTCACATTCATATCATATCCAACTCTCCCAACAAAGCTACTGGGCACAAGCAGAGAGTATCAGGATGCTCCCACATAAGGACACCCTTTAAGACCTCATCAAACAAATATTTTACCTAACTTCACAGAGACATAGAAAGTTAAGCAAGGTGAAATGATAGATGAATTGTTTTCAACTGAAAAAACAACATCAACAAAAAACCTGAAAATCAAATAATGAAATAGAAATAAATAATTTACCAGGTAAATAATCCAAGGCACTAATTATAAGTATGCTAACTGAAAATTAGGGAAAATAATTTAAATATTAGTAGGAATTTTAATAAGAAACTAGGAAATAAAAAATAACCCATCAGAAATGAAAAATAGATATTAACAGCAGACTAGCTGATATACAAGAACACATAAGTGATCTGGAATATAAAATAATGGGAATCATCCAAAGGGAACAGCAGAAAGAAAAAAAAATATTAAAGTGAGTATGGTATAAGAAATCTTTGAATAACAATGACTGTACCAACATTCTGGTTCCTCAGAAGGACAAGACAGAGAGAAAAGCATTGATACTATATTTGCTAAAATTACAGTTAAAATTTTCCCATACCTAACAAAGGAGCTTGTGATCTGAGCCACAGTCAGCTCCTGGTCTTGTTTTTGCTGACTATAGAGCTTCTCAGTCTTCTGCAAAAAGTATAACCAATTTGATTTTGAACTGACCATCTGAAGATGTCCATGTGTAAAGTTATCTCTTGTGTTTTTGGAAGAGTGTATTTCCTATGACCAGTGAAATTCTCTTGGCCAAACTCTTTCCACCTTTGCCCTGCTTCATTTTGTATTCCAAGGCCAAACTTGCCTGTTACTCCAGGTACCCCTTGACTTTCTATTTTTGCATTCCAGTCCCTTATGATAAAAAGAACCTCTTTTTGTTGTTAGTCTTAAAAGTTCTTGTAGGTCTTCAGAGAACTGTTCAACTTCATCTTCAGTATTGGTGTTTAGTCATAGACTTGGATTACTGTGATATTGGGGGCTTCCGTCATAGCTCAGTCAGTAAAGAATCTGCCTGCAATACAGGAAACCCAGGTTTGATTCCTGGGTTTGGAAGATCCCCTAGAGAAGGAAATGGCAACCCACTCCAATATTCTTGCCTGGAGAATCTCCTGGGCAGAAGAGCCTGACAGGCTACAGTTCATGTGGTCGCAAGAGGCAGACATGACTTAGCAACTAAACCACCACAACCACCACTGTGATATTGATTGGTTTACCTTGGAAATGAACCAAGATCATTCTGTTGTTTTTGAGATTGTACCCAAGTACTGCATTTCAGACTCTTTTGTTGATTATCTGTTGTTTTTGAGATTGTACCCAAGTACTGCATTTCAGACTCTTTTGTTGATTATGAGGTCTACTCCATTTCTTCTATGTATTTTTGCCCACAGCAGTAGAAATAATGGTCATCTGAATTAAATTTGCCCTTTCCCATCCATTTCAGTCCACTGATTTCTAAAATAGTGAAATTCACTCTTGCCATCTCCTGTTTGCCCACTTCCAATTTACCTTGATTCATAGACCTAACATTTCAGGTTCATATGCAATATTGTTTCTACAGCATCAGACTTTACTTTCATCACCAGACACATCCAGTACTGGATGTCATTTCTGCTTTGGCTCAGCCTTTTCATTCCTTCTGTAGCTATTTCTCTGCTCTTCTCCAGTAGCATATTTGACACCTACTGATCTGGGTGGGTTCATCATTCAGTGTCATATCTTTTTGCCTTTTTATACTGCTCATGGTGTTCTCATGGCAAGAATGTTGAAGTTGTTTGCCATTCCATTCCCCAGTGGACAAAATATACTCATATTCAACCTATAAGGCCACCATATCATATAAAAATCAGACAATGATACTACAGAAGTTGAAAATTATAGTCCAATATATTTAATGAAAATAGATGTAAAAATCCTCAACAAAACATTAGCAAATGGAACTCAACAACACATAAGAAGGATCAACAACCATGATCAAGTGGGATTTATTCCAGAGATGCAAGAATGATTCAACACTTGAAAATCTATCAATATAATATTACCACATTAACAAAATGGACTACACAAATCACATGATTATCTCAAAAGATGGAGAAAAAGCATTTGACAAAACTCAGCATCCATTCACAATAAAAATTCTTCTCAAGACAGGCAGAAAAAGAATATAGATAAATGTAACAAGGCCTATTTATGACAAATCCACAGTTATCATATTCAGCTGTGAAAACCTGAAATTATTTCCTCTAAAATCATACACAAGTCAAAGATGTCACTTTCTCCACTTTATTTAACAGTCTTGAAGGTCCAAACCCAGCTGTCAGCCAAGAGAAAGAAATAAAAGGCATCTAAACTGGTAAGGAGAAATATGAAAACAGGGAATTAGTAAAAACTAGAGGAAAGTATAAGAGTCACTATTTGCAGATGATGTGCTACTATGTTAAGAAAACTCTAAAGTATCCACAAAGAAAGTGTTAGAACTGAAAAATGAATTTAGTAAATTTCACAATGCAAGATCAATATCTATTTCTTTTCTGTGCACTAATAAAATGGTATCAGAAAGAGAAAGCAAGAATATAATACCATTTAAAAATACACCAGATAGGAAACCGAGTGGTTGGGAACAGGGAGGTGATTAAAACACACAGTACACCTGGGACAGTGCACTCACCAAGCACCTGGTTGCCTGAGCTCCTCGGACCTGGGAAGGGCATAAAATGCAGGCCCAACCAAGTCTGTGCCTTTGTGGAGTACCTGAGAACCTGAACCTGAGCAGCTTAGACAGGGGAAGTGCATGCAACCCAAGGCCCACTTTGGATAGTTGCCCTTCAGGGGAACCTGGAGCCTGAGCAGACCAGGAAAGCACACATGCCATGAGCTGGGGCAAACCCAGTGTGGTTTATATACTGTGAGTACTCCCCACACATGCCAGTGATATTTGCTTGCAATGTTCCTCCCTCCAAATAGTACAATTAAACAAATGAGCCTAAATAAGTGACCAGCTTCACTCCCTTGTGTCAGGGAGGAAATTAGACACTGAAGAATCTTACAAATAGAGGAAGCCAAAATAAGCAAAAAGAGGGAGATGATCTGGAAGTGACAGGTACAACAGATTAAAACTCTGTAGTTAGCATTGACTAAGCATTGGAAGGGGCCTACAGAACTTGAGAAGAAGTATAAGCTGGAACAAGGAACTATCTGAAACCAAACTGACCACATGCTGTGCTCAACAGCTCCAGAGAAATTCCTAGATGTATTTTTAGTATTATCATTTTATTTTTTTAATTTTTAAGTTCTTTACTACCTCTTTAATTTTCATTTTTATAATATACTATTACCTTGCAGAATAAGACCATATTTTAAAGTAAATTTTGCATATATATTTTCTATATGTTTTGTGATTGAATTAGTTATGTATTTTTAATATTATATTTTTGAGACTTTAACCTCTACTCTAGATTTTTAATCTTTGCTTTTTGGTATTTGTTATCAATTTTGTACCTTTAAGAATCTAGTCTTCAGTATCCATTTTTATTTAGGGGTGCAATTACTGGCTTGATTGCTCTTCCCCCTTTTGACTCTCCCTTTTCTCCCCCAGGTCACCTCTATCTCCTCCCTACCTCTTTTCTTCTCTACTGAACTCTGTGAATCACTCTGTGCGTTCTGAGCTGTGGAGAACACTTAGGGAACTGACTACTGGATAGATTGTTCTCTCCACTTTTAGCTGCTCCTCTTCTCCTTGTGGCCATGTCTATCTCCCTTCTCCCTCTGCTTTTCTTTATGTAACTCTGTAAACCTCTCTGGGTGTACCAGACTGTGGAGAGCACATAGGGAATTGAATACTGGCTAAATTACTCTATCCCCTTTTGATTTCCCCTCTTCTTCTCCTGGTCACCTCAATCTCCCTTCTCCCTCTTCTCTTCTCCATGTAACTTTGTGAACCTGTTTGTGTGTTCCTCACTATGGAGAATCTTTTCATCTTTAACCTAGATGATTTATCATCAGTGCTATATGGATGGAGAAGTCTTGAGACTACTGTTAGAATAAACCTGAAAGCCAGAGGCAGGAGGCTTAGATCCAAAACTTGAGAACACCAAAGAACTCCTAACTCTAGGGAACATTAATCAACAAGAGCTTATCCAAAAGCCTCCATACCTACATTGAAACCAAGCTCCACCCAAGAGCCAACAAGTTCCAGAGCAAGACATACCAAGCTAATTCTCCAGCAATGCAGCAACATAGCCCTAAACATTCAAATACAGGCGACCCAAAGTCACACCAAACTCAGAGACACCTCAAAACTCACTACTGGACACTTGCTTGCACTCCAGAGAAATGAAATCCAGCTCCACAAACCAGAACACAAATGGAAGCTTCCCTAACCAGGAAAACTTTACAAGCTACTCATCCAACCCCACCCACAGGGAGAAATGTCCTCAATAAAGAGGAAACACAAACTTCCAGCATACAGGAAGGTCAGCCCAAACACAGCAATCTAAACAAAATGTAAAGGCAGAGAAATATTCAGCAGGGAAAGGAACATGATAAATGTCCACCAACCAAACAAAAGAAGATGAGATAGGGAGTCTACCTGAAAAATAATTCAGAACAATGATAGTAAAGATGATCCAAAATCTTGAAAACAAAATGGAGTTACAGATAAATAGACTAGAGACAAGGATTGAGAAGATGTAAGAATTGTTTAAGAAGGACCTAGAAGAAATAAAGAAGAGTCAATCAGTAATGAAGAATGCAATAACTGAGATCAAAAGCACTGTAGAGGGAACCAACAGTAGAGTAACTGAGGAAGAAGAGAGGATAAGTTAGGTGGAAGATAGAATGATGGAAATAAATGAAGCAGAGAGGAAACAAGAAAAAAAAAGAGTTAAAAGAAATGAGGACAACCTCAGAGACTTCTGGGACAATGTTAAGAGCCCCAACATTCTAATCATAGGAGTCCCACAAGAAGAAGACAAAAGAAAGGCCATGAGAAAATACTTGAGGAGATAATCGTTGAAAACTTCCCTAAAATGGTAAGGAAAGAGCCATCCAAGTCCAAGAAACCTAGAGGGTCCCAAACAGGATAAACACAAGGTGAAAAACCCAAAGAAACATATTAATCAAATTAACGAAGATCAAACACAAAGAGCAAATATTAAAAGCAGCAAGGGAAAAGCAACAAATAACACACAAGGGCATCCCCATAAGGATAACAACTGATCTTTCAAAAGAAAGTCTTCAGGCCAGAAGGGAATGGCAGGACATACTTAAAGTGATTAAAACAGAAAAACCTACAACCCAGATTACTATTCCCAGAAAGGATTTCATTCAAATATGAAGGAGAAACCAAAAGCTTTACAGATAAGCCAAAGCTGAGAGAATTCAGCAGCAGCAAACCAGCTCTTCAACGAATGCTAAAGAATCTTCTCTAAACAGGAAACACAGAAAACGTGTATAAACTCAAACCCAAAACAACAAGGTAAATGGCAAAGGGATCATACTTATCAATGATTACCTTAAATGCAAATGGGTTGAATGCCCCAGCCAAAAAATAAATAAATAAATAAGACTGGCTGGATGGATACAAAAAGAAGACCCCTATATATGCTGTCTACAAGAGACCCACCTCAAAACAAGGGACACATACAGACTGAAAGTGAAGGGCTGGAAAAAGATATTTCATGCAAATTGAGACCAAAATAAATCAGAAGTAGCAATGCTCATATCAGATAAAATAGACTTTGAAATAAAAGCCATGAAAAGAGACAAAGAAGGACACTATATAATGATCGAAGGATCAATCCAAGAAGAAGATATAACAATTATAAATATATATGCACCCAACAAAGGAGCACTGCAATATGTAAGGCAAATGCTACCAAGTGTGAAAGGGGAAATTAACTGTAACACAATAATAGTGGGAGACATTAATACCAAACTGACACCTATGGATAGATCAACTAAACAGAAAATTAATAAGCAAACACAAACTTTAAACGATGCAATGGACCAGTTTGACCTAATTGATATGTATAGGATATTTCACCAAAAAACAATGATTTTCACCTTTTTCTCAGAAGCACAGGGAACATTTTCCAGGGTAGATCACATCCTATGCAATAAATCTAGCCTTGATAAATTCAAAAAAATTGAAATCATTTCAAGCCTCTTTTCTGATCATGATGTGGTAAGATTAGATGTCAACTACAGGAAAAAAAACTATTAAAAATACAAACATATGGAAATTAAACAACACGTTTCTCAATAACTAACAAATCACAAAAGAAATAAAAAAGAAATCAAAATATGCACTGAAATGAATGAAAATGAACCCAAAACCTATGGGATTCAGTAAAAGCAATGCTAAAGAGAAGGTTCTTAGCAATACAAGCTTACCTCAAGAAACAAGAGGAAAATTAAATAAATAATCTAACTTTACAGCTAAAACAACTAGAAAAAGAAGAAATGAAGAACCCCAGGATTAAAAGAAGGAAAGAAATCATAAAAATCAGTGAAGAAATTAATGAAAAAAAAAAAAGAGGCTATAGCAAAAATCAACAAAACTAAAAGCAGGTGCTTTGAGAAGATAAATAAAATAGACAAACCATTAGCCAGACTCATCAAGAAAAAAGGGAGAAGAATTAAATCAATAAAATTAGAAATGAAAGTGGGGAAGTCATAACAGGAAACACAGAAATACAAAGGATTATAAGAAACTACTAACAGCAGCTATATGCCAATAAAATGGACAATGTGGAAGAAATGGACAAATTCTTAGAAAAATATAACTTGCCAAACTTGAACCAGGAAGAAATAGAAAATCTTAATAGGCCCATCATAAGCACAGAAATCAAACTGTAATCAGAAATCTTCCAACAAAAAAACAGCTCAGGACCAGAAGGCTTCACAGGGGAATTCTAACAAAAATCTAGAGAAGAGCTAAAACCTATCCTACTCAACCTCTTCCATAAAATTTCAAAGGATGGATAACTTCCAAACTCATTCTATGAGGCCACCATCACCCTAATACCAAAACCTCACAAAGATGTCACAAAAAGAGAAAACTACAGGCCAATATCACTGATGAACATAGATGCAAAAACCCTTAACAAAATTCTAGCAAACAGAACCCAACAACATATTTAAAAGATCATACATCATGACCAAGTGGGCTTTATCCCAGGGATGCAAGGATTCTTCAATATCCACAAGTCAATCAATGTGATACACCACATCAACAAATTGAAAGATAAAAACCATATGATTATCTCAATAGATGCAGAGAAGGCCTTTGACAAAATTAAACATCCATTTATGATAAAAATCCTCCAGAAAGCAGATACGGAAGGAACATACCTCAACATAATAAAAGCCATTTATAATAAATCCACAGCAAACAGTATCCTCAATGGTGCAAATTTGAAAGCCTTTCCCCTAAAGTCTGGAACAAGACAAGGGTGCCCACTCTCACCACTATTCAACACAGTGTTGGAAGTATTAGCCACATGAATCAGAAAAGAAAAAGAAATAAATGGAATCCAGATTGGAAAAGAAGAAGTAAAACTCTCACTGTTTGCACATGACATGATCCTCTACATAGAAAACCCTAAAGACTCCACCAGAAAATTACTAGAACTAATCAATGAATATAGTAAAGTTGCAGGATATAAAATTAACACACAGAAATCCCTTGCATTCCTCTACACTAACAATGGGAAAACAGAAAAAGAAGTTAAGGAAATAATTCCATTCACTATTGCAATGAAAATTAAAATACTTAGAAATAAATCTACCTAAAAACTAAAAACTTGTATATAGAAAACTATAAAACACTGATGAAAGAAATCAAGTATGACACAAATAGATGGAGAAACATAACATGTTCATGGATTGAAAGAAACAATATAGTGAAAATGAACATACTATCCAAAGCAAATTATAAATTCAATGCAATTCCTAACAAGATACCAATGGTATATTTTAGAGAACTAAAACAAATAATTTCACAATTTGTATGGAAATACAAAAAAACCTCGAATAGCCAAAGCAATCTTGAGAAAGAAGAATGAAACTGGAGGAATCAACCTGCCTGACTTCAAAGTATGCTGCAAAGCTATAATCATTAAGACAGTATGGTACTGGTACAAAGACAGAAATATAAATCAATGGAACAAAACATAAAGCCCAGAGATAAATCCACATACCTATGGACACCTCATCCTTACAAAGGAGGGAAGAACATACAATGGAGAAACACAATCTCTTTAACAAGTGGTGATGGGAAAACTGGTCAACCACTTATAAAATAATGAAGTATAATACTTTCTAACATACACAAAAATAAACTTAAAATGTATTAAAGATCTAAATGTAAGACCAGAAACTAAAACTCCTAGAGGAAAATATAGGCAAAACATTTCTGACATAAATCACAGCAGGATCCTCTATGACCCAAATAAATAAGTGGGACCTAATTAAACTTAAAAGCTTGTGTACAATGAAGGAAACTATGAGAAAGGTGAAAAGACAGTCTTCAGAATGGGAGAAAATAGTAGCAAATGAAGTGACTGACAAAGAATTAACCTTAAAAATATACAAGCAGTTCCTACAGCTCAATTCTCAAAAAAGTAAAGGCCCAATCAAAATATGGGCCAAAGAACTAAACAGATAATTCTCCAAAGAAGACATACAGGTGGATAATAAATACATGAAAAGATGCTTAACATCACTCATTCTCAGAGAAATGCAAATCAAAACCACAATGAGGTACCATCTCATGCTTGTCAGAATGGCTGCCATCAAAAAGGCTACAAACAATAAATGCTGAAGAGGGTGTGGAGAAAAGGGAACCTTCTTACATGGTTAGTGGGAATGCAAGCTAGTACAGCACCTATGGGGAATAGTGTGGAGATTCTTTAAAAAACTGGAAATAGAACCGCCATATGACCCAGTAATCCCACTCCTGGGCATACACACCAAGGAAACCAGTATTGAAAGAGACAAGTGTATCCAAATGCTTGTTGCAGCACTGTTTGCAATAACTAGGACATTCACACAACCTAGATGTCCATCACCAGAGAAATAGATAAGAAAGTTGTCATACATATATACAATGGAATATTACTCAGCTATTAAAATAAACGTGTTTGAATCAGTTATAATGACGTGGATGAAATCGGAGCCTATTATACAGAGTGAAGTAAGTAAAAAAGAAAAACACCAATACAGTATATTAATGCATATATATATGGAATTTAGAAAGATGGTAACAATGACCCTGTATGCAAGATAGCAAAAGAGACACAGATGTAAAGAACATTCTTTTGGACTCTGTGGGGGAAGGTGAAGGTAGGATGATTTGAGAGAATAGCATTGAAACATGTATATTACCATTTGTGAAACAGATCACCAGTCCAGGTTCGATGCATGAGACAGGGCGCTCAGGGCCGGTGTACTGGGATGACCCTGAGGGATGGGATGGATAGGGAGGTGGGAGTGGGGTTCAGGATGTGGGACATATGAACACCTGTGGCTGATTCATGTCAATATATGGCAAAAAAAAAACTACTAAAATATTGTAAAGTAATTAACCTCCAGTTAAAATAAAATAATTTTTTAAAATGCACCATATAGTATAAAATACCTATGAAGAAACTTAACTGAGGTGGTTAAAGACATATACTTTGAAAACTAAAATATAAATTGATGAAAGAAATTGAAAATGATACAAAGAAATGGAACAATATTGCATGATTTTGACTTAGAAGAAATAGTATTGTTAAAATGTGCATAATACTCAAAGGAATCTACAGATTAAATACAATTCCCTATCAAAAATTGCTGTTGTTCAGTTGCTCAGTTTTGTCCAACTCTTTGCAATCCCATGGATTGCAGTACTCCAGGCTTCCTTGTCCTTCACTAGCTCCCAAAACTTTCTCAAACGCACGTCCATTGAGTTTGTGATGCCATCCAACCATCTCATCCTCTGTCGTCCCCTTCTCCTCCTGCTTTTTATGTTTTTCAACATTAGGGTCTTTTCCAATGAGTCAGCTCTTCTCTTTAAGTGGAAAAAGCATTGTAGCTTCAGCATCAATCCTTCCAACGAATATTCAGGGTTAATTTCCTTTAGGATTGACTGGTTTGAGTTCCTTGTAATCCAAGTGACTCTCAAGACTTCTCTAAAACCACAGTTCAAAAGCATCAATTCTTTGGCGCTCAGCTTTCTATATGGTCCAACTCTCACATCTATACATGACTACTGAAAAATCCATTGCTTTGACTAGGTAGACCTTTGTGGGCAAAGTAATGTCTCTGCTTTTTAATATGCTGTCAAGCTGGGTCACAGCTTTTCTTCCAAGGAGCAAGTGTCTATTAATTTCATGGCAGCAGTCATCCTCTGCGGTGATTTTGGAGCCTCCCAAAATAAAGTCTGTCACAGTTTCCATTGTTTCCTTATCTATTTGACATGAAGTTATGGGACTGGATGCCATTATCTTCATTTTTTGAATGTTGAGTTTTAACCCTGCTGTTTCACTCTCCTCTTTCACTTTCCTCAAGAGGCTCTTTGGTTCCTCTTCACTTTCTGCCATAAGAATTGTGTCATCTGCATATCTGAGGTTATTGATATTTCTCCTGGCAATCTTGATTCCAGCTTGTGCTTCATCCAGCCCAGCCTTTCACATGATGTACTCTGCATATAAGTTAAATAAGCAGGGTTATAATATACAGCTTGATGCACTCCTTTCCCAATTTTGAACCAGTCTGTTGCTCCATGTTCAATTCTAACTGTTGTTTCTTGACCTGCACACTGGTTTCTCAGGAGGCAAGAAACTGGTATGCTATTCCCATCTCTTTAAGTATTTTCCACAGTTTTTTGTGATCCACACAGTCAAATGATTTACTGTAATCACTGAAGCAGAAGTAGATGCTTTTCTGGAATTTGATTTCTTTTTATATGATCCAGGGATTGTTGGAAATTTGATCTCTGGTTCCTCTGCCTTTTCTAAATTCACCTGGTACATCTGGATGTTCTCAGTTCTCAAACTCTTCAAGCCTAGCGTGTAAGAATTTGAGCATGCACTTGATAGCATGTGAAATGAGGGCAATTGTGAGGTAATTGAACCAGAGATCAAATTGCCAACATCCGCTGGATCATCAAAAAAGCAAGAGAGTTCCAGAAAAACATCTATTTATGCTTTATTGACTATGCCAAAACCTTTGATTGTGTGGATCACAATAAGGATCACAATAAACTGTGGAAAATTCTGAAAGAGATGGGAATACCAGACCAGCTGTCCTGCCTCTGGAGAAATCTGTATGCAGGTCAGGAAGCAACAGTTAGAACTGGACATGGAACAACAGACTGGTTCCAAATAGGAAAAGCAGTACATCAAGGCTGTATATTGTCACCCTGCTTATTTAACTTATATTCATAGTACATCATGAGAAAAGCTGGACTGGAAGAAACACAAGCTGGAATCAAGATTGCTGGCAGAAATATCAATAATCTCAGATATGCAGATGACACCACCCTTATGGCAGAAAATGAAGAGGAACTAAAAAACCTCTTGATGAAAGTGAAAGAGTAGAGTGCAAAAGTTGGCTTAAAGCTCAACATTCAGAAAACGAAGATCATGGCATCTTGTCCCATCACTTCATGGGAAATAGATGGGGAAACAGTGGAAACAGTGTCAGACTTTATTTTTTTGGAGCTCCAAAATCACTGCAGATGGTGACTGCAGCCATGAAATTAAAAGACGCTTACTCCTAGAAGAAAAGTTATGACCAACCTATATAGCATATTCAAAAGCAGAGACATTACTTTGCCGACTAAGGTCCGTCTAGTCAAGGCTATGGTTTTTCCTGTAGTCATGCATGGATGTGAGAGTTGGACTGTGAAGAAGGCTGAGCACTGAAGAATTGATGCTTTTGAACTGTGTTGTTGAAGAAGACTCTTGAGTGTCCCTTGGACTGCAAGGAGATCCAACCAGTCCATTCTGAAGGAGATCAGCCCTGGGATTTCTTTGGAAGGAATGATGCTAAAGCTGAAACTCCAGTACTTTGCCCACCTCATGCGAAGAGTTGACTCATTGGAAAAGACTCCAATGCTGGGAGGGATTGGGGGCAGGAGAAGAAGCGGACGAGAGAGGATGAGATGGCTAGATGGCATCACAGACTCGATGGACAAGAGTCTGAGTGAACTCGGGGAGTTGGTGATGGACAGGGAGGCCTGGTGTGCTGCGATTCATGGGGTAGCGAAAAGTTGGACATGACTGAGTGACTGAACTGAACTGATGCAGATGACACCACCCTTATGGCAGAAAATGAGGGAGAACTAAGAAGCCTCTTGATGAAAGTGAAAGAAGAGAGTGAAAAAATTCGTTTAAAGCTCAACATTCAGAAAACAAAGATCATGGTATCCAGTCCCATCACTTCATGGGAAATAGATGGAGAAACAGTGTCAGACTTTTTTTAAGGGGTGGGGGGCTGCAAAATCACTGCAGACAGTGACTGCAGCCATGAAATTTAAAGACGCTTACTCCTTGGAAGAAAAGTTATGGCCAACCTAGATAGCATATTGAAAAGCAGAGACATTACTTTGCCAACAAAGGTCCGTCTAGTCAAGGCTATGATTTTTCCTGTGGTCACCTATGGATGTGAGAGTTGGACTGTGAAGAAATCTGAGCATGGAAAAATTGATGCTTTTGAACTGTGGTGTTGGAGAAGACCCCTGGGAATCCCTTGGACTGCAAGGAGATCCAACCAATCCATTCTGAAGGAGATCAACCCTGGGATTTCTTTGTAAGGAATGATGCTAAAGCTGAAACTCCAGTTCTTTGGCCACTTCATGCGAAGAGTTGACTCATTGGAAAAGACTCTGATGCTGGGAGGGATTGGGGTCAGGAAGAGAAGGGGATGACGGAGGATGAGATGGCTGGATGGCATCACTGACTCGATGGTCGTGAGTCTGAGTGAACTCCAGGAGTTGGTGATGGACAGGGAGGCCCGGCGTGCTGGGATTCATGGGGTTGCAAAGAGTCAGACACGACTGAGCGACTGAACTAAACTGAACTGAAGACAAAAGAAATCAATGCTTTAAGTTCAAACACATTCTAAATGATCAAAATTCATTACCTACCCCCCCCCATATTTTGTGGTTTTGGTAACATGTTTTACATCTCCATGTTTATCCTTTCAGTGTTTATTGTAGGTATAGTTGCTTTATACAAATTTTTGTCTAGTAATGTACATACTGGTCTATTTAAGGAGGTGATCTTAAATCCTTTCTTTATATTTGCCTTTTCTAGTGAGCTAGTCCTTTTACTATAGATTCTTACTTCCTTTCCATTTAGAGAAAACCCTTCAAAAAATTTTAAGGTAGGTTTAGTATTGCTGAACTCAGCTTTTGCTTGTCTGAGAAATAATTTCTCTCTCCTTCTATTCTTTCTTTTAAAATTGAAATATATTTAATTTATAATATTTGTTAGTTTCAGGTTTACAGAAAAGTGATTCAGTTCTACATGTGAATATGTATATATCTATATTTGTTTAAAAAATTCTTTTCCATTATAAGTTATTACAAGATATTGAATATAGTTCCCTATGCTATAGAATGAATACTTGTTGTTTATCTTTCTTCTATTCTAAATGATAACCTTTCTGGAAGCATTTCCCATTCAGCACTCTGAATATGTCATGCCATTCCCTTCTGGCCTTCACAGTTTCTGGAGGAAATCAGTTGATAGCTTTATGAGTAATTCCTTTGTAAATGACTCTTTTTGTTGTTGTTGTTGTTTTTTCTTGCTGCTTTTAGAATTATATATCTTTAGCTTTTACTATTTAATTATGATATGTCTTCTTGTGAGTCTGTTTGAGTTAATCTTGTTTGGGACCCTTTTACCTTTTATAACTGGATACAGTTTCCTTTCTTTAGGCTTGGGAATTTGTCAGCCATAATTTCATAAAATACATTTTCAACCACTTTTCTCATTCTGGGAACCCTATAATTTGAATGTTAGCATGCTTAATGTTATCTTATATATCTCTTAAACTGTTCTCACTTTTTAATGTTGTTTTTCTTTTTGCTGTTTTTATTGGATGTTCCATCATTCTACCTTTCAGATCACATAAGTGTTCTTCTGTATCACTTAGTCTACTATCCATTTCTTATGATGTGCTTCCTATTTTAGCTATTGAATTATTCATTCATCATTGGATTTTTAAATATTTTCCTGTTCTTGTTAAAATAATCAATATAGAGAGCCATTATTTTCTCTAATTCAGTTAATGTTCTTATTATGAATATTTTCAATACTTTATCTCATGAATTGTTTATTCTTCATTATTTTTTCAGAGATTTTCTATTGCTCTTGAAATTGAGAGTAGTACCTCGGCCATTTCACTTTGCTTAACTTTCAATGCCTCTATGAATTTGGGTGAAACAGTTATCTATTGTGGTCTTGACT
Organism: Oryx dammah; assembly: GCF_014754425.2. NCBI lineage: Eukaryota > Metazoa > Chordata > Mammalia > Artiodactyla > Bovidae > Oryx > Oryx dammah. The sequence goes on from NW_024070207.1 coordinate 59,061,959, forward strand.
GAGTGTTCTTATGTACAAGCATCCCCGTGCAGACAATGTGTGCCTAGTGACTATTGTGGGAAGGTTGGATTTGACACCAGTCATATATTTCTTCAGGATGTTATGGCAATTACCATTATGGAAAAAGATGAGGCTGAAGACAGAGGAGCTAGTAATAGACCCAGAGATCCAGCAATTCCATTCTTAAGCGTACATCTGAAGAAAATGAAAGCACTAATCTGAAAAGATACATGCACTCCAATCTTGATAGCAGAATTTTCTAAAAAGCCAAGATATGAAAGCAATGTAAGTATTCATCATAGTCATCAGCAAATGAATACTTAAAGAAGATGTGTGTGTGTGTATGTGTGTTACACACATATATGGGCTTCCCTTGTGGCTCAGCTGGTAAAGAATCAGCCTCCAATGCAGGAGACCTGGGTTTGATCCTTGGGTTGGGATGATCCCCTGGAAAAGGGAAAGGCTGCCCACTCCAGTACTTTGGCCAAGAGAATTCCATGGACTGTATAGTCCATGGGGTCGCAGAGTCACATACACATACAATGGAATATTCAGTTCAGTTCAGTTCAGTTGCTCAGTCATGTCCAACTCTTTGTGACCCCATGGACTGCAGTGTACCAGGCTTCCATGTCCACCACCAACTCCCAGAGCTTGCTCAAACTCATGCCCATCAAGTCAATGATGCCATCCAACCATCTCATTCTCTGTCACCCCCTTCTCCTCCCACCTTCAGTCTTTCCCAGCATTAGGTTCTTTTCCAATGAGTCAGTTATTTTCATCAGGTAGCCAAGGTATTGGAGTTTCACCTTCAGCATCAGTCCTTCCAATGAATATTCAGGACTTATTTCCTTTAGGAAGGACAGGTTTGATCTCCTTTTGGTCCAAGGGAATATTACTCAGCTCTAAAAAAAATGAAATTTTGCCATTTGCAACAATATGAATGGATCTAGAGGATATTATACTGACGGAAATATGTCAGAGAAAATAAAATATGATGATAACACTTGTATGTAGAATATTTTAAAAAATTACAAATGAATTCATACAGTGAAACAGAGACTCACAGATACTGAAGAAAAAGTATAGGTTACCAGTGGAGAGAGGGAAGGAGGGATGGACACATTAGGGATATGGGATTAAGAGATATAAACTAATATGTATAAAATTGGTAAGCTGAAGTCAGAGACAACATGGCAAAGTAGAAGAACCACTAATAAAGTGGACATAGGCAATCTACCTTAAAGATAATTCAGAGTAATGTCAGTAAAAATAATCCAAGATATAAGAAAAAGAATGGAGGCACATATTGAGAAGATATAAGAAATGCTTAGCAAAGACCTAAAAGAACTGAAAAACAAACAGAGATGAATAATACTATAACTAATATGAAAAATTCATTAGGAGGAATTAACAGCAGAATAACCAAGGCAGAATAAAGAGTAAGTGACCTGGTAGACAAAATGGTGGAAATCACTGCCACAATACAGAATATAGGAAAAAGACTGAAAAGAAATTAAGACAGCCTAAGAGACCTCTGGGACAACAGTAAACAGATAAATATTTGCATTATATGGATCCCAGAAGGAGAAAAGAGAGACAGAAGACCTGAAAAAATACTTGAAGAGGTAATAGCTGTGAACTTCCTAACTTAGGAAAGGAAATAATCAACCAAGTCCAGGAAGAACAGAGAAAACCAGGCAGAATAAACTCAAGGACACATAGAAATCAAACTGACAAAAAGTAAAGACAAATATAAAATATTAAAAGCAATAAGGGGAAACCAATAAATAACATACAAAGGAATTTCTATAAGGTGATTCCATAAGCTGATTTTTCAGCAGAACCTCTGCAGGTCAGAAAGGAGTGGCGAGATATATTTAATGTGATGAAAGGGAAAAACCTACAACCAAGAATACTCTACAAAGAAAGCCTCTCATTCAGATTCAATGAATAAGTTAAAAGCTTTAAAGACAAGAGAAATCTAAGAGAATTGATCACCATGAAACTTGCTTCAGAATAAATGCTAAAGGAGCTACAATAGCCAGAGGAAGAAGAAAAATAAAAGAGGGCAACAACTACAAGTAAGAATATCACAAATGGGAAAGCTCACTGTTAAAGGCAAACATACAATAAAAGCTGGAAGTCATTCATACACAAATATGATATCAAAACCAGAAACCATGAGAAAAGTACAAATGCAGGAAATGGGAATTGTATGCAACACTAAGAGAGTAACAACTTGGAACAACCTTTACATATAGAGACCACTTTATCAAAACCTCAATGGAAATGCAAACCAAAAAACTAAAATAGATACACCCCCAATAGGAAAAGTAATCTAAAGACAACACTAAAATGTTATTTAAACCACATGAGGAGGGAACAAAAGAAGAAGGGGAAAAAAAAAAAAAAGACCTACACAAAAAAACCTAAAAATGCAGAAAATGGCAATTGGAACATACATACATATCAATAATTACCTTAATGTAAATAGACTAAGTGCTCCAACCAAAAGACAGAGACTGGCTGAATAAATACAAAAACAAGATTTGTGTATATGCTGTCTAAAAGAAACTCACTCCATACCTATGTACACATAAAGCCTGAAATTGAGGGCATGAAAAAAGATCTTTATACAAATGAAAATTTTAAAAAGCAGGAATAGCAATACTCATATCAGACAAATGGACTTTAAAATAAAGACTATTACAAAGAGACAAGGAAAGACACTATATAATGATCAAGGGATCAATCCAAGAAGAAGATAAAACAATTATAATTATTTATGCACCCAACATAGAGAACCTCAGTAAATAAGGCAACTGCTAACAATAATGAAAGGGGAAATCCACAGTAACACAATAATCATACTTACACCAATGGACAGATCATCCAGACAGGAAATTAAGAACAAGCCTTAAATCTACATTAGACAAGATGGACCTAATTGATATCGTCAGGAATTTTCATTCAAAAACAGCAGAATTACACTTTTCTCAGTTTCACACGGAACATTCTCCAGGATAAATCACATCTTGGGTCACAAATCAAACTTCAGTTGCTTTAATAAAACAATGAAATTATAATACCTTCTAACACCATACACAAAAATAAACTCAAAATGAAATAAAGACATAAATGTAAGGCCAAACACTATAAAATTCTTAGGGGAAAACATAGGGACAACACTCTTTGACATAAATCACAGCAATATCCTCTTTGACCTACCTCCTAAAGTAATGGAAATGAAAACAAACATTTGGACCTAATTAAACTCAAAAGCTTTTACACATCAAACTATAAACATGATTAAAAGACAACCCTCAAAATGGGAGAAAAAATTGCACACTAAGCAACTGACAAAGGATTAATCTCCAAAATATATAAGCAGCTCATATAGCTCAAAATCATAAAAACAAAGAACCCAATCCCCCCCCAAAAAAAGGCCAGAAAAATTATACTTAAATTTCTCTAAAGGAAAAGATGCTCAACAGCACTCATTAAAGAAATGCATATCAAAATTACAAAGAAATATCACCTGACACCAGTCAGAATGGCCATCATCAAATATCTACAAATAATAAATAGAGAGGATGTGGAGAAAAGGAAACCGCACTACACTATTGGTGGGAATGTAAATTGATACAGCCATTATGGAAAATGGAATGGAGATTCTTAAAAAAAAAAAAAAAAAACTAGTATTAAATATACCATATGACCAGCAATTCCACTACTGGGCATATACCTTGAGAAAGCCACAATTTAAAAAGACACATGTGCCCCAATATTCATTGAAGAAATATTTATAGTAGTCATAACATGGAAGCAAATTAATGTCCATCAAAAGATGAATGGAAAAAGAAGTTGTGGTACATTTATACAATGGAATATTCAGTTCAGTTCAGTCGCTCAGTCGTGTCCGACTCTTTGCGACCCCATGAATTGTAGCACGCCAGGCCTCCCTGTCCATCACCAACACCCGGAGTTCACTCAGACTCATGTCCATCAAGTCCGTGATGCCATCCAGCCATCTCATCCTCTGCTGTCCCCTTCTCCTCCTGACCCCAATCCCTCCCAGCATCAGAGTTTTTTCCAGTGAGTCAACTCTTCGCATGAAGAGTGGCCAAAGTACTGGAGTTTCAGCTTTAGCATCAGTCCTTCCAATGAACACCCAGGACTGATCTCCTTTAGAATGGACTGGTTGGATCTCCTTGCAGTCCAAGGGACTCTCAGGAGTCTTCTCCAACACCACAGTTCAAAAGCATCAATTCTTCAGCACTCAGCCTTCTTCACAGTCCAACTCTCACATCCATACATGACCACAGGAAAAACCATAGCCTTGACTAGACGGACCTTAGTCAGCAAAGTAATGTCTCTGCTTTTGAATATGCTATCTAGGTTGGTCATAACTTTTCTTCCAAGCAGTAAACGTCTTTTAATTTCATGGCTGCAGTCACCATCTGCAGTAATTTTGCAGCCCAGAAAAAGTTACTCAACCATAAAAAAAAGAATGAATTTGAGTCAGTGGTAGTGAGGTAGATGAACAGAAAGCCTCTTATACAAAGTGAAGTAAGTCAGAAAGGGAAAAACAAGTATCATATATTAACACATATATATGGAGAAGGCAATGGCACCCCATTCCAGTACTCTTGCCTGGAAAATCCCATGGATGGAGGAGCCTGGAGGCTGCAGTCCATGGGGTCGCCAAGAGTCAGACACGACTGAGTGACTTCACTTTCACTCTCCACTTTCACACTTTGGAGAAGGAAATGGCAGCCCACTCCAGTGTTCTTGCTTGGAGAATCCCAGGGACAGGGGAGCCTGGTGGGGTGCCGTCTATGGGGTCGCACAGAGTTAGACACGACTGAAGTGACTTAGCAGTAGTAGCATGGAGTCTAAAAAAGTGGTACTGATGAACCTAGTAGAGAATGGACTTCTGGACATAGTGGATGAAGGTGAGGGTGGGATGAACTGAGAAAGTAACATTGACATATATACGCTACTATGTGTAACAGAGTGGGAAGTTGCTAAATAACAGAGGGAGCCCAGACTGGTGCTCTGTGATGACCTAGAGAGGTGGGATGGGGGGAGGGGAGGGAGACTTATGAGGGAAGGGATATATCAATGCAAAATTATGAGTGATTCACGCTATTGTACAGCATAAACCAACAGAAAAATGCAAAGCAATTTTCCACCAATTAAAAACAAATAGTAATTAAAACTCTAGAAAAATATAAAATAAAAGCTAAATAAATGGACAGCTACATAACTTTAAAACTTTAATAATTATCAAAAATAAAAAGTAGGTAACAAATATATACTGTACAGCACACTAGGAAATATAGAAATTTTTTATATTAATTTTAAATGGAATATAATCTATAAAAATACTGAACCACAGAAAGGATATGGTAAAAGGGTTCTTTCCACATGCTTGTTTTTTCCACAAAGAGTTTATTCTCTTTTATGCATTTCAACAATCACTTTTTAAAATATATAAATTAGCTCCTTCCTTCAAAATTTACTAGTGGTTCCCAATTGCTTATCCAAAAGAATATATTTGTTATTATGAAATGTAACACCTTCACCAACTACTTATCCAGCTGTCTTTTTAAAATCAATTATCTGTCTGCCAAAATACTGAAATTTCTTAAACATGTCATAAGTATTAATGATTCCTTTTGGCTCCTAAAGTTATCCAGACCAATGAAGATGGTAAAGGTATAGTTTTGTTTTTATTATTCTTTGTTTTTTTTTTTATTTCATTTATTATTATTATTATTTTTTTTTTACTTTGCAATATTGTATTGGTTTTGCCATACATCAACATGAATCCACCACGGGTGTACACGTGTTCCCAATCCTGAATCCCCCTCCCACTTCCCTCCCCATACCATCCCTCTGGGTCATCCCAGGGAACCAGCCCCAAGCATCCTGTATCCTGCATCTAACCTAGACTGGCAATTCGTTCCTTATATGATATTATACAGGTTTCAATGCCATTCTCCCAAATCATCCCACCCTCTCCCTCTCCTACAGAGCCCAAACGATTGTTTGACACATCTGTGTCTCTTTTGCTGTCTCTCATACAGGGCTATCGTTACCATCTTTCTAAATTCCATATATATGCGTTAGTATAATGCATTGGTGGTTTTCTTTCTGGCCTACTTCACTCTGTATAATAGGCTCCAGTTTCATCCACCTCATTAGAAGTGATTCAAATGTATTCTTTTTAATGGCTGAGTAATACTCCATTGTGTATATGTACCACAGCTTTCCTATCCATTCATCTGCTGATGGACATCTAGGTTGCTTCCATGTCTTGGCTATATAAACAGTGCTGCAATGAATACTGGGGTACATGTGTCTCTTTCAATTCTGGTTTCCTCGGTGTGAGTGCCCAGCAGTGGGATTGCTGGGTCAAAAGGCATTTCTATTTCCAGTTTTTTGAGGAATCTCCACACTGTTCTCCATAGTGGCTGTATTAGTTTTCATCCCCACCAACAGTGTAAGAGTGTTCCCTTTCCTCCTCACCCTCTCCAGCATTTCTTGCTTGTAGACTTTTGGATAGCAGCCATTCTGACTGGTGTGAAATGGTACCTCATTGTGGTTTTGATTTGCATTTCTCTGATAATGAATGATGTTGACCATTTTTTAATGTGTTTGTTAGCCATCTGTATGTCTTCTTTGGAGAAATGTCTATTTAGTTATTTGGCCCATTTTTTGATTGGGTCATTTATTTTTCTGGAATTGAGCTGCAGGAGTTGCTTGTATATTTTTGAGATTAGTTGTTTGTCAGTTGCTTCATTTGCTATTATTTTCTCCCATTCTGAAGGCTGTCTTTTCACCTTGTTTTTACTTTCCTTTGTTGTGCAGAAGCTTTTAAGTTTAATTAGGTCCCATTTGTTTATTTTTGCTTTTATTTCCATTATTCTGGGAAGTGGGCCAAAGAGGATCCTGCTGTGGTGTATGTTGGAGAGTGTTTTGCCTATGTTCTCCTCTAGGAGTTTTTTAGTTTCTGGTCTTACATTTAGATCTTTAATCCATTTTGAGTTTATTTTTGTGTATGGTGTTAGAAAGTGTTCTAGTTTTGTACTTTTACAAGTGGTTGACCAGTTTTCCCAGCACCACTTGTTAAAGAGATTGTCTTTAATCCATTATGTATTCTTGCTGCCTTTGTCAAAGATAAGGTGTCCATATGTGTGTGGATTTATCTCTGGGCTTTCTATTTTGTTCCATTGATCTATATTTCTGTCTTTGTGCCAGTACCATACTATCTTGATGACTGTGGCTTTGTAGTAGAGCCTGAAGTCAGGCAGGTTGATTCTTCCAGTTCCATTCTGTTTTCTCAAGATTGCTTTGGCTATTCGAGGTTTTTTGTATTTCCATACAAATTGTGAAATTATTTGTTCTAGCTCTGTGAAAAATACCGCTGGTAGCTTGATAGGGATTGCATTGTATCTATAGATTGCTTTGGGTAGTATACTCATTTTCACTATATTGATTCTTCCAATACATGAACAAGGTATATTTCTCCATCTATTAGTGTCCTCTTTGATTTTTTTCACCAGTGTTTTATAGTTTTCTATATATAGGTCTTTAGTTTCTTTAGGTAGATATATTCCTAAGTAGTTTATTCTTTTTGTTGCAATGGTGAATGAAATTGAAAGAATTAATAAGTATCTATTTCAGCAATGATTTGTATTTTCAAATTCCTACTGGACACTTTCACTGGAATATTCAATTATTACATGAAAATATTGAGACAGCAAGTCTATTGATTTATTAAGGTTAATTATCATGATGAATGGCCTGATGATATAAAGAGTAATATTGCATAGGAACCTGGAATGTTAGGTCCATGAACCAAGGAAAACTGGAAGTAGTCAAACAGGAGATCGCAAGAGTGAATGTCACCATTTTAGGAATCAGCAAATTAAAATGGACTGGAATGGGTGAATTTAACTCAGATGACCATGATATCTACTACTGTGAGCAAGAATCCCTTAAAAGAAATGGAGTAGCCAGCATAGTCAACAGAAGAGTCTGAAATGCAGTACTTGGATGCAATCTCAAAAATGACAGAATGATCTCTGTTCATTTTCAAGAGAAACCATTCAATATCATGGTAAGCCAAGTCTATGCCCCGACCAGAAACATTGAAGAAGCTGAAGTTGAACGGTTCTATGAAGACCTACAAGAGCTTCTAGAACTAACACTCAAAAAAGATGTCCTTTTCATTAGAGGGGACTGGAATGCAAATGTAGGGAGTCAAGAAACTACTGAGCATCGTGGACTGTAACCTACCAGGCTCCTCCGTCCATAGGATTCTCCAGGCAAGAATACTGGAGTGGGTTGCCATTTCCTTCTCCAGGGGATCTTCCCGACCCAGGGATTGAACACGGGTCCCCTGCCTTGCAGGCAGATGCTTTAACCTCTGAGCCACCAGGGAAGCCCAAGAAACACCTGGAGCAACAGTCAAATTTGGCCTTGGAGTACAGAATGAAGCAGGATGAAGTTATCCAAAACTTCATCTGAAGTTATCCAGGGGCTCCAAAATCACTGCAGATGGTGACTACAGCCATGAAAATAAAGGATGCTTACTCTTTGGGAGAAAAGTTATGACCAACCTAGACAGCATATTCAAAAGCAGAGACATTACTTTGCCGACTAAGGTCCATCTAGTCAAGGCTATGGTTTTTCCAGAAGTCATGTGTGGATGTGAGATTTGAACTATAAAGAAAGCTGAGCACTGAAGAATTGGTGCTTTTGAACTATGATATTGCAGAAGACTCTTGAGAGTCCCTTGGACTGCAAGGAAATCCAACTAGCCAATCCTAAAGGAAATCGGTTCTGAATATTTATTGGAAGGACTGATGTTAAAGCTAAAACTCCAATACTTTGGCCATCTGATGTGAATAACTGACTCATTGTAAGGTACTCTGATGCCTGGAAAGATTGAGCACAGGAAGAGAAAGGGACAACAGAGGATGTGATGGTTGGATGGCATCATTGACTCAATGGACATGAGCTTGGGTAAACTCCGGGAGTTTGTGATGGACAGGGAGGACTGGCGTGCTGCTGTCCATGGAGTCATAAAGAGTCGGACACTATTGAGTGACTGAAGTGAACTGAACTGATCATCCAACTGTAATCATCAACCAAATATGACTTCATATTATTATTCTTATATTGTCATTTTTTTTGTCATTTTTCACTATCTCTTACAGAGGCTTGAATCTTCCTAATTGCTTTGACTCTTTTCTCTCTTTTACCTCTCTAATAGCTTTTCTGTCTAAATGGAGCCTCTTGGTACTACCTTTAAGCTATCTCCTCTTGCAACCACTTCACTCTTGGATAGTTAAAACAGTTTCCTTAACTGGAGCTCAAAGCTTTAGTTTTCCTTAGTTTTGCCTTACCTTATTCCATTTTGGACACTGCCAGCAGATTAAATTGCCCCATATCAGTCTAATCTCCTAAGAACAAACTAATAGGCTCTCAAAGATCTCATTTACGTTATCTTTTATGCTTCACCCCAAATATTCCTTTATGTAATCAAATACAATTACAATCTGTATTTTTCAAATACAATCAAATACAATTGTATTTTACAATTGTACAAATACAATTACAATTCTCAGCTGTAATCAACCTATCTCCCTGTTACCTACTACTCACAAAAATTTCTAATTTCTTAATTTTTATCCAATAGATATATTTAAAATATTACCCCATCCATTCCACATTTCTCAGTGCCATCTATCTTCAAGATCTTAAATTAATATTCTCCATTAAAACTTTTCCTGAGTTCTGAGTTAATTTTCTGAAGCACATATACAGAAACCTGTGCTATCTACTAATATATGTCTCCCATAATGTTATTTACAGTTTTTATCTGTAATTAAATATTTATGATTCACTGAAATCAGATTTATTATATTCTTTGCAGCCAAAGATGGAGAACCTCTATACAGTCAACAAAAACAAGACCAGGAGCTGACTGTGGTTCAGATCATGAACTCCTTATTACCAAATTCAGACTCAAATTGAAGAAAGTGGGGAAAACTGCTAGAGCATTCAGGTATGACCTAAATCAAATAACTTATGATTATACAGTGAAAGTGAGAAATATATATAAGGGCCTAGATCTGATAGATAGAGTGCCTGATGAACTATGGAATGAGGTTCGTGACATTGTACAGGAGACAGGGATCAAGACCATCCCCATGGAAAAGAAATGCAAAAAAGCAAAATGGCTGTCTGGGGAGGCCTTACAAATAGCTGTGAAAAGAAGAGAGGCAAAAAGCAAAGGAGAAAAGGAAAGATATAAGCGTCTGAATGCAGAATTCCAGAGAATAGAAAGAAGAGATAAGAAAGCCTTCTTCAGTGATCAATGCAAAGAAATAGAGGGAAACAACAGAATGGGAAAGACTAGAAATCTCATCAAGAAAATTAGAGATACCAAGGAAACATTTCATGTGAAGACAGGATTGATAAAGGACAGAAATGGTATGGACTTAACAGAAACAGAAGATATTTAGAAGAAGTGGCAAGAATACACAGAAGACCTGTACAAAAAAGATCTTCACGACCCAGATAATCATGATGGTGTCATCACCCATCTAGAGCCAGACATCCTGGAATGTGAAGTCAAGGGGGCCTTAGGAAGTATCACTACAGAGTTGGACTGTGAAGAAGGCTGAGCACCTAAGAATTGATGCTTTTGAACTGTCGTGTTGCAGAAGACTCTTGAGTGTCCCTTGGACTGTAAGGAGATCTAACCAGTCCACTTTGAAGATCAACCCTGGGATTTCTTTGGAGGGAATGATGCTAAAGCTGAAGCTCCAGTACTTCGGACACCTCATGAAAAGAGTTGACTTATTGGAAAAGACTCTGATGCTGGGAGGGATTGGGGGCAGGAGGAGAAGGGTACGACAGAGGATGAGATGGCTGGATGGCATCACGGACTTGATGGACATGAGTCTGAGTGAACTCTGGGAGATGGTGATGGACAGGGAGGCCTGGAGTGCTGCAATTCATGGGGTCGCAAAGAGTCGGACACGACTGAGTGACTGAACTGAACTGAACTGATGTGGCATATATGTGACATATATAGAGAAATGCCTTTGGGATTCTCAAGTTTTCAAACGCTAGCTCTTTGCAATTTTCCCTCTTGCCTATTTGCCTTTAAATTATGAAGAAATTCTAAGACTCTCTCATCTTAAAAAGAAGCTTTTATTGATAATACCCCCAAATATCATACCATTTATTTTCTTACCATTTGTATTAATAGCAAAAAACATTGAAGACTTATTTGCCATTTCTGACTTTCTTATCAACTTACTTAAACTTTTGTGCCCACCTCTCCATAAACTACACTTATAAAGGTGGCCAACTATTTACATGGTAATATGCAAAGATCTTCGTTTTCTGAATGTTGAGCTTTAAGCCAAAATTTTCACTCTCCACTTTCACTTTCATCAAGAGGCTTTTTAGTTTTTCTTCACTTTCTGCCATAAAGATGGTCTCATCTGCATATCTGAGGTTATTGATAGTTCTCCTGGCAAACTTGATTCTAGCCTGTGTTTCTTCCAGTCCAGCGTTTCTCATGATGTACTCTGCATATAAGTTAAATAATCTGGTTGACAATATGCAGCCTTGATGTACTCCTTTTCCTATTTGGAACCAGTCTGTTGTTCCACATTCAGTTCTAACTGTTGCTTCCTGACCTGCATACAGATTTCTCAAGAGGCAGGTTCGGTGGTCTGGTATTCCCATCTCTTTAAGAATTTTCCACAGTTTATTGTGATCTACACAGTCTTGTGATCCACACAGTCAAAGGCTTTGGCATAGTCAATAAAGCAGAAATAGATGTTTTTTCTGGAATTCTCGTGCTTTTTCCATGATCCAGTGGATGTTGGCAATTTCATCCCTGGTTCCTCTGCCTTTTGTAAAACCAGCTTGAACATTAGGAAGTTCACGGTTCACGTATTGCTGAAACCTGGCTTGGAGAATTTTGAGCATTACTTTACTAGCATGTGAGATGAGTGCTATTGTGTGGTAGTTTGAGCATTCTTTGGCATTGCCTTTCTTTGGGATTGGAATGAAAACTGATCTTTTCCAGTCCTATGGCCACTGCTGAGTTTTCCGAATTTTGTGGCATATTGAGTGCAGCACTTTCACAGCATCATCTTTCAGGAACTGAAATAGCTCACCTGGAATTCCATCACCTCCACTAGCTTTGTTTGTAGTGGTACTTCCTAAGACCCACTTGACTTCACATTCCAGGATGTCTGACTCTAGATGAGTGATCACACCATAGTCATTATCCAGGTCATGAAGATCTTTTTTGTACAGTTCTTCTGTGTATTCTTGCCACTTCTTCTTAACATCTTCTGCTTCTGTTAGGTCCATACAATTTCTGTCCTTTATCAAGCCCATCTTTGCATGAAATGTTCCCTTTGTATCTCTAATTTTCTTGAAGAGATCTCTAGTCTTTCCCATTCTGTTCTTTTCCTCTATTTCTTTGCATTGATTGCTGAAGAAGGCTTTGTTATCTCTTCTTGCTATTCTCTGGAATTCTGCGTTCAGATGCTTATATCTTTCCTTTTCTCCTTTGCTTTTTGCCTCTCTTCTTTTCACAGCTATTTGTAAGGCCTCCCCAGAAAGCCATTTTGCTTTTTTTGCATTTCTTTTCCATGGGGATGGTCTTGATCCCTGTCTCCTATACTGTGTCACAAACCTCATTCCATAGTTCATCAGGCACTCTATCTATCAGATCTAGGCCCTTAAATCTACTTCTCACTTCCACTGTATAATCATAAGGGATTTGATTTAGGTCATCAATTCATGGGAATCACATGGAGAAACAGTGGAAACAGTGTCAGACTTTATTTTTTGGGGCTCCAAAATCACTGCAGATGGTGATTGCAGCCATGAAATTAAAAGAAACTTACTTCTTGGAAGAAAAGTTATGACCAACCTAGATAGCATATTGAAAAGCAGAGACATTACTCTGCCGACTAAGGTCCGTCTAGTAAATGCTATGGTTTTTCCAGTGGTCATGTATGGATGTGAGAGTTGGACTGTGAAGAAAGCTGAGCACCAAAGAACTGATGCGTTTGAACTGTGGTGTTGGAGAAGACTCTTGAGAGTCCCTTGGGCTGCAAGGATATCCAACCAGTCCATCCTGAAGGAGATCAGCCCTGGGATTTCTTTGGAAGGAGTGATGCTAAAGCTGAAACTCCAGTATTTTGGCCACTTCATGCGAAGAGTTGACTCATTGGAAAAGACTCTGATGCTGGGAGGGATTGGGGGCAGGAGGAGAAGGGGACGACAGAGAATGAGATGGCTGGATGGCATCACTGACTCAATGGACATGAGTTTCAGTGAACTCTGGGAGTTGGTGATGGACAGGGAGGCCTGGTGTGCTGCTATTCACGAGGTCGGAAAGGGTCAGACATGACTGAGCGACTGAACTGAACTCAACTGATGCAAAGATCAATTATTAGCCCCAACTTTATATATCAGCTTTTGGCACAATTCATTATGCCATTTTTGTTTTCTTTTAATTAATTAATTAATTTTAATTGGAGGCTAATTACAATATTGTAGTGATTTTGCCATACATTGATATGAATTAGCCTTGGGTGTACATCTTTTTAAAAATACATCCTGTATTTGAATTCTGGGACATGAGCAATGGCTGCGATTTGCTGGAGCAGCCATGAAGAGAAACCCCAAGCCCAAGGTAAGAGAAACCCAAGTAAGATGGTAGGTGTTGAAAGAGGGCATCAGAGGCAGACACACTGAAACCATACTCACAGAAAACTAGTCAATCTAATCACACTAGGACCACAGCCTTGTCTAACTGAATGAAACTAAGCCATGCCTGTGGGGCAACCCAAGATGGGCCAGTCATGGTGGAGAGGCCTGACAGAATGTAGTCCACTGGAGAATGGAATGACAAACCACTTCAGTATTCTTGCCTTCAGAACCCCATGAATAGTGTGAAAAAGCAAAATGATAGGATACTGAAATAGGTACTCCCCAGGTCAGTAGGTGCCCAATATGCTACTGGAGATCAGTGGAGAAATAACTCCAGAAAGAATGAAGGGATGAAGCCAAAGCAAAAACAACACCCAGCTGTGGATGTGACTGGTGATAGAAGTAAGGTCTGATGCTGTAAAGAGCAATATTGCATAGGAACCTGGAATGTCAGGTCCATGAATCAAGGCAAATTGGAATTGGTCAAACAAGAGATGGCAATGGTGAACGTCGACATTCTAGGAATCAGCGAACTAAAATGGACTGGAAAGGGTGAATTTAACTCAGATAACCAATATATCTACTACTGTGGGCAGGAATCCCTCAGAAGAAATGGAGTAGCCATCATGGTCAACAAGAGTCTGAAATGCAGCACTTGTATACAATCTCAGAAACGACAGAATGATCTCTGTTTGTTTCCAAGGCAAACCATTCAATATCATGGTAATCCAAGTCTATGCCCCAACCAGTAACACTGAAGAAGCTGAAGTTGAACGGTTCTGTGAAGACCTACAAGAGCTTTTAGAACTAACACCCAGAAAAGATGTCCTTTTCATTCTAGAGGACTGGAATGCAAAAGTAGGAAGTCAAGAATCACCTGGAGTAACAGGCAAATTTGGCCTTGGAATGCCTGATGAACTATGGAATGAGAGGTTTGTGACATTGTACAGGAGACAGGGATCAAGACCATCCTCATAGAAAAGAAATGCAAAAAAGCAAAATGGCTGTCTAGCGAGGCCTTAAAAATACCTATGAAAAGAAGAGAGGTGAAAAGCAAAGGAGAAAAGGAAAGATATAAGCATCTGAATGCAGAATTCCAGAGAATAGCAAGAAGAGTTAAGAAAACCTTCTTCAGTGATCAATGCAATGAAATAGAGGAAAAGAGCAGAATGGGAAAGACTAGAGATCTCTTCAAGAAAATTAGAGATACCAAGGGAAAATTTCATGTGAAGGTGGGCTCGATAAAGGACAGAAACGGTATGGACCTAACAGAAGCAGAAGATATTAAGAAGTAGCAAGAATACACAGAAGAACTGTACAAAAATGATCTTCATGACTCAGATATCACGATGGTGTGATCACTCATCTAGAGCCAGACATCCTGGAATGTGAAGTCAAGTGGGCCTTAGGAAGCATCTCTACAAACAAAGCTAGTGGAGGTGATGGAATTCCAGGTGAGCTACTTCAAATCCTGAAAGATGATGCTGTGAAAGTGCTGCACTCAATATGCCACAAAATTCGGAAAACTCAGCAGTGGCCACAGGACTAAAATCCCTATCAAGCTACCAGAGATAATTTTCACAGAACTAGAACAAATAATTTCAAGATTTGTATGGAGATACAAAAAACCTCAAATAGCCAAAGCAATCTTGAGAAAGAAGAATGGAACTGGAGGAATCAACTTGCCTGATTTCAGGCTCTACTACAAAGCCACAGTCATCAAGACAGTATGGTATTGGCACAAGGACAGAAAAACAGATCAATGGAACAAAATAGAAAGCCCAGAGATAAATCCACACACATATGGACACCTTATCTTTGACAAAGGAGGCAATAATATACAATGGAGTAAAGACAATCTCTTTAACAAGTGGTGCTGGGAAAACTGGTCAACCACTTGTAAAAGAATGAAACTAGATCACTTTCTAACACCGCACACAAAGATAAACTCAAAATGGATTAAAGATCTAAATGTAAGACAAGAAACTAAAAAACTCCTAGAGGAGAACATAGGCAAAACACTCTCCGACATAAACCACAGCAGGATCCTCTATGATCCACCTCCCAGAATTCTGGAAGTAAAAGCAAAAATAAACAAATGGGACCTAATTAAAATTAAAAGCTTCTGCACAACAAAGGAAAATATAAGGAAAGTGAAAAGACAGCCTTCTGAATGGGAGAAAATAATAGCAAATGAAGCAACTGACAAACAACTAATCTCAAAAATATACAAGCAACTCCTGTGTCTCAATTCCAGAAAAATAAAGACTCAATCAAAAAATGGGCCAAAGAACTAAATAGACATTTCTCCAAAGAAGGCATACGGATGGCCAACAAACACATGAAAAGATGCTCAACATCACTCATTATTAGAGAAATGTAAATAAAAACCACAATGAGGTACCACTTCACACCAGTCAGAATGTCTGCGATCCAAAAATCTGCAAGCAATAAATGCTGGAGAAGGTGTGGTGAGAAGGGAACCCTCCTACACTGTTGGTGGGAATGCAAACTAGTACAGCCACTATGGAGAACAGTGTGGAGATTCCTTAAAAAATTGCTAATAGAACTGCCTTATGACCCAGCAATCCCACTGCTGGGCACTCACACCGAGGAAACCAGAATTGAAAGAGACACATGTACCCCAATGTTCATCGCAGCACTGTTTATAATAGCCAGGACATGGAAACAACCTAGATGTCCATCAGCAGATGAATGGATAAGAAAGCTGTGGTATATATACACAATGGAGTATTACTCAGCCGTTAAAAAGAATACATTTGAATCAGTTCTGATGAGATGGATGAACTGGAGCTGATTATACAGAGTGAAGTAAGCCAGAAAGAAAAACACCAATACAGCATACTAACACATATATATGGAATTTAGAAAGATGGCAATGATGACCCTGTATGTAGGACAGCAAAAAAGACACAGATGTGTATAGTAGACTTTTGGACTCAGAGGGAGAGGGAGAGGGTGAGATGATTTGGGAGAATGGCATTGAAACATGTATAATATCATGTAAGAATCGAATCGCCAGTCTATGTCCTATGCAGGATATGGCATGCTTGGGGCTGGTACACGGAGATGACCCAGAGAGATGCTGTGGGGAGGGGAGTGGGAGGGGGGTTCATGTTTGGGGATGCATGTACACCCGTGGTGGATTTATGTTAATGTATGGCAAAACCAATACAGAATTGTAAAGTAAAAAAATAAATCAATAAATAAATTATATTTAAAAAAAGGTCAGTTTTCATTCCAATCTCAAAGAAAGGCAATGCCAAAGAATGCTCAAACTACCTCACAATTGCACTCATCTCACATGCTAGTAAAGTAATGCTCAAAATTCTCCAAGCCAAGCTTCAGCAATACGTGAACTGTGAATTCCAGATGTTCAAGCTGGTTTTAGAAAAGGCAGAGGAACCAGAGATCAAATTGCCAACATCCGTTGGATCATGGAAAAAGCAAGAGAGTTCCAGAAAAACATCTATTTCTGCTTTATTGACTATGCCAAAGTCTTTGTGTGGATCACAATAATCTGTGGAAAATTCTGAAAGAGATGGAAATACCAGACCACCTGACCTGCTTCTTGAGAAATCTGTATGCAGGTCAGGAAGCAACAGTTAGCAACTGGACATGGAACAACAGACTGGTTCCAAATAGGAAGAGGAGTACGTCAAGGCTGTATATTGTCACCCTGCTTATTTAGCTTATATGCAGAGCACATCATGAGAAATCTGGACTGGAAGAAGCACAAGCTGGAATCAAGATTGCCGAGAGAAATATCAATAACCTCAGATATGCAGATGACAGTACCCTTATTGCAGAAGGTGAAGAAAAACTAAAATGCTTCTTGATGAACGTGAAAGAGGAGAGCGAAAAAGTTGGCTTAAAGCTCAACATTCAAAAAACGAAGGTCATGGCATCTGGTCCCATCACTCAATGGGAAATAGATGGGGAAACAGTAGAAACAGTGTTAGACTTTATTTTTTTAGGCTCCAAAATCACTGCAGATGGTGACTGCAGCCATGAAATTAAAAGACGCTTACTCCTTGGAAGAAAAGTTATGACCAACCTAGATAGCATATTGAAAAGCAGAGACATTATTTTGCCAACTAAGGTCCGTCTAGTCAAGACTATGATTTTTCCAGTAGTCATGTATGCATGTGAAAATTGGACTGTGAAGAAGGCTGAGCACCGAAGAATTGATGCTTTTGAACTGTGGTATTGGAGAAGACTCTTGAGAGTCCCTTGGACTGCAAGGAATTCCAACCAGTCCATTCTGAAGGAGATCAGCCCTGGGATTTCTTTGGAAGTAATGATGCTAAAGCTGAAACTCCAGTACTTCGGCCACCTCATGCGAAGTGTTGACTCATTGGAAAATACTTTGATGCTGGGAGGGATTGGGGGCAGCAGGAGAAGGGGACGACAGAGGATGAGATGGCTGGATGGCATCACTGACTCAATGGACTTGAATCTGAGTGAACTCCAGGAGTTGGTGATAGACAGGGAGGCCTGGCGTGTTGCGATTCATGGGGTCACAAAGCGTTGGACACGACTGAGCGACTGAACTGAACTGAAGTGAACTTCTCTGTTAGTTTACTTCTTACTTCATTTACTATGCATTTTCAAAATTTTTAATGAGTTCTTCTTTATCTCCAAGACCTCTTTTAGACGGCTTGGCGCTCAGTCCTTAGGCCTCTTCTCATTTCTCTTTAATCATTCCTTTTCTTGATCTAATTCAATATCATGGCATTAAACATCATCTATGGGCTTATTATTCACAATTCTACATCTCCAGTCTATCTTTCACTTCAACTTTCGACTGTATATCCCACTGCTTACTCAACATTTTCATGGGTGTCTCATTAGTAACTTAAAATTTGCAAGAACGAAACAAAGCTTCTTATTGTCTCAATTTAAATGTTCCTTCTTAGAGACATTCCATTTTGGGTAATAACAATGTCATCTTTTCAAGTGCTCAGAATAAAAAATTATGTCATTAACATTGATTCTCTTCTTTCTCTCACACAACATAACTCTTTCAACAAACACTTTGGTCTCTACTTCAAAACATATCCAGAATCGGACCACTTCTGCCCATCTCCTTTGTTACCTCTCTGCCAAGACACTATAGTCTTATATTATATCACTGCAGTTTCGTTCTAACTACTCTTTCTGCTTCAGCTCTTCTTAACCAGTATTCAAAGTGATCCTTAAGAAACATAGGTAAAGTTGTATCTTTCCTCTGTTCAGAACATTCTAATGCTTTCCAATTTTGGATATAGGCTAAAATTTTAAAAATAGCCTAAAAGGTCTTAGATTATCTGGCTCCCTTTACCTCTCTGCTTGTATCACCTACTACGCTCCCACTTACTCTGCTTCAGCCATACTCCATCATCAGGACTGTTAAACTTGCTATTCTTCCTGGCTAGAATGATCTTCCCTCAGGCATCAGTATCATTATGGCTAGCTCCCTCATCTACTTCAGCTCTTTATTCAAATGTTACCTTCTGTGGGATCTTTCATAGCCACCTTATTTATTTTTATTTTTTTTCTATAGTAGGTATTAATTTAATTTTTTAATGGAGTATAATTGCTTTACAATGTTGTATTAATTTCTGCTGTACAACAAACTGAATCCACTATATGTTTTTTTTTTTAATTTTTACTTTACAATTCTGTATTGGTTTTGGCATAGATTGACATGAATCCACCACAGGTGTACATGTGTTCCCAAACATGAACCCCCCTCCCACCCCCCTCCCCACAACATCTCTCTGGGTCATCCCCGCGTGTCAGCCCCAAGCGTGTCATATCCTGCATCAGACATAGACTGGCATTTCGATTCTTACATGATATTATACATGTTTCAATGCCATTCTCCCAAATCATCACACCCTCTCCCTCTCCCTCTGAGTCCAAAAGTCCGCTATACACATCTGTGTCTTTTTTGCTGTCCTGCATACAGGGTCATCATTGCCATCTTCCTAAATTCCATATATATGTGTTAGTATACTGTATTGGTGTTTTTCTTTCTGGCTCACTTCACTCTGTATAATCGGCATAGCCACCTTATTTAAATGGAATGGATTTCACTTCTGCCAATATAATCTATCCCACTTCCTATAGCAAGTGAAAGTGAAAGTCGCTCAGTTATGTCTGACTCTTTGTGATCCCATGGACTATCCAGTCCAAGGAATTCTCCAGGCCAGAATATTGGAGTGGGTATCCTTTCCCTTCTCCAGGGGGTTTTCCCAATGTAAGGACTGACCCAGATCTCCCACATTGCAGGTGGGTTCTTTACCAGCTGAGCCACAAGGGAAGCCCAAGAATACTAGAGTGGGTAGCCTATCCATTCTCCAACAGATCTTCCCAACCCAGGAATCGAAGTGGGGTCTCCTGCATGGCAAGCAGATTCTTTACCAGCTGACCTATCAGGGAAGCCTGAGATATCACCGTGTAACATTCAAATAGGTAGATGATAGATATATAAATGTGGATATGTATATACATTATATAAATAGTTTACCTTATGGCCTGTCTCCTCCAACCAATCATACCCTCCTTAGGAGTACATATTTCTGGTTCCTTTATTTAATACTGTATATGTAGCACACAGAATGCTGAGTCACACATAGTAGGCATTCAGTAAATGTTTGTTAATTTAATAAAATAAAAATTAAAACTGTTATGACTATTCAATCTGGGCATAATGAATGTTATTCATTTTACACAATATTATTCATTTAATAATTCACATATTAGATTGTAATTTTCTTTTCTAAAGTCCTAAACCAGTAATTGTTTTTCATTATTACTGGACATTGCATGCATTTGACTTGTTTACTTAACTAAGCAATAAGTTTGTTGATAGTAAATACTATTGCTTCCATTTTTTAAATTATAGTTTATTGTTTCTCTATTGCATGCTTAATGAATGACTGTTCAATGATGTATATAACTTAAAGGTGACTCAAATTGACATATCTGTATGATTTTTACTTCTCTTTTAAAAAGCTTTAATTTGGAATGAAATTTTTATATGCTACCTGAGGCATCCTTATAGACATTGTCTATTTATATTCATAGCAAACATAGGCTGTATTATCATTAGAGTTGAAGAATAGAGTTTGATCTTTCAAAGGAATGTGGAAAAGGTTAGTAGCAGAAAGTGAGTTTGACAAGCTATTTATTTCAGAAATGAAAGCAGAATTTTTGTCTAAGTAAACCATTCAAGTATGTCATTTTTATTCAGAGAGAGACAAAAACTATCACTGGGGATTTTTAAAACCTATCTAAAAGACATAAACACAAATATTATGAACGTGTATGCACTTTTTAGGAAAATGAGTACTTCTTGTATTTTACCAAAACACTGATATATAAGGAAATAAGACATACTCTGAAATAGAAAACAGAAACTGGACAGTCCCTTAATGTCAAGAAGAGTATCTTTTGGTAAATTTTCATAATTTAGTAATGCTTCCTCCCATCCACCAGTAAGAATCCTCTCTTCTAGGATCCTATTAATCTTCA
This sequence comes from Oryx dammah, assembly GCF_014754425.2. Lineage (NCBI taxonomy): Eukaryota > Metazoa > Chordata > Mammalia > Artiodactyla > Bovidae > Oryx > Oryx dammah. The sequence goes on from NW_024070207.1 coordinate 59,083,268, forward strand.
GGGACAGGTATGAAGGTGTACATAAGTATTCTCATCCAAAATACTATCCATCACAAATGGATAAATTTAAGATAATTACCTTGTTCAAGGTAAACCAGAGCTTTCCAATTTATTCACCATTCTCAGTTATCTTAAATATGTGTCATTTTGGAGTTTTCATGAGAGTAGTGCATGATATCCTTTATCTCCTGCCTAATGCTTAGGCCAGAGAGTCTGGAAAGAAACATGTTCTAGCCATTATGTATGTAGCTTCTGGAGTCAGAAGGTCTAGATACAAATCAAGTTTCCACCGCTTATTGAGTGACCCTAAGAAAATGTCTTCCACTTAGGCCTTAGTTTTATCATCTTTGGAATGGGGATCAAAATAGTACCTACTGTATAAGGTCATTCTGAAGCTTAAATGAGTTAATACTTATATAGACCTTAGAGCCATGCTTGGCCTGAAGTTAGATATTACTAGGTTTTGATTGCTATTAATATTTCAAAAAATATTTTGGGTGGGATAATGTGTAAGAAGAACACAGTCTAAATGTGAATTCAACATTTCCTTGGTAGCAAGCAGCACTGTACTTTAGTTGGTTTATCTCCCATTAGGTTTCCACTGTTCTACTCTGTTTAACAACAATATAGACTGAGCATTTTATCATCTTCTATACATTTATTCATATCATATGGAACACTGCATACTTCAGTCTACTTAATCAAAACATACTCTTTATTTTGTAGTTAAAGCAAGTCCCATCTGCTCCATAAAGCCTTTTGTGACCACCTGCACTCAAAGCATTGAGTTGCCTATACTGGTCATTAACAAAGTGGTCCTTTCCTGCTTTGTGGCATTCCCTTTTTAGATGTCTTTATTGTTCCTAGATATAATTTTAAGGCCTTTATAGGGAGAGCTCTTTACTAAATCTCTTTATATTAATACAGCCCCTAGAACACTGCTTTGCAGACATCATAGAGTCACAATAATTATTTCTTATGTTTCACTTTATTTTGTATAAGGTAATAATGTAATAAGATGACTTCCCTAAATTTCATATACAAAAAAGAAATCTATCTCACAGTTTGTACTCAGTTCAGCTCAGTTCAGTCTCTCAGTCGTGTCTGATACTTTGCAACTCCATGAACCTCAGCATGCCAGGTCTCGTGTCCATCACCAACTCTTGGAGTCCACACAAACCCACGTCCATTGACTCAGTGATGCCATCCAACCATCTCATCCTCTGTCGTCCTCTTCTCCTCCTGGCTTCAATCTTTCCCAGCACCAGGGTCTTTTCAAATGAGTCAGCCCTCAGCATCCGGTGGCCAAAGTATTGGAGTTTCAGCTTCAACATCAGTCCCTCCAATGAACACCCAGGACTGATCTCCTTTAGGATGGACTGGATGGATCTCCTTGATGTCCAAGGGACTCTCAAGAGTCTTCTCCAACAACATAGTTCAAAAGCATCAATTCTTCAGCGTTCAGTTTTCTTTATAATCCAACTCTAACATCCATACATGATCACTGGAAAAACCATAGTTTGACTAGATGGACCTTGGTTGGCAAAGTAATGTCTCTGCTTTTTAATATGCTGTCTAGGTTGGTCATAACTTTCCCTCCAGAAGCAAACGTCTTTTAATTAAATGGCTTCAATTACCATCTGCAGTGATTTTGGAGACCAGAAAAATAAAGTCAGCCATTGTTTCTACTGTTTCTCCATCTATTTGCCATGAAGTGATGGGACCGGATGCCATGGTCTTCATTTTCTGAATGTTGAACTTTAAGCCAACTTTTTCTCCCTCTTCTTTCACTTTCATCAAGAGGCTCTTTAGTTCTTCACTTTGTGCCATAAGGATGGTGTCATTTGCATATCTGAAGTTATTGATAGTTCTCCTGGCAAACTTGATTGCAGCTTGTTCTTCCTCTAACCCAGCATTTCTCATGATGTACTCTGCATATAAGTTAAATAAGCAGGGTGACAATATACAGCCTTGATGTACTCCTTTTCCTATTTGGAACCAGTCTGTTGTTCTATGTCCAGTTCGAACTGTTGCATACTGACCTGCATACAGGTTTCTCAAGAGGCACATCAGGTCATCTGGTATTTCCATCTCTTTCAGAATTTTCCACAGTTTATTGTGATCCACACAGTCAAAGGCTTTGGCATAATCAATAAAGCAGAAATACATGTTTTTCTGGAAGTCTCTTGCTTTTTCCATGATCCAGCAGATGTTGGCAATTTGATCCCTGGTTCCTCTGCCTTTTCTAAAACCAGCTTGAACATCTGGAAGTTCACAGTTCATGTATTGCTGAAGCCTGGCTTGGAGAATTTTGAGCATTACTTTACTAGTGTCTGAGATGGGGGCAATTATGCGGTAGTTTGAGCATTCTTTGGCATTGCCTTTCTTTGGGATTGGATTGAAAACTGACCTTTTCCAGTCCTGTGGCCACTGCTGAGTTTTCAAAATTTGCTGACATATTGAGTGCAGCACTTTCACAGCATCATCTTTCAGGAATTGAAACAGCTCACCTGGAATTCCATCACCTCCACTAGCTTTGTTCATAGTGGTGCTTCCTAAGGCCCATCTGACTTCACATTCCAGGATGTCTGGTTCTAGGTGAATGTGAGTGATCATATTTTCATGATTATCCAGGTCATAAAATTTTTTTTTGTACAGTTCCTCTGTGTTTTTGCCACCTCTTCTAATATCTTCTGCTTCTGTTAGGTCCATATAATTTTTATCCTTTAATGAGCCCATCTGTACATAGTTAATCACATATAAATATAAATGCATTGTCATTTGTCTGCATATAAGCAGCATGGCATCCGGGCCCCATCACTTCATGGCAAATAGATAGAGAAACAATGGAAACAGTGACAGATTTTATTTTCTTGGGCTCCGAAATCACTGTGGATGGTGGCTGCAGCCATGAAATTAAAAGATTTTTGCTTCTTGGAAGAAAAGCTATGACAAAACTAAACAGTGTATTAACAAGCAGAAACATTACTTTGCCAATAAAGGTCTGTATAGTCTAAGCTATGGTTTTCCAGTAGTCATGTATGGATGTGATAACTGGACCATAAAGAAGGCTGATCACCAAAGAATTGATGCTTTTGAACTGTGGTGTTGGATGATATTCTTGAGAGTCCCTTGGACTGCCAGGAGATCAAACCAGTCAATCCTAGAGGAAATCAACCCTGAATATTCATTGGAAGGACTGATGATGAAGCTGAAGCTCCAATACTTTGGACACTTGATGCATAGAGCCAATTCATTAGAAAAGCCCCTGATGCTGGGAAAGACTGAAGGCAGAAGAAGGGGAGACAAAGGACAAGATGGTTGGGTGGTATCACTGACTCAGTGGACATGATTTTGAACAACCTCCAGGAGATGGTGAAGGACAGGGATGCCTGGCATTGCAGAGTCAGACACAACTGAGTGACTGAACAACAAATGACAGAAAACATGCAGATAGACATTTATAAAGAGTGTGATGAATAGCTTCTGTTTTCAATGAACTTCCATGAAATAGAACTCAACTAATGCCTCCCACTTATCTTTTCCACTGAAATTACAGTTTGCAGCTTGTTAATGGAAAAGCACTCTGTAAAGGACTCAAGCCACTGTGTCCGAAATGCCATTGATTGTCTTTATTACTGGAATAACAACCACCCACAAAATATAATAGAAAATAATATGATCATTGCCTTTGGCAGCATCATTAAACTGGGCAGTGAACTACTTCAAAAAGCTGTGTGTTAAACATTAGTTCAGTCTTAAGTATGTAGATTTTAACAGCCAACTATGCACTGCAGTCTATCTGAACATTTAAAAACACCATTCAAACTTAATTTTACTGAAATGTTTATGAACAGAACAAAACATTAAAGGCAGAAAATAGAAGTAATTACTTCAACAGATGAAAGGAAACAGTAAATGAAGGCTCATGTTTTAAAAGGGTGGCAGTAACATCTCTTTTTAAGGAAAGGTCCTAAGTTCAAAACACCATGGAGTTATTTAAACTGCTATTTACATAGGATTTTATTTTTTCATTTGCAAATACATTTCCCAGGGAAAAACTTAACAGCTTTTGTAAATCTGAGTGAATATTTGTTTTCAAAGAAAAAATTAGTTTCTAAATGCCTAATTTTGAAAAATTTCTAGTTTTCCACATTGATAAGAAATAGTAATAAATTACAAAGAGATAAAATGAACATAATCAGAAAAATAAAAGAAAATTACAAAAGCTGATCCTGAAAGGCTCTGATATGTGGTGGTAAATGAGCTGACAGTGAGATGTAAGAATTTCATTGACTGTTTCCAGTGCCACCAATGGGTGACTATGAGAAAGTGTTCAAGTATTAAAGAGGCAAGGAACATAAATGCTGAAAAATATGGACATGAAATTGTTCTCATTATTTCTATGTTGATATTTAAAAGTGGATATTTGAAGGTGTAAATTTAAATCATGAAATTGTAAAAATAATCAAATCATAGTATTGAAAAGTACTTTGAAAGAAAATGAACAATTATTTGCTAATAAAATATACTGGGCTAAAATCAGATTCATGGTAAACCAAGCCTAAAGCATATGTATTATATATAAACAAAATTATTTCAGCACTTCATTCTATCAGAATTATTTCCTTCAGAAACAATGTAATTTTGTTGCACTGAAACCAATAGCCAAATTTTACTCTGAAAATTCCACATAGAAAATGCAAGTAATGAAAACTAAGCAAATTGCCTAGGTATTTTTGTATACCAGGCATTCAAATTTCTAGTCAAGATTTATGATTCCTTCTTAAACACTGTGAGAAACTCTTGTCAGGTTCTACTAAGTTAGAATAAAAACTGGAATCCTTTTTAGAACACAAAATGGGTTATAGCAGTTTAAAAAGCTAAAAATATGATAGGCTGGTTACCCATATAAATTGTCCTTTGGATTAGAAAGAATAATTATTATAGGTAGAAGTACTTTGAGGTTGGATTTGTAGAGGAAATTTTAGCCTTCTCAGATTTTAAGCTTCTGGAAAGTTGAATACAGACTTGCATAGTTCTTGTGGGTGAGCTTGTAAATTCCTTAAAAAACAATAATACAAACATGAGTGTCTTTTATAAGTAGGGGAAGATATGTCCTTAGGGATTCCATAAATGTCTTTTACTGATGATGATGTGACGCCATTAAGGCAACTCAACCCAGGATCTCATTTCATAATGTGTGGTTAGGAGAGTTATTTCAGAACATCAATTCTATACAATGGGGGTAGAAATACAGGGTATATTTTTGACAATTAAAATTGAAATAACAACCTTGAAAGTGTCTTTTTCATTTATGTGTCTCAACCTATTCAAGCATGATGTTCTATCAGCACTATTCTCAGATGAAGGAAAAAAACACCCAGGCCTTATTGTTATAATGATTTCATAAACTCATTTTTTTTTACATTTTTGTCAGATATATATAATGAAGACTAGTGGGCGCGGGTGGCTGTGACCCAGCATAGTAAGTGCGGCCGAGAGGAGTTACCCCACGTCCAAGGTCAGGGGCATCAGCTGAGAGTGCCAGGCTGCGACGGTGCAGGAACAGCTGAGAGGAGCTACCCAAGTCCGAGGTCTGGGGCAGCGGCCGGGAGGAGCTACCCTGCCTCCGAGGTCAGGGGCGGCGGGGAGGAGACACCCTGTGTCCAAGGTCAGGGGTGGCGGCTGAGAGGGGCTACCCTGAGTTGGAGGCCAGGGGCAGTGGCTGAGAGGAGCTACCCCACTTCTGAGGTCAGGGGCAGCCAGGAGAAGCCACCTAGCACCTGAGGCCAGGGGCGGTGGTCCTGAGGAGCCACCCCATGCCCAAGGCCAGGGGTGGCCTCTGGGAGGAGCCAGCCCAGGCTGGAGGCCAGGGGCGACGCCTGAGGCCAGGGGTGGCAGCCAGGAGGAGCAACCCGAGGAGCAGTGGCTGCTTGGTCATAGGAAGGCCTAGAGGAGCTATCCCACATTGAAGGACAGGAAGGGTGATGGTAAGGAGATATCCTTTCTCCAAGGTAAGGAGCAGTGGCTATGCTTTACTGGAGCAGCCGTGAAGAGATACTCCACACCCAAGGTAAGGGAAACCCAAGTAAGATGGTAAGTGTTGCAAGAGGGCATCAGAGGGCAGACACACTGAAACCATACTCACAGAAAACAAGTCAATCTAATCACGCTAGGACCACAGCCTTGTAAAACTCAGTGAAACCAAGCCATGCCCGTGGGGCAACCCAAGATGGGCGGGTCATTGTGGAGAGGTCTGACAGAATGTGGTCCACTGGAGAAGGGAATGGCAAACCACTTCAGTATTCTTGCATTCAGAACCCCATGAACAGTATGAAAAGGCAAAATGATAGGATACTGAAAGAGGAACTCCCAGGTCACTAGGTGCCCAATATGCTACTGGAGATCAGTGGAGAAATAACTTCAGAAAGAATGAAGGGATGAAGCCAAAGCAGAAACAATACCCAGCTGTGGATGTGACTGGTGATAGAAGCAAGGTCCAATGTGGTAAAGAGCAATATTGCATAAGAACCTGGAATGTCAGGTCCATGAATCAAGGCAAATTGGAAGTGGTCAAACAAGAGATGGCAATGGTGAATGTCGACATTCTAGGAATCAGCGAACTAAAATGGACTGGAAAGGTTCAATTTAACTCAGATGATCATTATATCTACTACTGTAGGCAGGAATCCCTCAGAAGAAATGGAGTAGCCATCATGGTCAACAAAAGAGTCCAAAATGCAGTACTTGGATGCAATCTTAAAAACGACAGAATGATCTCTGTTTGTTTCCAAGGCAAACCATTCAATATCACGGTAATACAAGTCTATGCCCCAACAAGTAATGCTGACAAACCTGAAGTTGAATGGTTCTATGAACACCTACAAGACCTTTTAAAACTAACAAGCAAAAAAGATGTCCTTTTTATTATAGGGGATGGAATGCAAAATTAGGAAGTCAAGAATCACCTGGAGTAACAGGCAAATTTGGCCTTGGAATGAGGAATGAAGCAAGGCAAAGACTAATAGAGTTTTGCCAAGATAATGCACTGGTCATAGCAAACACCCTCTTCCAACAACACAAGAGAAGACTCTACACATGGACATCACCAGATGGTCAACATCAAAATCAGATTGATTATATTCTTTGCAGCAAAAATGGAGAAGCGCTATACAGTCAACAAAAACAAGAGCAGGAGCTGACTGTGGTTCAGATCATGAACTCCTTATTACCAAAATCAGACTCAAACTGAAGAAAGTAGGGAAAACTGCTAGACCATTCAGGTGTGACCTAAATCAAATCCCTTATGATTATACAGTGGAAGTGAGAAATAGATTTAAGGACCTAGATCTGATAGATAGAGTGCCTGATGAACTACGGAATGAGAGGTTCGTGACATTGTACAGGACACAGGGATCAAGACCATCCTCATGGAAAAGAAATGCAAAAAAGCAAAATGGCTGTCTGGGGAGGTCTTACAAATAGCTGTGAAAAGAAGAGGGGTGAAAAGCAATGGGGAAAAGGGAAGATATAAGCATCTGAATGCAGAGTTACAGAGAATAGCAAGAAGAAATAAGAAAGCCTTCTTCAGTGATCAATGCAAAGAAATAGAGGAAAACAACCAAATGGAAAAGACTAGAGATCTCTTCAAGAAAATTACAGATACCAAGGAAACATTTCATGCAAAGATGGGCTTGATAAAGGACAGACATGGTATGGACCTAACAGAAGCAGAAGATATTAAGAAGAGGTGGCAAGAATACACAGAAGAACTATACAAAAAAAGATCTTCACAACCCAGATAATCACAATGGTGTGATCACTAATCTAGAGCCAGACATCCTGGAATGTGAAGTCAAGTGGACCTTGGAAAACATCGCTACGAACAAAGCTAGTGAAGCTGATGGAATTCCAGGTGAGCTACTTGAAATCCTGAAAGATGATGCTGTGAAAATGCTGCACACAATATGCCAGCAAATTTGGAAAACTCAGCAGGGGCCACAGGACTGGATATGTCAGTTTTCATTCCAAGCCCAAAGAAAGGCAATGCAAAAAATGCTCAGACTACCACACAATTGCACTCATCTCACATGCTAGTAAAGGAATGCTCAAAGTTCTCCAAACCAGGCTTCAGCAATACGTGAACCATGAACTTCTTGATGTTCAAGCTGGTTTTAGAAAAGGCAGAGGAACCAGAGATCAAATTGCCAACATCTGCTGGATCATGGAAAAAGCAAGAGAGTTCAGGAAAAACATCTATTTCTGCTTTATTGACTATGCCAAAGCCTTTAACTGTGTGTATCACAATAAACTGTGGAAAATTCTTCAAGAGATGGCAATACCAGACCACCTGACCTGCCTCTTGAGAAATCTGTATGCAGGTCAGGAAGCAGCAGTTAGAAGTGGACATGGAACAACAAACTGGTTCCAAATAGGAAAAAGAGTATGTCAAGGCTGTATATTGTCACCCTACTTATTTAACTTTTATGCAGAGTACATCATGAGAAACACTGGACTGGAAGAAGCACAAGCTGGAATCAAGATTGCCAGGAGAAATATCAATAACCTCAGATATACAGATGACACCACCCTAATGGCAGAAAGTGAAGAGAAACGAAAAAGCCTCTTGATGAAAGTGAAAGTGGAGAGTGAAAAAGTTGGCCTAAAGCTCAACATTCAGAAAATGAAGATCATGGCATCTGGTCCCATCACTTCATGGGAAATAGATGGGGAAACAGTGGAAACAGTGTCAGACATTATTTTTGGGGGCTCCAGAATCACTGCAGATGGTGATTGCAGCCATGAAATTAAAAGACATTACTCCTTGAAAGAAAAGTTATGACCAATCTAGATAGCATATTCAAAAGCAGAGACGTTGCTTTGCCAACTAAGGTCCGTCCAGTCAAGGCTATGGTTTTTCCAGTGGTCATGTATGAATGTGAGAGTTGGACTGTGAAGAAGCCTGAGTGCCGACGAATTGATGCTTCTGAACTGTGGTGTTGGAGAAGACTCTTGAGAGTCCCTTGGACTGCAAGGAGATCCAACCAGTCCATTCTGAAGGAGATCAGCCCTCGGATTTCTTTGGAAGGAATGATGCTAAAGCTGAAACTCCAGTACTTTGGCCACCTCATGCAAGAGTTGACTCATTGGAAAAGACTCTGATGCTGGGAGGGATTGGGGGCAGGAGGAGAATGGGATGACAGAGGTTGAGATGGCTGGATGGCATCACTGACTCGAAGGACGTGAGTCTGAGTGAACCCCGGGAGTTGGTGATGGACAGGGAGGCCTGGAGTGCTGTGGTTCTTGGGGTTGCAAAGAGTCGGACACAACTGAGCAACTGAACTAAGTGGGTACTTTGCACTCTACTTGAAAAGCATGAATATTACTATAAGTTTGAAATTAGGAACAACAAAAGCACTATAGGAACAGTAATAGCTATACAAGTGCCGAGTATTATGCTAAGCACTTTACAATTATTTTCTAAATTAATCCTCATTACAACATCATAATATTGGTACTATTGTTTTCCCAACTAGTTGAGGAAACAGGCTTTGAAAGGTTAAAGATGCTTAATCAAATCACACAACAAAGCTCTGACTGACATCACATTCTAAAATCTTACCAGTTGTCTTTTAACTATGTAGCACAATGCTTGGCTTGTGATAACAATATATTAATATATAATCAGTTCACAAACCCCAAAAGTCATACTCAGAAAAAGAATAGATGTTAGGATGAAGCTTTGGTTTTAAATTTTCGTTACAGCAAAGGTTTTCAGTCATGTTTGCTAATAGGAACATGCCTAAATTATGTGTTTATGTAGGTGAATAGGACTCAAGAAGCCATGATATGAAGCCTAATTAGGTTTAGCTGTACCTAGCAACATACACACTTATTTAAAAACAATGTAAAATTCAGTCTTCCACAAAAGAAGCAGTATCATGAGAAATCTTTGGTTTCAAGTTTTATAAACATTGCATTTTCAATATTACAGTGTCAGTCTTCATTCACTCTTGACAAGGTTGTCAATCAAATAGCAATTTGGTTTTATAAGACTTTAAACAAAGATCAAAGAAATGATACTGCTGAGCTAATATTATCTTCCCACTTAAGCACTTTCATACTCTAGCATCAATATTAAATTCAAGGTATTCTTTCAAAGCAAACAAAATGATACAAACTTTAGTATTTGTCTTGCTCATGGAAACCATAATTTGTAGATCGACTTCAGATATTTGTGAAATAGTAGCTTGAACTTACATTTCTAAGGAATTGTAATTTAGAAAGCCTTTTCAGTGTTTATCTTTAAATATTTTGTATATTTTATTTAGTAGTAAAAAATAATGCAGTTAAATGTGGAATATAAAAATTTTCATTCTCACTTTAGATCAATAAAAAATGAAACACATCATAAATCAATTTAATAAGCAAACAAATTCAGCATACCAAAGAAGTGCAAATGCAACATTAGCAGCCTCATCATCAGGTTGACTTGTTAGTAACTCTAAGCTCAACTCCTGGATACTATGTCACTATAAACCTCAGTTTTAAGCAAGCTCGAATGATGCTCAAATTAAAAGATCATAATATTTTTGTTTGGTTTTCCAAAAGTGTTACCTGGTAAATGTCACTGTAAACCCCCAAATCTACTACAAGAGTAAGCTAGGTAATGCATACAATGTAAACACGTACTGATGCCATATATTAAGGGATTAATGTTTGAGAACATTAGCCATCTTCAGTGATCACTTTACAAAACTCTCTACTTAACTAGCATTTTCTGTATACCACTAGAAATATGATGCTGTACTAGGCACCAATATGTCAGCTGAAAATAACGTGTGTGTGCCTAGTCACTTATTCATGTCTGACTGCAACCCCATGGAATGTAAGCTGCCAGGCTCCTCTGTCTATGGGAATTTCCCAGGCAAGAATACTGAAGTAGTTGCCATGCCCTCCTCAAGAGATATTCCCAATCCAGGGATTGAACCCAGGTCTCTGAATTGCAAGTGGATTCTTTACCATCTGAGCCACCAGGTAAACCCAAGAATATTTGAGCGAGTATCCTATCCCTTCTTCAGGGGATCTTCCTGACCCAAGAATTAAAGTGGAGTCTCCTGCATTACAGGTGGATTCTTTACCAGCTGAGCTACTATGGAAGCCTGAAAATAACATAGTATTAAGGAATGCTTTATATTTTAGTTGTCCTTATTATTATTCAAGCTGGTTTTAGAAAAGGCAGAGGAACCAGAGATCAAATTTCCAACAATCCCTGGATCATCAGAAAAGCAAGAGAGTTCCAAAAAAACATCTATTTCTGCTTTATTGACTATGCCAAAGTCTTTGTGTGGATCACAATAATCTGTGGAAAATTCTGAAAGAGATGGGAATACCAGACCACCTGACCTGCCTCCTGAGAAACCTATATGCAGGTCAGGAAGCAACAGTTAGAGCTGGACATGGAACAACAGACTGGTTCCTAATAGGAAAAGGAATATGTCAAGGCTGTATATTGTCACCCTGCTTATTTAACTTATATGCAGAGTACATCATGAGAAACACTGGACTGGAAGAAGCACAAGCTGGAATCAAGATTGCTGGGAGAAATATCAATAACCTCAGATATGCAGATGACATCACCCTTATGGCAGAAAGTGAAGAGGAACTAAAAAGCCTCTTGATGAAAGTGAAAGAGGAGAGTGAAAAAGTTGGCTTAAAGGTCAACATTCAGAAAACGAAGATCATGGCATCTGGCCCCATCACTTCATGGCAAATAAATAGGGAAACAGTGTCAGACTTTATTTTGGGGGGCTCCAAAATCACTGCAGATGGTGACTGCAGCAATGAAATTAAAAGACAATTACTCCTTGGAAGGAAAGATATGACCAACCTAGATAGTATATTCAAAAGCAGAGACATTACTTTGCCAACAAAGGTCTGTCTAGTCAAGGCTATGGTTTTTCCTGTGGTCATGTATGGATGTGAGAGTTGGACTGTGAAGAAAGCTGAGTGCCAAAGAATTGATGCTTTTGAACTGTGGTGTTGGAGAAGACTCTTGAGAGTCCTTTGGACTGCAAGGAGATCCAACCAGTCCATTCTGAAGGAGATCAGCCCTGGGATTTCTTTGGAAGGAATGATGCTGAAGCTGAAACTCCAGTACTTTGGCCACCTCATGAGAAGAGTTGACTCATTGGAAAAGACTCTGATGCTGGGAGGGATTGGGGGCAGGAGGAGAAGGGGATGACAGAGGACGAGATGGCTGGATGGCATCACTGACTCGATGGACATGAGTCTGAGTGAACCCCGGGAGATGGTGATGGACAGGGACACCTGGCGTGCTGCTATTCATGAGGTCGCAAAGAGTTGGACACGACTGAGCAACTGAACTGAACTGAACTGAGAACATTTCAGAACTAAAATAATATTGCAGAATTTGGTTATGGTTACTATAACCAAAACATGTTACTTTCCTTTTAAACATAAGATATTTGGCTACATTTGAGAGTTTGATCTTGTCACCTTATTATCAGCTAGTGATAGAAAATGTCAGGTGAGATACCTCTCTAGCCACTTTTGAGTAAAGGAATTGATGGATTTATAAATGTATCCTTTATCCCCAGGTACCATTTGGTGATGAGTGTTGGTCAGGAAGCAAAGGGAGAATTTTCTTTTATGTTTGCAATTGTCTGGGGAAAATAAGCTAATCGATGTGGGCAAAACCGATGCAATTCAAGTGGATTGCTTACAACTTCCTCAAGTCTAAAGTAGCCAAGAGTTCATGATTCTTCAAAAGATGTTTCTGTAGCCAAGGGACTGGCATTTGAAAAGTCTTTAACATGATGAACTTATGATTCTTTGGACTCCACAATAATTTTCCTGTGAAATTGTAGGCATCCACATGAATATTGGGCATATTGATGCTTGGATAATAAGTGGCTCATATATAGTCACTGATGGGTATGTGTTTGTGTGTGTATGTGTACTCCAAAATAAATGGTGACATCACTGAATATTCCCCATATAAAATGAGGGTAGCATAAAGGGTCATTGTAATTACAGTCTTCTACTACTGATATACCAGAAGAATCTAACAGAGCTTCTGATATTATTTGTGGTGTCAGAATTCATAATAGTATCCTGTCATTAAAATACTAAATGTGACCCTTAAGGTGAAATAACTTTACCTTAACCTACTGTGGTACTCCCAAGAATATGAGAAGGTCTATGTCCTTGATTTCTATATGACTATATACTTACATATATATGTTTTAGGATTTCTAAAAAATTATAAAGTCATGTTATAACACTCCAAGCTATAACAAATGAGTTAGTGATATACATGTCTTGGCATTTTTCTAAAAATTAGTTGGAATATATGCAAAATAAACTTTTTAAAGATATAGATTTGATTTATCATTTAAATTAACTTTATCATAAGGTTACTGAACCCTCTCCAGGATCAATTATTTTCAAGTAATTGCAAGAAAACTGTCTAGATTCTGTTGAAGTTTTCTTTCACATAGAGACAGTTAAAAAGATATGGATGCTAATTTAAGCACAACTGACAGTTTTCAGTGTTTTACTAAGTCGCTTCAGTCGTGTCAGACTCTTTGCAACTCCATGGACTGTAGTTCGCCAGGCTCCACTGTTCAGTTCATGGGGATTCTCCAGGCAAGAATACTGGAGTGGGTTGTCATGCCCTCCTCCAGGGGATCTTCTTGACTCAGGGATCAAACCCACATCTCTTATGTCTCCTGCATTGGCAGATGGATTCTTTACCACTAGCACAACTTCAGTGCTTTACCCAGAACAAATTTGAAAAACTTGCAGAATTAAAGGGAAATGTAAGCATAATTACTTTAAAAGTAGATATTAATAATGATTCTTGAGTTGTTCTAAGTCTTTGTTAAACCCTTATTTCATAGTCTCAATCTTCACTTCCATTCTTTTTTTCTGTCTTATCTTTTTCTAACATCTTCACTATTATTATTCTGAATACTTTTTTTTTTTCTGATTTGTTGCCTGAGTCCACTTCAGTTAGTTGTTTTTCTGGGTTTTTGCCTTGTTCCTTCGTTTGGGAGACAGTCCTCTTGCCTTTTCATTTTTATTAACTTTCTGTGATTGTGGTTTTTGTCCTGGAAGCTGCAGGACTGTGGTTCTTGCTTCTGCTATCAGCCCTCCGGTGGCTGAAGCTATCTAAGAGGCTTATACAAGCTTCTTGAGGTAGGGACTGGTGGTAGGTAGAACTAGGTCTTGCTCTGGGTGGGCCAGTGGTAAAGAACCCGCCTGCCGATGCAGAAGATATGAGACATGGGTCGATTCCTGGGTCAGGAAAATCCCCTGGAGGAGGGCATGGCAATCCACTCCAGCATTCTTGTCTGGAGAAGACCACGGACAGAAGAGTCTGGTGGGCTAGAGTCCATGGTGTCACAAAGAGTCAGACACAACTGAAGCAAATTATCACAAACACACTGGTGGGCAGGGCTCAATGAAATTTTAATCCACTTGTCTGCTGATTGGTGGGGCTGTATTCCCTCCCTATTAGACCTGAAGTGATCCAGCCCTGGAGTCTATAGTCTCTATGGTAGGGCTAATGGTAATGACCTCCAGGAGGGCTCATGCCAACAGGTGCTTCCTAAGACTGCTGCTGCCAGTGTCTTTGTAGTAGCCACTGCTGACACACACCTCTGCAGGGGACGTTCCAATGTTAGGAGGTTGGTCTGATTCAATCTCCTGTAGGGTCACTGCTTCTTTCCCCTAGGTCCTGGTGTGCACAAGATTTTGTGTGTGCCCTCCAAGAGTGGAGTCTCTTTCCCCTGGTCCTGTGGAAGCCCTGCAATTAAATATCACTGGCCTTCAAAGTTAGATCCCCTGGGTATTCTTAGTCCCTTTGCTGGATCCACAGACTGAGAAGCCTGACATGGGTTTGAGAACCTTTAAAACAGTGGGAGAATGGTATTATTGTTCTACAGTTTGTGAGTTACTCACACAGTGGGTATGGGATATTATTTTGTCATTATTATGCCTCTCCTACCATCATCTCATTGTGACTTCTCTTGTAGGTTTTTTTTTTTTTTCCCCCCGGTGGGATTCAATGTCCTCCTGCCAATGGTTATTCAATGGTTAGTTGTAATTCCAGTGCTCCCACAGGAGGAGGTGAGTGCATGGCTTCCTATTCTGCCATCTTGAACCAATCTCCCCAGACATTACTAATCATGAAGCTCTGTCAAACACTCAATCTTTCTTTTTATTTTTTATATTGATAGTTTATTTCTTTTCAACAAAATCCATTAATCATTGCAGAAATATCAAATGTGATACGAGAATTCATGTTTAAGTTTGGATTAAGCTGTGAATGATTTGTTTGTTAGAAATACTATTCCATATACTACCATACAGGAAAAATATTTGTTATGACATATTATAGCAAAAATAGAACCAATTCTTAATTATCTATACAAACAGAAGATGGCAAAGAAAGGAAAAATCTAATACAGGGGATAATTCATTTGATTATGAAATATGTTATATGGTTTTAAGTTAACTTTCCTTCCTAATTGCTTTGCTTAAACTACAACATGTTCCCAAATCTCAATTTTTTGAGCAAAAGAGGACTTAATTTTCCCCTATTTTAATCCATCCTGCCAAAGGACAATAGATTTACCTTTCAAAACAGTGTTTTCATTACACTACTCTAAGACCTGTAAAATAAAATATTAACACTTTATCCTGAAAACATCTGATCTACAATTGGATCCCACTGGTTTTCCTACCATTTCGTCTAGAAGTCTCTAATGGAGGAACCCTTTTTTAACATGAAAAAACAGCAGACTGTGTCCAGAATATATTTTGTGAAGGTGGTCAGTCTGTGTTATACAGCAAAGAAAATGCACACCTGTGTTCAGATTTTGGTGTAATGCTTACTAGCTGTGTCAAAGTGGCCAAATGGCATACTCTTTCTGTTCCCCAATTTTCTCACCAAGTTCTTAGAGTAGAGCCCATATATTAAACACTTTGAATTTGTTGATTATTTAATTCATTAAATATAGATAAACATAGCCTAGGCCACTTGAGCTAGCCTGAGATATACATTTGTGATAGAGATTTCACAAAGTGGCAAATAACAGAAGAAGGTAAATTAAGAGTTGACATCAGTTATAATTTAGTTAATAGTAACTGGAGGGGAATTTGTAAGAGCCTATACTCTAATGATGCCCATAAATTCCCAGAGTAACTACTCATCCACACTTTTGGCAGGTGGCCTCCAATTTGATGCTTTCTAGAAAAAATATCATTTGAATACTGAGAGGACATATCTTTCTCTGTGATACTTTGCTTAAACTATGGAGGAAGAAGAGAAATACATGTTTAAATAAAGGTATAAGCTCAGTTGAGTTCAGTTCAGTCAGTCAGTTGTATCCAAATATCTGCAACCCCATGGACTGCAGCACGCCAGGCTTTGCTGTCCATAACCAACTCCTGCAGCTTCCTCAAACTCATGTCCACCAGGTCAGTGATGCCATCCAACCATCTTATCCTTTGTTGTCCCCTTCTCCTCCTGCCTTAAATCTTTTCCCGCATCACGGTCTTTTCAAATGAGTCAGCTCTTCACATCAAGTAGCCAAAGTATTGGAATTTCAGCTTTAGCATCAGTCCTTCCAACAAATATTCAGGACTGATTTCCTTTATTTTTTTTTCTTTTAATTGGGCTATTTTTAAAATTTATTTATTTATATTTTTTAATTTTTATTTTTACTTTACTTTACAATACTGTATTGGTTTTGCCATACATTGACATGAATCCACCACAGGTGTACATGAGTTCCCAAACATGAACCCCCCTCCCACCTCCCACCCCATAACATCTCTCTGAATCATCCCCGTGCACCAGCCCCAAGCATCCTGTATCTTGCATTGAACATGGCCTGGCGATTCGTTTCTTACATGATAGTATACATGTTTCATTGCCATTCCCCCAAATCATCCCACCCTCTCCCTCTCCCTCAAGTCCAAAAGTCCACTCTAAACATCTGTGTCTCTCTTGCTGTCTCACATACAGGGTCATCATTGCCATCTTTCTAAATTCCATATATATGTGTTAGTATACTGTATTAGTGTTTTTCTTTCTGGCTTACTTCACTCTGTATAGTTGGCTCTAGTTTCATCCATCTCATTAGAACTGATTCAAATGTATTCTTTTTCATGGCTGAGTAATACTCCATTGTGTATATGTACCACAGCTTTCCTATCCATTCATCTGCTGATGGACATCTAGGTTGTTTCCATGTCCTGGCTATTATAAACAGTGCTGCGATGAACATTGGGGTACAAGTGTCTCTTTCAATTCTGGTTTCCTCGGTGTGCATGCCCAGCAGTGAGATTGCTGGGTCATAAGGCAGTTCTATTTGCAATTTTTTAAGGAATCCCCACACTGCTCTCCATAGTGGCTGTACTAGTTTGCATTCCCACCAACAGTGTAAGAGGGTTCCCTTTTCTCCACAGCCTCTCCAGCATTTATTGCTTGCAGACTTTTGGATCGCAGCCATTCTGACTGGTGTGAAGTGGTACCTCATTGTGGTCTTGATTTGCATTTCTCTAATAATGAGTGATGTTGAGCATCTTTTCATGTGTTTGTTGGCCATCCGTATGTCTTCTTTGGAGAAATGTCTATTTAGTTCTTTGGCCCATTTTTTGATTGGCTCATTTATTTTTCTGGAATTGAGCTGCATAACTTGCTTGTATATTTTTGAGATTAGTAGTGTGTAGGGTGCTCACTTTCACCGCTACTATTCAACATAGTTCTGGAAGTTTTGGCCACAGCAATCAGAGCAGAAAAAGAAATAAAAGGAATCCAAGGAAAAGAAGAAGTAAAACTCTTACTGTTTGCAGATGACATGATCCTCTACATAGAAAACCCTAAAGACTCCACCAGAAAATTACTAGAGCTAAACAATGAATATAGTAAAGTTGCAGGATATAAAATCAACACAGAGAAATCCCTTGCATTCCTATACACTAATAATGAGAAAGTAGGAAAAGAAATTAAGGAAACAATTCCATTCACCATTGCAACGAAAAGAATAAAATACTTAGGAATATATCTACCTAAAGAATCTAAAAATCTATATATAGAAGACTATAAAATATTGACAAAAGAAATCAAAGAGGACACTAATAGATGGAGAAATATACCATGTTCATCTATCGGAAGAATCAACATAGTGAAAATAGTATACTCAGTTCAGTTCAGTCGCTCAGTCGTGTCCGACTCTTTGGACCCCATGAATCGCAGCACGCCAGGCCTCCCTTTTCATCACCATCTCCTGGAGTTCACTCAGACTCATGTCCATCGAATCCATGATGCCATCCATCCATCTCATCCTCGGTCGTCCCCTTCTCCTCCTGACCCCAATCCCTCCCAGCATCAGAGTCTTTTCCAATGAGTCAACTCTTCGCATGATGTGGCCAAATTACTGGAGTTTCAGCTTTAGCATCATTCCTTCCAAAGAAATCCCAGGGTTGATCTCCTTCAGAATGGACTGGTTGGATCTCCTTGCAGTCCAAGGGACACTCAAGAGTCTTCTCCAACACCACAGTTCAAAAGCATCAATTCTTTGTCACTCAGGCTTCTTCATAGTCCAATTCTCACATCCATACATGACCACAGGAAAAACCATAGCCTTGACTGGATGGACATTAGTCGGCAAAGTAATGTCTCTGCTTTTGAATATGCTATCTAGGTTGATCATAACTTTTCTTCCAAGGAGTAAGCGTCTTTTAATTTCATGGCTGCAGTCACCATCTGCAGTGATTCTGGAGCGCAGAAAAATAAATCTGACACTGTTTCCACTGTTTCCCCATCTATTTCCTATGATGTGATGGGACCGGATGCCATGATCTTCGTTTTCTGGATGTTGAGCTTTAGGCCAACTTTTGCACTCTCCTCTTTCACATTCATCAAGAGGCCTTTTAGCTCCTCTTCACTTTCTGCCATAAGGGTGGTGTCATCTGTATATCTGAGGTTATTGATATTTCTCCCGGCAATCTTGATTCCACATTGTGCTTCTTCCAGTCCGGTGTTTCTCATGATATACTCTGCATATAAGTTAAATAAGCAGGGTGACAATATACAGCCTTGACGTACTCCTTTTCCTATTTGGAACCAGTCTGTTGTTCCATGTCCAGTTCTAACTGTTGTTTCCTGACCTGCATACAGATTTCTCAAGAGGCAGGTCAGGTGGTCTGGTATTCCCATCTCTTTCAAAATTTTCCACAGTTTATTGTGATCCACACAGTCAAAGGCTTTGGCATAGTCAATAAAGCAAAAATAGATGTTTTTCTGGAACTCTCTTGCTTTTTCCATGATCCAGCGGATGTTGGCAATTTGATCTCTGGTTCCTCTGCCTTTTCTATAACCAGCTTGAATGTCAGGGAGTTTATGGTTCACATATTGCTGAAGCCTGGTTTGGAGAATTTTGAGCATTACTTTACTAGCATGTGAAATGACTGCAATTGCGTGGTAGTTTGAGCATTCTTTGGCATTGCCTTTCTTTGAGATTGGGATGAAAACTGACCTTTTCCAGTCCTGTGGCCACTGCTGAGTTTTCCAAATTTGCTGGCATATTGATTGCAGCACTTTCACAGCATCATCTTTCAGGATTTGAAACAGCTCAATTGGAATTCCAACACCTCCACTAGCTTTGTTCGTAGTGATGCTTTCTAAGGCCCACTTGACTTCACATTCCAAGATATCTGGTTCTAGATTAGAGATCACATTATCATGACTATCTGGGTCATGATGATCTTTTTTGTAAAGTTCTTCCGTGTATTCTTGCCACCTCTTCTTAATATCTTCTGTCTATGTTAGGTCCATACTATTTCTGTCCTTTATCGAGCCCATCTTTGAATGAAATGTTCCCTTGGTATCTCTCATTTTCTTGAAGAGATCTCTAGTCTTTCCCAATTTGTTCTTTTCCTCTATTTCTTTGCATTGATCACTGAAGAAGGCTTTCTTATCTCTTCTTGCTATTCTTTGGAACTCTGCATTTAGATGCCTATATCTTTCCTTTTCTCCTTTGCTTTTTGCCTCTCTTCTCTTCACAGCTATTTGTAAGGCCTCACCAGACAGCCATTTTGCTTTTTTGCATTTCTTTTCCATGGGGATGGTCTTGATCTCTGTCTCCTGCACAATGTCACGAACTTCATTCCATAGTTCATCAGGCATTCTATCTATCAGATCTAGGCCCTTAAATCTATTTCTCACTTCCACTGCATAATCATAAGGGATTTGATTTAGGTCATACTTGAATGGTCTACAGGTTTTCCCTACTTTCTTCAATTTGAGTCTGAATTTGGTAATAAGGAGTTCATGATCTGAGCCACAGTCGGCTCCTGGTCTTGTTTTTGCTGACTATATAGAGCTTCTCTGTCTTTGGCTGCAAAGAATATAATCAATCAGATTTTGGTGTTGACCATCTGGTGATGTCCATGTGTAGAGTCTTCTCTTGTGTTGTTGGAAGAGGGTGTTTGCTATGACCAGTGCATTTTCTTGGCAAACTCTATTAGTCTTTGCCTTGCTTCATTCCACATTCCAAGGCCAAATTTGCCTGTTATTCCAGGTGTTTCTTGACTTCCTACTTTTGCATTCCAGTCCCCTATAATGAAAAGGACATCTTCTTGGGGTGTTAGTTCTAAAAGGTCTTTAGGTCTTCATAAAACCATTCAACTTCAGCTTCTTCAGCATTACTGGTTGGGGCATAGACTTGGATAACTGTGATATTGAATGGTTTACCTTGAAGACGATCAGATATCATTCTGTCATTTTTGAGGTTGCATCCAAGTACTGCATTTTGGACTCTTTTGTTGACCATGATTGCTACTCCATTTCTTCTGAGGGATTCCTGCCCACAGTAGTAGATATAATGGTCATCTGAGTTAAATTCATCCATTCCAGTCCATTTTAGTTCGCTGATTCCTAGAATGTCAATGTTCACTCTTGCCATCTCTTGTTTGACCACTTCCAATTTCCCTTGATTCATGGACCTGACATTCCAGGTTCCTATGCAATATTGCTCTTTACAGCATTGGACCTTGCTTCTATCACCAGTCACATCCACAACTGGGTATTGTTTTTCTTTGGCTCTATCCCTTCGTTCTTTCTGTAGTTATTTCTCGTCTGATCTCTAATAGCATATTGGGCACATAATGACCTGGGGAGTTCCTCTTTTGGTATCCTATCATATTGTCTTTTCATACTGTTCTTGGGGTTCTCAAGGCAAGAATACTGAAGTGGCTTGAGTATAATACGCAAAACAATCTACAGATTCACCGCAATCCCTATCAAGCTACCAGCGGTATTTTTCACAGAGCTAGAACAAATAATTTCACAATTTGTATGGAATTACAAAAAACCTCAAATAGCCAAAGCAATCTTGAAAAAGAAGAATGGAACTGGAGGAATCAACTTGCCTGACTTCAGGCTCTACTACAAAGCCACAGTCATCAAGACAGTATGGTACTGGCACAAAGACAGAAATATAGATCAATGGAACAAAATAGAAAGCCCAGAGATAAATCCACACACCTATGGACACCTTATCTTTGACAAAGGAGGCAAGAATATACAATGGAGAAAAGACAATCTCTTTAACAAGTGGTGCTGGGAAAACTGGTCAACCACTTGTAAAAGAATGAAACTAGATCACTTTCTAACACCATACACAAAAATAAACTCAAAATGATCTCCTTTAGTACTGACAGGTTTGATCTCCTTGCAGTCCAAGGGGCTCTCGAGCGTCTTCTCCAACACCAAAGTTCAAAAGCATCAATTCTTTGGTGCTCAGTCTTCTTTATGGTCCAGCTCTCACATCCATGCATGACTACTGGAAAAACCATAGCTTGACTAGATGGACCTTTGTCGGCAAAGCAATGTCTCTGCTTTTTAATATGGTATCTAGTTTTGTCATAGTTTTCCTTCCAAAGAGCAGGTGTCTTTTAGTTTCATGGTTGCAGTCACCATCTGCAGTGATCTTGGAGCCCAATAAAATAAAAGGTCTGTCACTGTTTCCATTGTTTCCCATCTATTTTCCCACAAAGTGATGGGGCTGGATGCCATGATTTTCATTTTTGCAATGTTGAGTTTTAAGCCAGCTTTTCACTCTCCTCTTTCACTTTAATCAAGAGCTCTTTAGTTCATCTTCATTTATAAGTAAAATGCAAATCATCATTATAGGAAATAAATATTGCTCAGAGGTTCTAGCCAATGAATTTACCCCCATTCAAATATTTTGCAGCCCAAAAGTAGTTAAAGCACAGGTATTTGGTAGTATCAATTTTTTTACAAAAGTGAAATTCGGTGATCTGTTAAATCTCTAATGTTTAATTATTAAAGGCATTTGTTTACTGCAATGATTAATTAGATATGTCAAGTCTACACAAAGTTAAACAACTAGATTTTTTGGTATGGTGATCTGTTTCAGGGAAATGTGTTCTTGCCACTTTACAGAATGCAGAAGAAGAGAGTTTAAATGCATCACTAAAATACATCAAACCATATTGATCAGCTTCAAGTGAGTGACTGGTTTGTCCATCAGCTATCAATTTGTTTCAACTGTAGGTATTGAGGATAAAAGCAAAACTGAGCTGAGTACTTCTGGGAGGAAGAACAAATCGCTGGACTCAAGATGATGTATGTCAAAAACCATCACAATATTGTAAAGTAATTATCCTCCAATTAAAATGAATTAATTAAAAAAGAAAGGCAATGTAAAAAGAAGAGACAATCAAATATTAAAAATATCATGAAAGCATACAAAAGATACAAATAACCTTGAATATGAAAAAGAGATAGGTTTGGAATTCGTGAAAGCAATTCACAAAAGAATACAACATAGAGTAAGTTAGTGTGGATATCACAAAAATCTTCAAGGAACTGGACCTTGAAAAACTGATTAGGATTCAGTTAGGTAAAGGTGGAGTGTGAGGTTTTTCCAGATTTAGTCAATAACATGAATATAGCAGTTTATGAAGATGCAGGTAGAAAAGTGTGGTGAACACTCAGCAAACAGTAGTTTAAGCTAATTCAGTGCAGAAAGAGAAGATAAAACTGGACATAAAGTTTGAGGACATGGTAAAAGACACTGATGTATTAGAGATGGTTCACACTAGTTTGCCAGAGGAGACTATTAGCATCTCTTTCCATGTCTGCTTTCAGTGACATCCTGTTGCTGGCTTGAAACTGAAAACAATAGAAGAATTTATATCACAAAATTTGGCAAAGTCTCCAAGTCAACGCTGTTGTTTATTTGTTTATTAAGAGCCAGGTAACAAACCCTTTTCAGGATGCTACTGTGCTTAAAAATTTGAACACCAGGGTCAGGAAAATATTTATTATACGAAGCAACTGTGAAACCTTGGAAATTTTAGCAGAGAAATGATATAACTTATGAGTCACTTCCTTTGATCTGAAAGTTAAAGCCACAGACATGGATAGGGTATTTAATAGATAAATTATTTAGAGAAAGAAGAGTTCTGAGGAAAGAATGTTAGGGAGGAGAAAAAGCAGAAGCCGTGACAGATTTTATTTTCTTGGGCTCCAAAATCACTGTGAATAGTGACTGCAGCCGTGAAATTAAAAGACACTTGCTCCTTGGAAGTAAATCTGTGACAAACCTAGATGGTGTTTTTAAAAGAAGAGACATATGCTGACAAAGGTCCATATAGTCAAAACTTTGTTTTTTTCCAGTAATCATATACAGATGTGTGTTGAATCATAAAGGCTGAGTGCTAAAGAATTGATGCTTTTGAATAATGCATTACTGAGAATTGATGTGGTGCTGGAGAAGAATGTGAGACTAGAACCCAGGGTTTCTGATTCCAAGACCAGATTTATTTTTCCTACAATGAGTTGGCTCACATATTCCCCTTATCTTAGTACTTATTAACTTGCAAAGTCATGCTCCTTAACTGAATTAACACTTAAACTTAATGATTTGGTACAGTGTCTTGATATACGAGGAATGACTAAGACATAGTGAATAAGACTGTGTCCAATGACTTAGATATGAAACCTAGTTGTTCTTGCATATGACTTTGGCAAGAAATTTTACTTCTCTGTGTCTCAATTTTCTCAAGTGTAAATGAGAAATTTAATGTGAATACTTAATGAGACAATCCTTTCAAAGCACTTATAACAATATATGGCAATAAGTTGGTAATAAATGCTAGATACATAAATGCTAGATACAGTAGCTCCCTTATCTGTGGGCAATACATTTCAACACTCCCAGTGGATGCCTGAAACCAGAGATAGAACCAAACCCCATATATTATATTTTTTCCTATACATACATACCTATGATAAAGTGTAACTTGCAAATTAGGTACAGGAATGGATTAATAACAACAATTAATAATAAAATAGAACAATTATAATACAGTATAATAAAAGTTATGTGAGTATGGTCTCTGTCTCTCAAAATATCTTATTGTACTGTACTCACAATTCTTGTAATTATGTGAGATGACAAAATGCCTAGACGATGAGATGAAATGAGGTGAATGACATAAGCATTGTGACATAGTATTAGACTACTATTGACCTTCTTATAATATATTGGGGGATCATCTGCTTTGATTTATCTTGGGTCATCCAGGCATGACAATGTGGATGGCTGGATATCAGGAGCAGAAAATGTTGATGGTTGGGAATCCTGAACGTGATGGAGTAGGGTGGCACAAGTTTTCATCATGACGCTCAAAATGGCATGCAATTTAAAACTTATCAATTGTTTATTTCTGGGATTATTCATTTAATATTTTCAGGCTGTGATTGACTTCAGTTAACTGAAACATAAAAAGTAAAACTGCAGATAATGGAACATGTACTTAGATCACAGCATTGTATAAAGCAAGAGCCACTTACTAATATTCAACAGTTAAGTGTGTTTTTTATGTGGGGCTGGTATCTTTCTGGATTGATGGCACTCTGATAAGTAAAGGCTGGAATTTACTAAAACTGTTCCATGTAAGGTGAAACAGTAAGTTTCAAAGATAAATCAGTGATTGTGCTCATCATAGTACATTCTGCCTTTAACTAAATGTAAATAGCCCCCCTTATAAAGTGCCACCATCTAAAATATAGTGTTCATAATTTTTTGAAATAACTGTAACAGATGTCATGATAGTCCAAATTACATTCAGAAACAATAACAAGGAATAAAATTTCAAACAAAATAAGAAGTTTCTGTGAACATCAATACTTTAAAATGTTTTAAAATATGTTTTACAGATGCAAACAAAGATTTTTTTATAGGCACATAATACATTTTCAATAAATTAAATATGACCTTTATAAGAAACACAAAAGATAGCCTTTTAAAATTATTTTATCAAATTTGTTTCCATAGCAAGCATTATTCATCAGTTTTGAAATCAGACCAAATATTAACAGTGGAAATGCACAAATCTTGGCACACAACAAAAAGAATGGCAATCTCTCCCCTTTTCAAATGCAGGTTTGCATCAGATTTACACATTTGTCAAGTTTTTATTTCAAAGCTCAAGCACTGTTAACATACTTTTCAGAAATCATTATACACTGTTTCTAATGATTTCCTCATAGTGGATTTTCTTTAAAAAAAAAAAAAGAAAGAAACATTGATTGTCTGTTATCATCACTTTTTACTACTTAATTTTGCATACAATAAAAATGGACTAAAAAAATTGAAAAAAACAACAGCTACTTCATTTTTTTCATTTTCTATTCCTATATTTTATAGATACCCTCACTTTGTGGTATAATTTGTCTTTGTTTTTTAGATGTCCAATCTAATGTTAGGGTATGGTTGTCCATTTTTATCATGTCTTCAAATTAAGAATCATTTTTTATCTCTCAGTGAGAGGCAGAATAATGACCCTACTCCACGGATGCCCAGATCCTAATTCCTAAAACTTGTGAACACATTACCTTACAAGGCAAAAGGGAATTTGTAGATGTGATAAAGCTTAAGAATATGACATCAGGAGATATTCTTGGTTATTAGGATAGACCTAGGGTAACTGCATGAATATCTAAAAAGGAAGGGAGAAGAGTGGGTCACAGAGATACAACATAAGAATATCCAAGCCCACCATTACTGACTTTGAAGATGGATGAAGGGTGATGTGAACTAAGGAATGTAGATGGCCTCTGCTGCTGCCGCTGCTATGGCACTTCAGTCATGTCTGACTCTGTGTGACCCAGAGATAGCAGCCTACCAGGCTCTTCTGTCACTGGGATTCTCCAGGCAAGAACACTGGAATGGGTTGAGATGGCCTCTAGACATTGGGAATAGCATTCAAGGAACAGCCAGTGAGAACACATGGACCTTAGTCCTACAGTCACAAGGAACTGAATTCTGCCAACAATCCAAAAGGCCAGGATACAGATTCTCCACTAGAATCTCCAGAAAGGAAAATCTACTGCCAACACTTCGATTTTTGGTCTACTAAGGTCCCCATCAGACTTCCATGACCTACTGAGATATAAGATAATAAATTTATATTGTTTTAAACCACTAAGTTTGAGGTAATCTTGTAGCAATGGAAAACTAATACTTTTTATAATAAATTCTTTTATACAGAAGTCTCTACAGATTTTAATTTTTCTTGAAAATATGAATAAAATAAATAAAAATGGGACCCCATAAGGATCACCTGTTATATGTGACTATAAAAATTGCAGCCATTCATGTTTGTTATCTGGTTCACTAAGGAAAATAAAACATATAATTATCTGAGTTAGGTCAATTGAAATATATGAAACAACAGATATTTTGTATCAAGTAAGAATCTAATCCATAGGCCTAAATTTTAAGATTTTCCGATTTTCTGAAATTCAAATTCAGATTACATATCTGAAAAGATCATCTTAGTTAAGTATTTCGAAACAGAAACAACTACACTGACTAGAAATTGGGGATATTTAATTGTACTGATGTAAGGCACATCATGGGATCTGGTCCCATCACTCCATGGCAAATAAATGGGGAAACAGTGGAAATAGTGGCAGACTTTATTTTGGGGGGCTCCAAAATCACTGCAGATGGTGACTTCAGCCATGAAATTAAGACACTTGCTCCTTGGAAGGAAAGTTATGATCAACCTAGACGGCATATTAAAAAGCAGAGACATTACTTTGTCAACAAAGGTGCATCTAGTCAAGACTATGGTTTTTCCAGTAGTCACGTATGGATGCGAGAGTTGGACTACAAAGAAAGCTGACTGCTGCAGAATTGATGCTTTTGAACTGTGGTGTTGGAGAAGACTCTTGAGAGTCCCTTGGACTGCAAGGAGATCCAACCAGTCCATCCTAAAGGAAATCAGTCCTGAGTTTTCATTGGAGGGACTGATGTTGAAGCTGAAACTCCAATACTTTGGCCGCCTGGTGCAAAGGGCTGACTCATTGGAAAAGACCTGGATGCTGCAAAAGATTGAAAGCAGGAGGAGAAAGGGATGACAGAGGATGAGATAGTTGGATGGCATCACTGACTCAATGGAGATGAGTTTGGGTAAATTCCAGGAGTTGGTTATGGATAGGGAGGCCTGGCGTGTTGCAGTCCATGGGATTGCAAAGAGTCGGACACGACTTAGTGACTGAACTGAAGTGAAGGCATATGACAGATGGAAAGGAGATCTTAACAGACATGAATCTGTTTGCATTGGTTTCTTTAGGGCTCAAAAATTTGATTTTAATTATTTTACTAATAATTATGAAAGAATCAAAAATATTTATAGAGAAATTCTATCTTTAACACTTTCATTTTTAAAACAAACAAGAAAATTACCCTACATATAAATAATTCTAAATTGACAATGTAAAAAGTAGTTTCATATTCATTAATACAACAGGCTTCAGAACAACACTGAGAGCTTAGATATTATTTCCATTTTACAGACAAGGAAGCTAAGACTCAGAGTGCTTAATTTATCTAATTTGTCATTAATTACTTAATTCATTTATACTATCAAAGGTCAATTATCTACAAGATACATTAGCTAGTATGTTGGAAAAGGACAAAGGACTTACAGCTTTTAATTCCAAATACGCTTCTTATTCTACTACTTTGCTTGTGATAATATTTTTTTCTAAAGTGGGAGGTTGGCATGTTAAAAAAAAAAATGTGAATTCCTTAATCTGAATTAGCAGCATTCAGATAGAGCTCTACTCTTTCTACACATTATAGAGAATAAAAAGTACTCAATTTCCCCATTATTAGGAGTTGGATTCCTGATTCCAGAAATTAGCAAAGCACCTTACCAATAGAACACTCTAAAAGAAAAGAAAATATGAAAGGGTGGGAAATAATCTCACGTTTATCTCATTTCCACACTTACTGAGTAGTACAAGATTTACGGAGATTTGTTTTTAAAAAAAACACTGTTTATTTGAGATTAACTGCTTGTAGATTCTAAGTTAGAGATATAAGCCATTTATCTTGCAATTATCTTTAAATACATACTCCCTTTCTTTTGCTTGGAAGGCAGGATATTAACTATGTGGATATATATGTATGTGTATATACATGTATACATGTATGTGTATATACATGTATACATGTATGTGTGTATACATGTATACATGTATGTATATACATGTATGTATGTATACATATATATAGTGATATCATGCTTAACACAGATTTATAATATGTACCAAAATACATCTATATAAACATTCTTTTCTCATAACATCCTATATCTTCAAATAAAGTAGCTTAATAGAATCCATGTTTAATGCTGTTCTTGCTTTATTACCTTTTATTAAACTATTAATTGCTTTTCATGAGAAGAAATGCACTCTGTCAAACAGGAAATTGGTGTTAAAGTCCTGTATGGACTAAAACAGCAAGAGAAGCAAACAAATTAGATAGTGCTTTCAAAGTGGCATGCTGGGTACAAATTTAGTGAAAGAAGTATGTTAGAAATTAAAGTAGTTGAAACACTAATTGGCATTTTAGCTTCTCTCTTCAGTGGCTCTCAGTTTCTACATCTTTTTCAGAACAGTAAACCTTAGCTTTTCATATATTTTCTATTTTTCATTTCTCTCTGTATTGTCTATTTTGTGAAGATTTCAGTGCATAAATCCAAGAGATATCTTAAATGTATTCTGTATTCATAGAAGTATACCATTAGCCATGTAGAAGTTACTGAATTCAACAAGATAAAAGTTCTAAATGTAGAGGATAATTAATGCACAGATGAAAAGATATTGTAACCTCACTTAATATAGCCTAATCCAATTAGGCTATTAACAAAGCATGGGATTTATTTTCTACCCAGGAATTTTGGTTATACAAATTTTTATTGGACACAGTTTCATTACCTAGGTGATGTGACATATGAAATTTTCACAATGGCTTCTAACCCTAAATCAAAAAAATTTCCATGTTTTACAGAAAGCACTCTTGAAGTCTGTTACCCTAATGCCACTATTCACTCGTCCCTTCCCATGACTGTTGAACTCTGAAAGGTAATTGAACATGCTGTTTCCAATTGCAATACAACACAGATATTTAATTATATTAATTATGGTTCCAGAGATAAGTTCTTGAAAATTTCTTAGCCATTTTCTCTTTGAGTATGTCCTTTCTTCTTTGTTCTCTATTCCCTTCTTCAGAGAAGTCACCTAAATATGTGTTGGAATTTCCTGCCTTACCCTCATTTCTTTTAAACTCTCATATTTTCCATCTCCTTGTCTGTCTATACTTCATAGTGCATGATTTCTTCAAATATATCTCCCAGTCCACTATTTCTCTCTTTAGGTTTGTCTACTCTGTTGTTTAACCTATTCATCAAGCTTTTAATTTTAAATATAATATTTATTTTTAACAACTCTATTTTGTACTTTAAAATATATTGTACTGAAAAATATCAATTTTTTTTTGTTTCTTTAGGGAGTTCATATAAAGTATAAAATGACTATACATCTGGGTTATGTAGGTGTCTAAATCTATTGGGGTTTCTGTTTTGTTTTTGTTTGTTTGTTTGTTTCTGTGATTCTCTCTTTCAGTGGGTTGATTCCTTAGATGTTTGAACAGTTTTTTTTTTTTTTCTCTCTCTCGCTTGTGAGATCACATTTGGTTAAATTTAATTATAAAAATCCAAAGGACCTAAAAGGGAGATGCATTTCTTTAGCAAAAAATATGTATTGGCTTAGACTAGAAGCCAGGAAGTGCTAATGATATAAGGGTCCTAGCAAAATGCGGGAGTTTAAGTTCAGCCTCTCCATCTTGCTTTTAGCTCAAAGCTTTGTCTCTTGATATCACCTCAGAATGGATATTTATTCCTATGGCAACCCACTTTTCCTATTATTACTTACTGTGTACAGCCACAATTTTGAACTCTTGGTTTTCAATTCTATGCATATTTCCCTTTATTTGTTCATTCTTTCTTCCCCTTCCTTCATCCCTCTCTTTTTTCTTCTGTCTGTCTGTCTCTCTATTTGGTCCACTGGGATTTATCTCTTGTGAATCCTACAATATATTAAAATACATATTCCTTTAATGAAGATGTAACTGTAGCAGGAGAGCCTTTCAGGGTAACTAATTTGACATTGTTGAAAGCAGAATTCTCAATACATATTTACGATGAATGACTAAACATGCATCACTGTGTATCTGAGCTCACTGTATATTATAGCACATTTATGCAAATATTACTTTAGAACATAAATATCAAAATGCTGGGGAAACAAATACTCTAATAATAAACACTATTAAATATACTAATATATTAGAAACATTCGTGTAATTGTATAGATTTTTATGCAAAATACTGAACTCACAGAAAACTATCTCTATTTAAAGAATACATCACAATTTATTTCAATAGAATTATGGCATTATTTGTGAGCTATTAGAGGACATGAAAAGATCCTGCCATCATTATATTCCTAGCATGTGAAAAATAATGTGGGGCACAGAAAACATTATTGACAAAAGTAATTAATTCAAATCATATTAAGGGCCCAAATTATGGCCCTGAGAAAATTATGCACGTGTGAACTCTTTTTGTTATTCTATCACTGCTATATCAAATATTAATTTGATTTTTATAGTGTTCCCTACTATAGTACTTTAACAAGATTAGCTCTGATCTATTATAACCATGGAAATCATCAAGATTCCTCTTAATGGAAATCTACAAAGTAAATAAATATATATAACTATACTTTCATTCATAATAAATAATTTAAAAATACTTTTTTCTTTATTTTACCTATGGACTTGTATAATACAGTTATCAAAAAAAAAATACTTCCAGAATAAATAAAACCTTGACAGAGCTATTTATTATTAGAAGATTAAACCTAAATTTTGAGGCTGGATCACTATAGAATTTGGGGAAAAAGAAAAAGAGATGAAGTGTACTGTTTTTTTACAACATGCAGAGGCTCATATTCTCTCCATACATTTTTAAATTTATTTATTTATTTTAATTGAAGACTAATTACTTTACAATATTGTGGTAGATTTTGCCATACATTGAGATGAATCAGCTATGGGTGTATATGTGTCCATCCCATACTGAATTCCCCTCCTATCTCCCTCCTCAACCCATCCCTCTGAGTTGTCCGAGTGCACCGGATTTGAGTGCCCTGTTTCACGCATCAAACTTGCACTGGTCAGCTATTTCACATATGGTAACATACATGTTTCAATTCCATTCTTTCAAATCATCCCACCCTCGCCTTTTCCAAAAGAGCCCAAAAGTCTGTTTTGAATATCTGTGCCTTTTTTTCTGTCTTGCATATAGGGTCATTATTAACATCTTTCTAAATTCCATATATATGCATTAATATACTGTATTGGTGTTTCTCTTTCTGACTTACTTCACTCTGTTTAATAAGCTCCAGTTTCATCCACCTCATTAGAACTGACTCAAACGTGTTCTTTTTAAGAGCTGAGTAATATTCCATTGTGTATATGTACCACAATTTCCTCATCCATTCATCTGCCAATGGACATCTAGGTTGCTTCCATGTCCTAGCTATTGTAGTGCTGTGATGAACATTGGGGTACATGTGTCTCTTTCGATTCTGGTTTCCCTGGTGTGTATGCCAAGCACTGGGATTGCTGTGTTGTATGGCAGTTCTATTTCCAGGTTTTAAAGGAATCTCCACACTGTTCTCCATAGTGGCTGTACTAGTTTGCATTCCTACCAACAGTGTAAGAGGGTTCCCTTTTTGCCGCACCCTCTCCAGCATGTATTGTTTGTAGACATTTTTATAGTAGCCATTCTGACACCAGCGTGAGATGGGGTTTAATTTGTGTTTCTCTGATAACAAGTGATGTTGAGCATCTTTTCATGTGTTTGTTAGCCATCTGTATGTCTTTGGAGAAATGTCTGTTTAGTTCTTTGGCTCATTTTTTTTTGATTGGGTCACTTATTTTTCTGGTACTGAGCTGCATGAGCTGCTTGCATATTTTGGAGATTAAAATTCTTTGTCAGTTGTTTCATTTGTTATTATTTTCTCCCATTCTGAAGGCTGTCTTTTCACCTTGCTTATAGTTTCCTTCATTGTGCAACAACTTTTAAGCTTAATTAGGTCCCATTAGTTTATTTTTGCTTTTATTTCCATTACTCTGGGAGGTGGGTCATAGAGGATCTTGCTGTGATGTATGTCAGAGTGCTCTGTCTATGTTTTCCTCTAGGAGTTTTATAGTTTCTGGTCTTACATTTAGATTGTTAATCAATTTTGAGTTTATTTTTAGGTATAGTGTTAGAAAGTGTTCTAGTTTCATTCTTTTGCAGGTCGTTGACCAGTTTCCACAGCATCACTTATTAAAGAGATTGTCTTTCTTCCACTGTAGATAACGTGTCCATAGGTATGTGGATTTATGTTTGGGCTTTCTATTTTATTCCATTGATATATATTTCTGTCTTTGTGCCAGTACCATACTCTCTTGATGACTGTAGCTTTGTAGTATAGTCTGAAGTAGGCAGGATGCTTCCTCCAGTTCCATTTTTCTTTCTCAAGATTGCTTTGGCTATTTGAGGGTTTCTGTGTTTCTATACAAATTGTGAAATTATTTGTTCTAGTTCTGTGAAAAATACCATTTGTAATTTGATATGGATTGCATTGAATCTATAGATTGCTTTGGGTAGCATACTCCTTTTCACTATATTGATTCTTTTGATCCATGAACATGGTATATTTGTCCATCTATTTGTATCATCTTTGATTTCTTTTGTCAGTGTTTTATATTTTTCTATTATAGATCTTTTGTTTCTTTAGGTAGATTTATTCCTAAGTATTTTATTCTTTTCATTGCAATGGTGAATGAGATTGTTTCATTAATTTATTTATGTTTTCTCATTGTTAGTATGTCAGAAAGCAAGGGATTTCTGTGTTTTAATTTTATATCTTGTGACTTTACTATATTCTAGCAATTTCTTGGTGATGTCTTTGGATTTTCCTATGTAGAGGATCATGTCATCTGCGAATAGTGAGAGTTTTATTTCTTCTTTTCCTATCTGGATTACTATTATTTCTTTTTCTTTTATGACTTCTGTGGCTAAAACTTCCAAAACTATGACAAACAGTAGTGATGAGAGTGGGCATCCTTGTCCTGTTCCTGACTTTAGGGGAAATGCTTTCAATTTTTTGCCATTGGGATAATGTTTGCTGTGGGATTATCCTATATGGCTTTTATTGTGTTGAGTTATGTTATTTCTATGCCTGCTTTCTGGAGAGGTTTGATCATAAATGGGTGTTAAATTTTGTCAAAGGCATTCTCTGCATCTATTGAGATACTCATATAGTTTTTATCTTTCAATTTGCTAATGTGAAATATCAGATCAATTGATTGGCAAATACTAAAGAATCCTTGCATCTCTGGGATAAAGCCCACTTGGTCCTGATGTATGGTTTGTTTGTTTGTTTGTTTTTTAATATGTTGTTGGATTCTGTTTGGTAGAATATTGCTAAGGATTTTTGCACCTATATTCATGTGATATTAGCATGTAGTTTTCTTTTGTTTTTGTGGCATTTTTTTCTAGTTTTTTCTATTAGGGTGATGGTGAACTCATTGAATGAATTTGGGAGTTTACCCTCCTCTGCAATTTTCTGGCAAGAGTTTGAGTAGAATAGGTGTTAGCTCTTCTCTAAATTTTTGGTAGAATTCACCTGTGAAGCCATCTGATCTGAGCTTTGTTTTGCTGGCAAATTTTTGATTACAGTTTTGATTTCTGTGCTTGTGATGGGTCTGTTAAGATTTTCTATTTCTTCCTGGTTCAGTGTTGGAAGGTTATACTTTTCTCAGAATTTGTCCATTTCTTTCAAGTTGTCCATTTTATTGGTATATAGTTGCTGATCGTAGTCTCTTATGAGCCTTTGTATTTCTGTGTTGTCTGTTGTGATTTCTCCATTTTCATTTCTAATTTTGTTGATTTGATTCTTCTCCCTTATTTTCTTCATGAGTCTGGCTAACGGTTTGTCTATTTGATTTATCTTCTCAAAGAACCAACTTTTAGTTTTGTTGATTTTTTTAAATTTTTATTTTTACTTTATTTTACTTTAAAATACTGTATTGGTTTTGCCATACATTAACAACAATCCGCCACGGGTGTACATGAGTTCCCAATCCTGAAACCGCCTCCCACCTCCCACCCTATATCATCTCTCTGGATCATCCCTGTGCACCAGCCCCAAGCATCCTGTATCCTGTATTGAACATAGACTAGCGATTCATTTTTTACATGATAGTATACATGTTTCAGTTTCAGTGCCATTCTCCCAAATCATCCCACCCTCTCCCTCTCCCTCAGAGTCCAAAAGTCCATTCTATACATCTGTGTCTCTTTTGCTGTCTCACATACAGGGTTATCATTACCATCTTTCTAAGTTCCATATATATGTGTTAGTATACTGTATTGGTGTTTTTCTTTCTGGCTTACTTCACTCTGTATAATCAGCTCTAGTTTCATCCATCTCATTAGAACTGATTCAAAGTTTTGTTGATTTTTGCTATGGCCTCTTTTGTTTCTTTTTCATTTATTTCTGCTCTGATTTTTATGATTTCATTCCTTCTACTAACTCTGAGGTTCAACATTTCTTCTTTGTCTAATTGTTTTATGTGTAAAGTTAGGTTATTTATTTGATTTTCCTCTTGTTTCTTTAGGTAAATTTGTATCACTAAGAACATTTCTCTTAGCACTACATTTATTGAATCACATTGGTTTTAGGTTGTTGTGTTTTCATTTGTTTCTATGCATATTTTGATTTCCTTTTTTATTTCTTCTCTGATTTGTTGATTATTCAGAAGCATGTTGTTTAGCCTCCATATGTTTGAATTTTTTTATAGTTTTCTTTTTTTTTCTGTAGTTGACAACTAATCTTACCTCATTGAGATCAGAAAAGATGCTTGATGTGATTATACTTTTTTTTGAATTTACCAAGGCTGGATTTTTGGCCCAGGATGTCATCAACCCTGGAGGATGCTCCATGCACAATTGAGAAAAAGGTGAAATTCATTGTTTTGGGTGAAATGTCCTGTAGGTCTAACTGTCCATTTTATCATTTAAAGCTTGTGTTTCCTTGCTAATTTTCTGTTTAGTTGATCTATCCATAGGTGTGTGAGTGGGTATTATTTTGTTACTCCCAGTATTATCGTGTTACTGGTAATTTCCCCTTTCATACTTCCTAGCATTTGCCTTACATATTGAGATGCTTCCATGTTGGGTGCATATATATTTATAATTGTTATATCTGCTTCTTGGATTGATCCTTTGGTCATCATGTAGTGTCCTTCCTTGTCTCTTTTTATGGCCTTTATTTCAAAGTCTATTTCTCTGATACGAGTATTGCTATTCCTGCTTTGTTTTGGTCTCTATTTGCATGAAATATCATTTTCCAGCCCTTTACTTTCAGTCTGTATGTGTCCCTTGGTTTGAAGTGGGTCTCTTGTAGACAGTATATGCAGGGGTCTTGTTTTGGCATCCATTCAGCCAGTCTTTGTCTTTTAGTTGGGGCATTTAACCCATTTACATTTAAGGTAATTATTGCTAAGTATGATCCCTTTGCCATTTACTTTGTTTGGGGTTTTGTTTTGTTTTTGATTCCAGTTTATAAACCTTTCCTGTACTTCTTGTCTAGAGAAGATCCTTTAGCATTTGTTGAAGGGCTGGTTTGAGGGTGCTGAATTCTCTCAGCTTTTGATTGCCTGTAAAGCTTTTGATTTCTCCTTCATATTTGAATGAAATCCTTGCTGGGTATAGTAATCTGGGTTGTAGGTTTTTCTCTTTCATCACTTTAAGTATGTCTTGCCATTCCTTTTTGGGCTGCAGAGTTTCTAGTGAAAGATCAGTTCTTATCCTTATGGGGATCCCCTTGTGTGTTATTTGTTGCTTTTCCCTTGCTGTGTTTAATATTTTCACTTTGTGTTTGATCTTCATTAATTTGATTAATATGTGTCTTGGGGTGTTTCACCTAGGGTTTATCCAGTTTTGGACTCTCGGTTTCTTGGACCTGGGTGGTTACTTCCTTCCACATTTTAGCGAAGTTTTCAACTATTATCTCCTCAAATATTTTCTCATGGCCTTTCTTTTTGTATTATTCTTATGGGAGTCCTATGATTCGAACGTTGAGGTGTTTAACATGGTTCCTGTTATCTCTGAGGTTGTCTTCACTTCTTTTAATTATTTTTACTTTTTTTTCCTCTCTCTGCTTCATTTATTTCCACCATTCTATCTTCCACCTCAATTATCCTATCTTCTGTCTCAGTTATTCTACTGTTGGCCCCTTCTAGAGTGGTTTTGATCTCAGTTATTGCATTGTTCATTACTGATTGACTCTTCTCTATTTCTTCTAGGTCCTTGTTAAACATTTCTTGCATCTTCTCAATCATTGTGTCTAGTCTCTTAATCTGTACCTCCATTTTGTTTTCAAGATTTCAGATTATCTCTACTCCAAAATCACTACAGATGGTGATTTCAGCCATGAAATTAAAAGATGCTTACTCCTTGGAAGGAAAGTTATGACCAACCTAGACAGCATATTAAAATGCAAAGACATTACTTTGCCAACAAAGGTACATCTAGTCAAGGCTATGGTTTTTCCAGTAGTCATATATGGATGTGAGTTGGACTATAAAGAAAGCTGAGCACAGAAGAATTGATGCTTTTGAACTGTGGTGTTGGAGAAGACTTTTGAGAGTCCCTTGGACTCCAAGGAGATCAAACCAATCAATCCTAAAGGAAATCAGTTCTGAATATTCATTGGAAGGAATGATGCTGAAGCTGAAACTCCAATTTTTGGCCACCTCATGCGAAGAGCTGACTCATTTAAAAAGACCCTGATGCTGGGAAAGATTGAGGATAGGAGGAGAAGGGCATGACAGAGGATGAGATGGTTGGATGGCATCACCGACTCAATGGACATGGGTTTGGGTAGACTCTGGGAGTTGGTGATAGACAGGGAGGCCTGGCATGCTGCGGTTCAAGAGGTCACAAAGAGTTGGACATGACTGAGCAACTGAACTGAACTGAACTACTATCATTATTCTGAATTATTTTTAAGGTAGACTCCCTATGTCTTCCCCCTTTTTTTTGGTTTGGTGGGCATTTATCATGTTCCTTTACCTGATGAATATTTCTTTGCCTTTTCATTTTGTTTAGATTGGTGTGTTTGGGGTGGCCTTTCTGTGTGCTGGAATTTTGTGTTTCTTCTTATTGTGGACGTTCCTCCAAATGTGTGGGGTTGGACGAGTGGTTTGTCAAGATATCCTAGTTAGGGAAGCTTGCATCAGTGTTCTGGTGCGTTGAGCTGGTTCTCTTCTCTCTGGAGTGCAATAAAGTGTCTAGTCGTGAGTTCTGCTGAATATTTCTCTGCCTTTTCATTTTGTTTAGATTTCTGTGTTTTTGGTGCCCTTTGTATAAGCTGGAAGGTGTTTATTCCTCTTTATTGTGGAACCTGATCTTTGTCAGTTGGTTTGGCCTACTGGTTTGTCAAGATCCTGGTTGTGGAAGCTTACTTTTTTTTTTTTTTGGTGCCTGGAGCTGGATCTCTTCTCTCTGGAGTGAAGTGAAGTGTCCAATAGTGAGTTTGGGTTGTTTACAGGTTTGGCACGACTTTGGGCACCTTGTCTTTTAATGCTCAGTGTCGTGTTCCTGCTTTGCTGGAGAATTATTCTAGGATGTCTTGTATGGCAACTTTTTATCTCTTGGTTTCAGTGTAGGTATAGAGGCTTTTGGGTGACCTTTTGTCTACTAATGTTTCCTGAAATCAGGAGTTCTCTGATGTTCTCAAATGTTGGAGATAATCCTCCTGCCTCTTTCTTTCAGTCCTTCTCTCACAGTAGCCTTAAGTCTTCTCTATCCATACAACACAGATGATAAAACATCTAGGTTAATGGTGAAACAGTTCTCCACAGCAAGTGAAGCCCAGAGAGATTCACAGAGTTACACAGAGCAGAGAAGAGGGAAAAGGGAGATAGAGTTGACCAGGAGGAGAAGAGTTGGAGTCAAAAGGGGAGAGAACAATCTAGCCAGTAATCAGTTCGCTAAGTGCTCTCACAGCCCAGAACACCCAGGGAGTTCCCAGAGTAAAATAGAGAAGAGAAGGGGGAGGAAGAATATAGAAGTGACCTTGGGAGGATCAAAAGGGAGAATCAAAAGGGGAAATAACATTCAATCCAGTAATCACACCCCTCTTTTCAAAGAGAATGGGCTGTCTTTCTGGGTGACTGGTGTCCTCTGCCACAATTCAGAAACTGTTTTGTGGAAGTCCCTCAACATTCAAATGATCTTTTGATGAATTTGTGGGAGAGAAAGTGTTCTCCCCGTTCTATTCCTCTACCATCGTGGGAACACTCCAATTACATGTTTTTTTTTTAATATAAATTTATTTATTTTAATTGGAGGTTAATTAATTTACAATATTCTATTGGTTTTGCCATACATCAACATGAATCCACCACAGGTATACATGTGTTCCCCATCCTGAACCCCTCTCCCTCCTCCCTCCCCGTACCATCCCTTTGGGTCGTCCCAGTGTATTTTTAAAGTGCTGTGTTACAATAGATAAGAATCCAGTAAACCAAACTCTCCTTTATATTTGTATTCAAATAACTATATTTTCATTTAGGTTAAACATGAATGTAGATTCTGTAGACTAATAATGCTACTCTAATAGCATACTAGAAAGTTTCTTAGACCAGAGCTTCATGAATATGACTATGAGACTATTAATGTAGAACTTGTAATAACAAGCAGGTTTCTATTATTTGAGCTCTCACATTTAAATTCAATACAATCTCAAATACTTCTTTTAGAATTTAGCTCCCTTAAAAAGGTGAGTTTGTACACAGACACACACAGAAACACACACCATGGCTATTTCATTATTTAAGAAAAGCTCTTGGTTAAAAATAACAGAAGTACATTTTTATTACATCCAGTTTTTTTGTGTGTTATTTTTGGCTCTTAAACTGATGGTCTAAATAGGAACATTTTAGAACTATAACAAATCTCTACATCAGGTTCAAATAATTTATAGACAAGGAAACCAAGTCACAATGATCAAAACAGCTCAGACAATGTCAAAAGTGTTGTAGCTTATCTTGACAAATTTTGATAAGAAGGAATAAAGAACCAAAAAAAAAAAAAAAGAGAGGCGTTTCTAAAAGATATAAACTACTAGTTTGATCTGTCTGATTTGAGATTTGTCAAATTATTCCCAGAAGTACTATAATAGGTATCACATCCTTATAAGCAGAATCAGACTCTGTTCTAACATGAATTTCAGATATGGGCAATAGAAATTGAGATAAAACTAGTTTAAAAACTAGTTTATTAAAACATAGTTTATTAAAAACTATGTCATTTTAATCTGGAATGCTAAATTAGTGTTATTAAAGACTTATTTTGTCATGATATTACAAAATGGGGGAAATGAATGGCTAATCTTCAACTTGGATATATATATAATATATATATATATATTTACCAGCAAAAACTTCACTGATGATGCATGTAAAATCATGCCTTGAATGATTTGCCTTAAAATGGTATGACAAAAGTCTAGCTCACAGGTCATGACTGATCCAAACTAGTAATAGGTCAAACAATACACAAGTGTTATAAAATAACATTGCCTTTAAAAATCTTTGGATTTAATGTGTACCTTGGTTTCTCAGGTCACTGTTTGTGCTTTGTTCACTTCATCTGTGTGCTTTCAGGTTAACTGTTAGAAAACTTCTGGAGACTTAATCCTTATATCACTTTTGCCTATTGCTGTTTCAGGTCTTGTGCACCCGTTATTTTTTCCATCCTTTCATCACTTTAAAAAAATTAATTCTCTTTTGTCAAAGGAGTATCTCCAAGTGTACAATATATTTTTCCACTAATAGAATATGTTAGATTAAAATGAAGTAACAGAATACTTCCCAAATAATTCTATAAAGCCAGTTTCCCAATTTATCCTATGAAGCAGTAATTGCCTGTTAAAAAGTAGACAAAGATGCTAAAAGTAGACAAAGACATTACTAGAAAGAAAAAAAAATCTATGAAACAATAAAAATTATGAATATAAGTGCAAAAAGTATTCAATAAAATATATAAGAAAGTGAAACTCAAAAACAGAAAAATAAGTATATGCTATGACCAAGAAGACTTTATGAACAAAAGTTTAGTTCAACATAAAAAAAAAAAAACAGTAAAAAATATCTCTTTTTGTGATGACATGATATGTCATGTAAAAAATGCTCAATACTCTACAGAAAGCTTATCAGAACTAGTAAACAAATTTACTAAAGTTGCAGAATTCAGAATCAGCATACAAAAATTAGCTGTTTATTAGTTCTATACACTAATAAAAAACAATAACAAAGAAGAATTAAGAAATTAATTCCAAGTACAGCTGCATCAAGAAGAATAAAATACTTAGCATTAATTGAACCAAGAAGGTGAAAGATTTGAAAACTGAAAACTAAAAAATATTGAAGAAAGAAATTAAAAGCATAAATAGAAAAATAATATCATGTTCAGGAGCCAAAAGACTTAATATTATTATGATGTCCATACTACTTAAAATGATCTAGAAATTTAATGCAATTACCAGTAAAATATTAATAGTATTTTTATATAAATAAGAAAAAAAATATAAAACAGAAGTTCAAATGACCCCATATTGCAAAAGAAAGAAGAACAAAGATGGAGGTATCATACGTCCTTATTTAAAACTAACTCTAACTCCAACTCTAACACTAACCCCATCCCAAAGCTGTAGTAATCAATAGCATGGTCTTAGCTTAAAAATAAACATATGGACCAAAGGAACACAGAAATAAACTCATGCATATATGGTAAACTGATCTTTGACAAAGGTGAGAAGAATACACAATGAGAAATAGTGTCTTCAACAAAAAGGTGATGGGAAAACTGGATATTCATATGAAAAATAATAAAGTTGTCTTACAACATACACAAAAAACTGACTGAAACTGGATTAAAGACCTGAGATTGTAAAACTCCTAACTTAAAGCAAAGAGGGAAATATTCATGACATTGGCCTGGGGAATAATTACTTTTATATGCCACCAAAACTGCAAGCAACAAAAGCAAAAATGGTAAGTAGTTATGCATCATAAGAAAAATCATCTATATAGCAAGGGAAAAATAAATGTAGTTAAAAGGCAACCTATAGAATTGGAGAAAATATTTACCAACTAGATTATGTGGTATGGTGTTAATATAATTACCAGGGAAATTCAAAACCAGTGAGATATAACCTTACATCTGTTAAGATAGTTATTTTTTTAAATTTAGAAAATAACATAGCATCAAATTTACCATCTTAACAATTTTAAGTGTACACTTCAGTATATTAAATGCACTCACATTGTTGTGCAACTATCACCACCATCCATCTCCATAATTATTTTCATCTTGAAAACTGAAACTCTATCCATTAAATAATAACTCCCTGATGGCAAAGAGGGTAAAGAATCCACCTGCAATGCAGTAAACGCAGGAGAGGTGGGTTCAATCCTTGAGTCAGAAAGATCCTCTGGAAGAAGAAATGTCAACCCCCTCCAGTATTTTGACTGAAAATCCCATGGACAGAGTAGCTTGACAGGCTACATTCCAAAGGGTCACAAAGAGTCAGATATGACCGAGTGACTAAGCACAGAGCACACCACATTTATCCTTTCGGTAGCTCTTGGTAACCACAATTAGATATCTGTCTCTATGACTTTAAATATTCTAATTACTTTGCAGAAGTGGAACTGTACAATATTTGCCCATTTTTACTGGATTATTTCACTTGGCATAATGTCCTCAAGCTTCATACATGTTGTAGTATACGTCAGAATGTTTTCCCTTTTTGTTTGTTGTTGTTCAGTCACTAAGTCATATCTGACTCTTGTGACCTCATGGACACGCCAGGCTTCTCTGTCCTTCACTACCTCCCAGAGTTTGCTCACACTTATGCCCATTGAGTCAGTGACACCATGCAACCATCTTATTCTCTGTCACCTCTTTTCTCCTTCTGCCCTCACTCTTTCCCAGCATCAGGGTCCTTTCCAATGACTCGGCTCTTGGCATCATGTAGCCAAAGTATTGTAGATTCAGCATCAGCCCTTCCAGTGAATATTCAGTGTTGATTTCCTTTAGAATTGACTGGTTTGATCTCCCTGCTGACCAAGGGACTCACAAAAGTCTTCTTCAGCACCACAAACGAAAGAATGGATTCTTCAATGCTCAGCCTTCTTAAAGGTCCAACTCTCACATCCATACATGACTACTTGAAAAACCATAGCTTTGACTATATGGACCTTTATCAGCAAAGTGATGTCTCTGCTCTGTAATATGCTGTCTAGGTTGGTCATAGCTTTTCTTCCAAGAAGCAAGTGTCTTTTAATTTTGTGGCTGAAGTCACCACCTGCAATGATTTTGGAGCCCCCAAAATAAAGTCTGTCACTGTTTCCATTTTTCCGCATCTATTTGCCATGAAGTGATGGGACTGGATGACATGATCTTAGTTTTTCAAATGCTGAGTTTTAAGCAAGGCTTTTGCACTCTCGTCTTACAACTTCATCAAGAGGCTCTTTGGTTCCTTTAATCA
This sequence comes from Oryx dammah, assembly GCF_014754425.2. Classification (NCBI taxonomy): domain Eukaryota; kingdom Metazoa; phylum Chordata; class Mammalia; order Artiodactyla; family Bovidae; genus Oryx; species Oryx dammah. The sequence continues at coordinate 59,126,376 of NW_024070207.1, forward strand.
TTCTGCCATTCGGGTGGTATCACCTTTTAAATGGAGGTTGTTGATATTTCTCCAAGCAATCTTGATTCTAGCTTGTGATTCATCCAGCCTAGCATTTGCATTATGTATTCTGCATATAATTTAAATAAGCAGGGTGATAATATACAGCCTTGACGTACTCCTCTCCCAATTTTTAACCAGTCTGTTGTTCCATGCCCAGTTCTAACTGTTGCTTCTTGACCTGCATATGGTTTCAGGAGGCAGGCAAGGTGGTCTGGTACTCCCATCTCTTTAAGAATTTTCCACAATTTGTTGTGATCCACACAGTCAAAGTCTTTAGCACAATGAAGCAGAAGTGTGTTTTTGTTTTGTTTTGTTTGAATTATATTGCTTCTTCTTTGATCCAAAGGATGTTGGAAATGTGATCTCTGGTTCCTCTCTTTTTCTAAACCCAGCCTGTCCATCTGAAAGTTCTCAGTTATGTACTGCTGAAGTCTAGCTTCAAGGATTTTGAGCGTTACCTTGATACCATGTGATATGAGTGCAATTGTACAGTAATCTGAACATTCTTTGGCATTACCTTTCTTTGGGATTGGAATGAAAACTGACCTTTTCTAGTCCTGTGGCCACTGCTGAGTTTTCCAAATTTGCTGGCATATTGAGTGCAGCACTTCCACAGCATCGTCTTTTAGGATTTGAAATAGTTCAGCTAGAATTCCATCACTTCTGCTAGCTTTGTTAATAGTAATGCTTCCTAGTGAAAGTCTCTCAGTCGTGTCTGATTATTTGCAACCCTATGGAATTCTGTAGGCCAGAATACAGGAGTGGGTAACCTTTCCCTTCTCCAGGGGATCTTCCCAACCCAGGGATCAAACCCAGGTCTCCTGATTTCAGGCAGATACTTTACCAACTGAGATATCAGGGAAGCCCTTTAATGCTTCCTAAGACCTACTTGAATTTTACACTCCAGGATGTCTGGCTCTAGGTGAGTGATCACACCACCATGATTATCTGGGTCGTGAAGATTTTTTTATGAATAGTTCTTCTATGGATTCTTCCTATCTCTTCTAAATCTCTTCTGCTTCCCTTTGGTCCTTGCTGTTTCTGTCCTTTATTGTACCCAAGTTTGCATGGAATGTTCCTTTGGTATCTCTAATTTTCTTGAAGAGATCTCTAGTCTTTCCAATTTTATTGTATTCCTTTATTTGTTTGCATTGTTCACTTAAGAAAACTTTCTTAGCTCTCCTTGCTATTCTTTGGAACTTTGTATTCAGGTGGGTATATCTTTCCTTTTCTCCTTTGTCTTTAACTTCTCTTTTCTCAGCTATTTTTAAGGTCTCCTTAGACAACCTTTTTACCTTCTTGCATTTATTCTTTGGGATGGAGTTGATCACTACCTCCTGTAGAATTCTATGAACCTCTGTCCATAGTTCTTCAGGGACTCTATCTGTCAGATCTAATCCTTTGAATCTATTTGTCACTTTCACTGTATAATCCTAAGTTATTTGATTTAGGTCCTACCTGAATGGTCTAGTGGTTTTCCCTAATTTCTTCAATTTAAGTCTGAATTTTTTAATAAGAAGCTCATGATCTGAGCTACAGTCAGCTTCAGGTCTTGTTTTTTGCTTACTATATACATCTACCAAGATATGCATAAATGCTATTTTGCTTAACCATTCATTTTTTAGTGGAGATGGGATGTTTCCATATTTTAGCAAGTCTAAAATTTTGCTATGAATATGGGTAAACAAATATTTCTTTAAGACACTGCTTCAATTCTTTTGAGTATATATCTGGAATTCAGAGTCATATGTCAACTCTACTTTAAAGTTTTAGAGACACTTCCATAGTGTTTTCCATAGAAGCTACACAATTTTATATTCCTACCAACAGTATACAAAGATTCCAATTTTTTTACATCTTTGCTAATTATTTGTTTTCTGTTTATTGTTTAATAATTGTCATCCTAATGTGTATGAGATGGTATCTCATTGTAGTTTTGCTTAGCATTTCCCTATGAGAAATGCTGGGCTGGAAGAAGCAAAAGCTGGAATCAAGATTGCTAGGAGAAATATCAATAACCTCAGATTTGCAGATGACACACCCTTATGGCAGAAAGTGAAGAGGAACTAAAAAGCCTCTTGATGAAAGTGAAAGAGGAGAGTGGAAAAGTTGGCTTAAAGCTCAACATTCAGAAAACGAAGATAATGCATCTGGTCCCGTCACTTCATGGGAAATAGATGAGGAAACAGTGGAAAGAGTGTCAGACTTTATTTTTCTGAGCTCCAAAATCACTGCAGATGATGACTTCAGCCATGAAATTAAAAGACGCTTACTCCTTGGAAGAAAAGTTATGACCAACCTAGATAGCATATTCAAAAGCAGAGACATTACTTTGCTAACAAAGGTCTGTCTAGTCAAGGCTATGGTTTTTCCAGTGGTCATGTATGGATGTGAGAGTTGGACTGTGAAGAAAGCTGAGCGCCGAAGAATTGATGCTTTTGAACTGTGATGTTGGACAAGACTCTTGAGAGTCCCTTGGACTGCAAGAAGATCCAACCAGTCCATTCTAAAGGAGATCAGCCCTGGGATTTCTTTGGAAGGAATGATGCTAAAGCTGAAACTCCAGTACTTTGGCCACCTCATACGAAGAGTTGACTCATTGGAAAAGACTTTGATGCTGGGAGGAATTGGGGGCAGGAGGAAAAGGGGACGACAGAAGATGAGATGGAGGATGGCATCACTGACTCGATGGAAGTGAGTTTGAGTGAACTCTGGGAGTTGGTAATGGACAGGGAGGCCTGGTGTGCTGCGGTTCATGGGGTTGCAAGGAGTCGGACATGACTAAGCAACTGAATTGAACTGAGTTGAACTGAATCATTAGTAATGTTGAGTGACTTTATCATGCTTTTTGGCCATCATATATCTTTATAGAAATGTTAGTGCAAGTCCTTTGTCCATTTTTGAATTGGTTTCTTTATTTTTTTAATTAATTTTTAATTGGAGGATAATTGCTTTACAATGAAACAGTAACATTAAAACATATACATTGCCATATGTAAAATATATATCAAGTGGAATGTTGTTGTATTACACAGGGACATTAACATGGTGCCCTGTGACAACCTAGAGGGGTGACATGGGGAGATTGGAGGGAGACTCGAGGGAGGGGCTATATGTATACCTACAGCTTATTCACATTGTTGTATGGCAGAATCCAATACAACATTATGAGATAGTTATTTTTAAAAGATGAGAAGTGTTTGTGAGAATATAGAGAAATTGAAACACTTGTACATTGTTGAGTGAGAATATAAAATTTGGCAACCGCTATGGAAAATAGTATGGAAGGTCTTAAAATATTTATTTTAATAATTGCCAAGTGATGGATTCTTGGTATATACTGAAAAGAATTGAAATTAGGAACTTTTTTTGAAGAGATATCTGAAGTCCCAAATTCATTGCATCATTATTTACAACAACCGAGATATTGAAACAACACAAATCCTCATCAATAAAGAAAATGTGGTATGTATACATAATGAACTATTTAGTCATAAATAAGAAAATTCTGCCATATGCAACAACCAGGATGAAACTGGAGGACATCATGCTAAGTGAAATAAGTCAGTCACAGAAACAAAAATATTTTATGATTTCACAATATGAGGTATCTAAAATAGTTAAGCCAATAGAAACAGGGAGAAGAATTATGGTTTGTTAGGGGCTAAAGACAGATGAGTGTGAAGCTGCTGTTCATTAGACACAAAGTTTCAGTTATGCAAGATGAGTAAATTTCAAAGATATGCTATAAACAGTGTGCCTACAATTAAGATAGTGTTCTGTGCACTTAAAATTTTGTTAAGAGGATAGATTTCACATTTAATGTTCTTATCACAATAAAACAATTAT